>NC_054600.1:7041250-7353125 GCF_004785595.1 Juglans microcarpa x Juglans regia
GTTTACATTCAATATTTGAAGAGGAAAATTTGTGTTTATTCCAATCTTTCTTCTTTTTGGCCGGACAAGTTAATTTTCCTCTAATTTTTATAATTTGGGTGAATATTCTATATTTGTTTCATGCCTGTTTTATTCATACTTTTTGTTGAATCCAATGTTTCAAGTTTCATATAATTATATATCTATATATGGATTTTGATGATAATAAATTAATTCAAGTATAAAGGAGTCTCAAGGTCAAGTTATCTACACAATGGAGTCAACCACATCAACGAATCAAGCATGGGCAAGAAATGGAACAAACTTACAAATAAAGCTCTAGAGTAATTTTGCACATCTCTTGATAAAATTCGAAATTGGATTAAGGTACAAAATTAATATTTTCTCATAAAGCATCAAATTGCATTTTTCACATGTGCATGATATATTTGAAAATTAAAAATTAAAAATTTGAATTTTTGAAAAATAATTAATTAACATCTTTTACATGTGCATAACATGATTAAAAGTTTAAATTTTGAATTTTTAAAATATGATTGATTATCATATTTCACATGTGCATGCTTTGTTTAAAAATTTTGAAAAGTGGTTAATGCTCTTTTTGACATATGCAAAAGGTAAATGATTTTATTAGAAAATTTTGAAAAGTAAATAATACTAATTTTGTCATTTGCGAAGAGTAAAACATTAGGTTTAAAAATTTTGAAAAGTGATTGATGCTCTTTTTGACCTATGCAAAAAGTAGATGATTTTGTTTGAAAATTTTGAAAAGTAAATAATGCTCATTTTGTCATATGTGGAAAGTAAAAGATTAGGTATGAAAAATTTGAAAAGTGAATGATAATTGCAAAAAATAGAAACTTTTATTTAAAAATTTTGAAAAGTGAGCGATGCTCATTTTTGACATGTGAATATTTTTAAATTTGAAAATGAAGTTTCATATGCCTATAAATAGCTCATTTGAGATCTTCAAATCTATTACACTACAAAAACAAGAGCATACACACATCAATTGCAAGTTTTACGACATTTATTCAAAACTTTCAGTCTCTATTCTCTAAGCATTGAGCATTAACTTTTGTTCATTTTGAGAGAGATATAATTTGCGTTGTATTGTTCTTATTCCACTCATTGAGAAGTGTTTTTTGATGAACTACCCACTATCAGCTCTTGTATCAGTGAAAGGGTGTGTATAACCCCCATGCGTGTAGAATGTATTCTACACAGGAAATAGTTGAATCACCACGTTTAGGGTGATTGTAAGTGTAGAGGGTGTTCTACACTTATTCTTTGTAAGCAGTACTACTCAAAGGTGTAATAGGTTTCTGTCTCCACCTGGAGGAGGTTGAATAGTAAATTTGGGAATACTCAAGGGGTCGCTTGAGGCGATGACGTAGGCAGTGGGGCTGAACCTCGTTAAAGTACTGAGTTTGCTTCCTCTTACATTTACTCTTTATATTTACTACTGCTTTGTATTCTGTTCATATTTTATATTGTGTATTTGGTTTATAATTAAGGATTTTTAAATACAACCCAATTCACCACCCCCTATTGTGTTAGTCATCAGAGCAACAATTGGTATAGGAGCGAGGGCTCTTTTATAAGATTAACTATCTTTTGAGTTAAGATCTAACATTGGATCGTGAAAATGAGATAATTCTAACGTTGAATTCAATAGTTATAAATCTCCTATATAATGCTCTCGACGAGAATAAGTTTAATAAAATAATGACCTGCAAGACATTAAAGACAATTTGGGAAAACTTAGAAATTACTTATGAATGAATTTCACAAATCAAGGAATCAAAAATTTATATTCTTACTCATGAATATGAAATATTTAAAATGAATGATGATGAATCTATTTCTAGTATGTACACTCGTTTTACTAACATCATAAACAGTTTGATAGCTCTCGACAAAGTCTATTCCAACGTGGAGATAGTAAGAAAAATTCTCAACTTTGCCAAAATGATGGGAATCAAAAGTGAAGGCCATTTTGGAAGCTAGAGACCTCAAGAAACTCGAAGTAAATGAATTCATCGGGTCACTTACCACCCATGAGTACACATTGAAAAAAGGAGAAGAAGAAGGAAAGCCAAAGAAGAGCTTGACACTTAAAGTTATTCCTCTTGAAAGCGAAAGTGATGAACATGAGGCAAGTGATGACAAATATGAAGAAATTGCGATGATAACAAGGAGAATTAAAAGACTCTTAAAGAGAAATAAAACTTATTCAAGGAAATCATTCAAAAAGTTTTCCAAGAAAGATACAGGTAAAAATGACTTTCACTTGTTACAAATGCAATAAGCCTGCACATATCAAGGCGGATTGTATTCTACTAAAGAAAGATCGAAATAAGGGCAAGAAAGTAATGAAAGTTACATGAGATGATGATTCAAGCAGCTCAGACAACGAAACAAACATGGAGAATTTGCAAATCTTTGTCTTATGACTAGAGACAACCTTGAGGTAACAAATCTTGACAATATTAAAAATTCTTCATATGATGGATTGTAAAATATTTTGAAAGAAGTACATGAAGAACTCGAGAAATTGGGTATCAAATATACTTCTTTTAAAAAGAAAAATTCTTCTTTAACAAATGAAATTGATGTTTTAAGAAATGAAAATATCATTTTGAAAGATGAAAATATGAGTTGAGGAAGAAAGTGACTGATTTAAAAAAGATTGTTGAAAACTTTATAAACGGAAAAAAAAATTTTGAAAAACTTCTTGGTAGTCAAAGATGTGTTTTTGACAAGGTTGGCTTGGGATACATGCCAAAACAAAAATACAAACCTTATAAAAACTTCTTTAATGATTCTTCTAAATCAAAATCCAATATTTAAATTTTTTTTCATAAAAATAAAATTTTCAAAGAAAGATACTATTACAATCACTCAAGTTTTTCATATATGTCACATGCCATCTGCAATTTTTGTAATAAAAATGGTCATAATTATCATGCTTGTCCCATTAGAAGAAAACATACAATGACTATTAAGGTTAAATGGGTACCTAAAAATCTTGTTTCTTGTAATACTAATAAATGAAGGACTAAAGTACTTGGGTACCAAGAAAAATTATTTGAATTGTTTTTGTAGGTATGGATGAAGTCCTCCATAAGTAAAAGTAAATGATTTTATAAGTGAAGAGTTATATATTGAGCAACCTCTAGGTTTTGAAAATCATATTTATCTAAATCATGTTTTCAAGCTCACAAAAGCACTATATGGATTCAAACAAGCTCCTAGAGCTTGGTATGCGAGACTCGGTAGTTTCTTGATTGAAAAAGGTTTTTGAAGATGAAAGATTGACACAACCATTTTCATTAAACACGAAAATAATGATATTCTTTTGATTCAAATTTATGTGGATGATATAATATTTGGTATTACTAATGAAAATATATGCTAAGTTTTTGCTAAAAGTATGCAGGAAGAATTTGAAATTAGCATGATGGGAGAACTTAGCTTCTTTCTCGGATTGCAAATCAAGCAAACAAAAAAGAAAAACATTCATTAATTAGTCAAAATATATCAAAGAATTATTCAAAAAGTTTGAGATGGATGGTGCAAAGGAAATTGGAACACCAATGAGCCAATCCATCAAACTTGATAAAAACGAAAGAGGTAAGCTAGTTGATTCGAAGGTATATCGAGGTATGATTGGTAGTCTATTATATTTGACAGCCAGTAGATCATATATTATATTTAGTGTATGCTTATGTGCATGTTTTCAATCATCTCAAAAAGAATCTCATTTGGTTGCAGTTAAGTGCATTCTTAGATATCTTGTTGGTACAATTGACTTAGGGTTATGTTATCCTAAGTACACTTCTTTGGATCTAATCAGTTACTCAGATGTAGATTATTCTGTTTGCAAAGTTGATCAAGAAAGCACTAGTGAAACATGTCATTTCTTAGGTCATGCACTTGTTTAATAGTTTGGTAAAAAGCAAAAATCGGTTGCATTCTCTACTGCTGAGGCAGAATATGTTACGACGGGTAGTTGTTGTGCTCAAGTTCTTCACATGAAACAACTTCTTGAAGATTTTAAGCTAATGTATAATCACATTCCAATAAAATGTGATAATAAAAGTGCTATAAATCTTTCAAAGAACCAAATACAACATTCTATAACTAAGCATATTGAAATGAGATATCATTTTCTTCGAGATCATGTGCAGAAAAATGATATTGTACTAGAATTCACAAGTACACACGATCAGTTGGTAGACATTTTCACAAAACCTCTACTAGAAGATAGACTATGCATGATTAGAAGATAAATAGGAATGATGCATGCCATGAATATCTGTTAAATATTTTTATTTTATTATTTCAAATGACTTACAAAAATTTGAGACATTTAATCTCATTTTTCAAGTGCTCTTGTTCTTCATATATCAACATGCTATCCTTATCTAAAGGATTAGACAGTCAAAATGAAGAGTCAAGCAAGGATTTTATATCCTTATTCTTTTGCTTTAAGTCTCCTATTTTTTGTTAGACTCGTGAACAAGTCGTTAAAATACATAAATCTTCTCATTAAACTTTTCAATCTCACAAGTTTTGGACTGCAACCGCCAGGAAAATGCGACAATGGACGATAAATATCGAGTACCAAGACTCACAAGTTCATAAATGGCATCATTATCTGACTTGTTAGTCATATCACTCTCATGCTGCATCATGGCACCTATGGCAGATGCAAAAATAACTGGTGGCTGAGGTGTAGAATACCTCATAATGTGATCAAGGAGATTGTTGGAAGAAGACTACTGAGCCATTGTAAAAAAAAAAAAAAAAAAAAAAAAAAAACTTAGAGAGTGAGAATGCAGATGGATTACAGAGAGTAAAGAAGATTTGATGCAAATTAGATGAAACTTAAAACTAATTTTAAAGAGATAGAAATGAAAACAAGACAAGCTATCATTTCTTTAAATCTTACCTAGTAAAAAATTACAAGATATGCTGGATGCATATTGTCAAAAGTTATTTAGCTAAGCCAGCAAGATTAACTGCAGACTGTCTCTATTTTTCTCATAAATGCCGAACCTCTGTTATTATCTGCTGATATTGATTTTGTATTTGAACTCTCTTTCGTTCTAGTTTCTCTATTCGTGGTTGTAGGTCATGAGCGTACCAGTCCGTAAATTTCTTGAACTTTTTGTTTTCTTACTTTAACCTTTTATTATTTCTATATTTATTAGTAAGCTTTTGACGTAACTTAGATATTTGACTGTTAAGCTGATCAACCTCACTCACCCTCGCCAATAAGCTCCGAGACATGGTCGTAATAAATGCATCATATTGAGCATTGAGTATTCTTAATTTTGCAACCACCTCAGAATCAATCCTAGCAGAAAAATGCATCTCTGCTCCTATCATGGTGTTGATAGTCTTAGGAGAGAAAATTGGTGGTTGAGGCGTAACTGGTTCTTGATTCAAATCTGGAACATTAATAGAAGAAAGTTGCTCAGTCATACTATCGTTCTGGATAAACAGAAACTAGGTCAAGGAGCAATGTGAGAATTTTTTTTTCTTGTGAAAATGGTCCTTTTAAAAAGAAACTCAGAGCTTTCAAATCTTTGCAAAGTCTCATTTGTCAACAATATCAAGCGGATTTAAATCTCCTTCTGCACTAAGTTGATAAAGCTAGGTCTCAAGGCTTTGCAGCACTTGCCGGGATCCCGGCGGCTAATTATTCAGTGCTGCACAACTTTTACAAATGCACAATTTTTATTAGTCCATTGGTTGCTACGGTTCCTTTTTAATGATGCCAAAAGGGGAAGGAGTTTTAGAATAAGAACATTAACATGTTCTTGTCAATGCTTTGTTTTAGGTTTCTATCTCCACCTGAAGGAGATTGAATAATGCATTTGGAAATTCTCAAGGGGTAGCTTGAGACAATGATGTAGGCAGTGGGGCTGAATCTCGTTAAAATACTGAATTTGCTTCCTCTTACCCTTACTCTTTATATTTATTGTTGTTTCGTATTTTGTTAATATTTTATATTGTGTATTTGATTTTTAATTGCAAATTTTTATATACAATCGAATTTACCCTCGTCTTGTGTTAGTCATCTTGGAAACACTTTTGTACATAGAAACAAGTCTAGTTTCAGTTATTTGACACTTGTTTTTGTTCATTGAAGGAAAAAATAATGTTTTTGTTTATTGATGATCACATCGTAAAATATGAAATGCCATTAGACTCCAAGCCAAAGCCATGGAAACATAGTAAACCAAAACCTCTATGTAGAGAGTCAAAACTACCAACTACACAAAACTACCATTATGTATGACAGTTCGACTCTAAGGTAGACGAAACAACCCTAACATTACACATCTTCCCTCCTCACTAGACAAGAACGGATAAACAATATGCCAAAATAGAAACAGTGAGAGTGACACACAACCGCAGATTTGTGAACGAAATTCATACCAGTTCATCCTCAATATAAATAAATAGCGAAGTATTTACCAAATCGCACAACGGTAGTGGCAGATTTGTTCCCACTAGAGAGTGATGCTGTATAGGGTAGAGCCAAGCCGATTCATGTAGGAAATTGTACAATCTTCTAAACGACGTTTCAGCAGTAAGGAAAGGGATTCAACACATCAATGGTCCTTGCAACGCAAAACACATGCTGGTTTAATCACTTGATGAAGAGAAAATAAGAATCGAAGAAGAGGGAGAGAAGAGCGAGGAAGACAAGGACACAAAGAATGCATAGAGAATAGGGAGAAAAGAGTGAGGAAGAGAGACTTACGTTTGGCCTGTAAGACGACGGCAGCGAAAACGACAACAACTTAGACGATCGCATGAGAGAAGGGGACGTTTGCGGGTTGAAGAAGAGTGAGGCAGGTATGTCTGGGTGGCTTTTGGGTTAAAGAAAGAGAAAAGAACAAGGGAAAGAGAAAGGGGGAGGTTGATGAAATAATAAAATACTCTGATCTAATGTGAACAGTAGCTCGCCAACTTTGGAGAGCACCCAAGAATTACTGTAGCCCATATGTTGAACTTTGGACTATTGGCTAGTTCAATGTGGAAGGTTTTTGACAAATATAGCCAAATTATGGACTTGCATTGGCATTTGGGTAGGCCATTGCCAATACTTTAAGCAGGTCTTGTGCCTCTAAATGCTACCGTCTGCATTTTGTTTCAACCGATACACCCATTTACATTCGATAATATTCACCTGAGGAGTGGCTGGAACAAGTTGTAGGCCGTCCAAAAGGCATAAGACAAATCTTGTTTGGGCACATGAGCATGAGCCATAAGAGAAAGTCTAGTTTCAACAAGATGATGATGTTTGCATTCAATGAACCCATTTTGCTCATGAGTGTGCAGGCAAATGATTCTGTGATGAATGCCAAAAGATTGGAAAAAGTGATGTAATTTTCTATATTCCCCACCCCAACCAGTTTGAACTGATTTGATTTTGCAATCAAATTGTCGTTTAACAAACTTTTGAAAAATGTAGAAGGTAGGTTTCACTTCAAATTTTTTGGTCAATGGATAGAACCATGTAAATTTGATGAAATCATCTAGAAAAATAACATAATAGCGATAGCCTTCAATTGAGGGTTCAGGAGAAGGACCCTAAACATCGGAAAAAATTAAATCCAAATGTTTTTGAGAATGAGATGATGACAAATAAAAGGGTAGATTATGACTTTTAGCTTGTTTACAAGAATTGCAAATGGCAAAAGTTTTATTGCTAGAAATAGGAAGTTGATTTGAAAATAAAATATGCTTGACTAGTGCATTCGTACACTTCACGATGTTGCTGTGAAGGAAGGTCCCGATGTCTTGTTCGTGCAAGAAACGAGATTGAAGATTCTTGTAGTGGAAAAATGTAAGTACAAACTTGGCTTTTCTATTTACTTAGTAGTAGATTGTGTGGGAAGGATTGGGGGAATTGCTTTGTTCTAGAGTAAGGAAGTAGAAATTGACATTCAAAGTTATTTTGCAAATCATATTGATGCTTTGATTAAAAATGTTGAGACCAATAGAATTAATTTTTGTCTTACTTGGGTATATGGTCCTTCTGAGGCTCACAAACGCCATAAGATGTGGGATACTATACGCAGATTACATAGGAGTAGAAATGAGGCATGGCTGTTGTTGGGTGATTTTAATGAGATATTAAGCTGAGAAGTGGGGAGGGAGAATGAGATCTGAGAAACAAATTGCTGATTTCAGAGGTGTACTTCGAGATTGTTCTTTGAGAGACTTGGGATTTAGAGGGCCACGGTTCACAAGGTGTCATCGTAGAGAAGGAAAACACTCTATAAGTGAAAGACTAGAGAGGTTTCTTGCTAATACATTGTGGTGTTCTGAGTACCCAAATGCAAGTGTTTTCCATGGGTCTGCAGCATATTCAGATCACTTGCCAATTTGGATTGAGGTTGATGGGGAAAGAATCCTACGAGGGAGGCCTAAGTTATTCAGATTTGAGGTAGTGGGTTGGGGAGAAGGGTTGTGAAGATATTGTTAAAGAGACATGGGGAGTAGGGGGTGCTAGTAATGATATGGCTACTGTTATGAACAAAATTTCTAAGTGTGGACAGAGACTTCAAAAATGGAATCAGCATCATTTTGGTAGAGTCAAACTAAATTTGAGATAGGCCCAAAATAGACTACAACAATTGGAAATCAGTGATCCCAGGTGCACTGACAAGGAAGGCCTCGTAGTTGCTAGAAAGGAAGTTCACCTATGGATGGAGAGAGATGAACTGATGTGGCGTTAGAGATCCAAAGCTCTGTGGCTAAAGGAAGGAGATCAGAATTCTAAGTTCTTCCATGGTAAAGCTACAAATAGGAGAAAAAGGAATCAACTCTTTAAGATTCAAAATGACCATGGAGATTGGCAGCAGGGGGATGAAAGAGATCGAGTTATTCTAGATTTCTTTACGAAGTTGTTTACTATTGCTGATCAAAGAGGGTCTATGAAGTTCTTGGATAGTTTGAGTGGAAGAGTGACTAGCCAAATGAATGAAGGGTTAACTGCAAGATTTTCTGACCAAGAGGTGGTATAGGCACTAAAATAGATGCATCTTTTGAAAGCTCCAGCCTAGATGGAATGGCACCATTGTTTTATAAAAAAAAAAAAAAAAAATTATTGACTTGTTGTGACGCTCTCAGATTTCGCTTGGGATCGGACGGACATCCGAAGCGTCAGGACATGCAACACAAGGTTACCTGCCCCCGTTCATGACATATGAGATGCAATGTTCCTAACATGCATCTAGCATTATGCAATATTCGCAGCGGATAATTTTTTTTTTTTTTTAGCAATACTATGCACCAAACTTATAATATCCCAAATACTTAAAACATCCACAATTACCACACGGGTCTCAGAAGACTGTAATCTCAAAACAATGAAGACCTGGCTTCATAATTACATTGCCAAAATATACTATTGGGCTAGTTCGTTGAGTAACTCGCGTAACTCGACCAACGATGCCGGAATACTATCCAAAGACCTAACTATGGAGGCTGCAAGCTCTGTGTTGCGTCTATGGTGTCTAGTCAACCTCCTCCAGTCTGCTAGTGTCTGCTCCCTGCTCTGATCCTGACACATCGCCTACCATTCGAGGGGAATGGTAGTTGGGACTACTACGGTGAGATTTGATTACAAATCTCAGCAAATTAATAGGAACTTCCACACAGGTTAATGATGCATGCATGGCAGTAAAAGCATGAATGCATAATCAAAGTCATAAGTAAGCATAGCATAACTTGATATATAACATGGCATAAATGACATAACTTGAACTGAAACTGAAACTTAGCTTGACGTGACATGGCATGTATGTAAACTTAAAACATAACATGGACTAGCAACATAGCATGAACGTGAACTTCAACATAGCATGAACGTGAATATACATAATTTGAATATGAGCTTGAACATAACATGAACCTGAGCATGACATAACATAAATGTGAACTTGGAACATAACGTGTACGTGAACATGACATAACATGAACGTGAACTTGAACATGACATGAATTTGAACATAACATGACATAAACATGAACTTGAAATATATTCTTGTCTCTTGTGGTTACCATAATTGGCATGAACTTGAAACTCGACATGAACGTAAACTTGAACATAACATGACGTGAAACATGACTTCAATGTGAAATACATGAACTTAGAATCTTATTTAATGAACTTAATTAATAAAGTGACCATACGGGTGCTACACGGGTCCCCTTGAGCCATGTGTCCCTATGTCCCTGCCGATTACAGCATCACAACACAGGTGTCTATACCATTTGTGAGTGCGTTAATACGTACTCCATAGTTGTTGTGGCCCCACGTATTTTACGTGTCACAATTACTATGTCTCACGTAGTGTATGCTCCACAGTTGTTGTGGCCTCATACTTCATGCTCCACAGTTGTTGTGACCCTATGAATTGTTTGTGCCACATTGCTGTAGACACACGTAACATAATATGTGGCTCCATCGGCGTTAGTGCCTGGCGCGCTCCGGTGACCAGCTAGTTAGGCCCCATTCGCAACCTGTTGACTGTACTTTGTTAACCCAGGGAATTTCACACCTATTTAGACACTCCAGCGTGAACAAAGGAGTTTCACTAGGATATTACTCCATCCTAGCGCTTAGGGTCGTGATTGACATGAATAACTTAACAGTATATATGACATTTCGTAACGTGACGTGACATGAAGGACGGAAGTCCTGACGTAACGTAACGTGACATGAACGTAAGATGATAGACATGACAAAAAATGTAATAGACAACATTTCATAACATGGCATACATGTAGCAGACAATATTTCATAATTTGGCATAACATGTAACAGATAATATTTTGTAACATTGCATAACATGTGACAGTGAACATTACGTGACATGACATACATGTATTAGATAGCATACGTAATGTGGCATACTTGTAACATATAGTAACATGTGACAAAATATATTGTGTAACAGATAAATATTTCATGACAGAATAATTCGTGTAATAGATAAACATGTGATGACATGGCATATATAACAACACACAAACATAAATTGTAGTTCTCTTACCCATCACACATACACAGTAAACTGATAGTAAGTTAAGAGCTAACTTACCTCGATCGTCGTGTTCTACGAGATTAAAGTGCGAAACAGGAGAAACTGTAAGAGGGTATTCTAAAAGTTAGAATTTCAATTACTAACAATTGAAAATGTGAAAAGAAAAAACTTAGAGTAAAATTACCATTTTACCCTCTACATGTGGGAAAATGATCATTTTACCCCTAACTTAAGGATTTCACATCCCAACTCCAAAAATTTTCAAAATTTACATTCCTCATGTAAATTTTGTTCTAGACTCAAATATCAATTCAGAAAAATTTAAAACCATTCACAACTATGGAAAACTCCCAATGGCCGAAACATTCCTAGGCCATTTTACTTGATTTTGGTTACAATTTCTTCCATCTTCAAAACCCATGATTAAACCAAAATTTTGTAACAAAGATCTTCCTGTCCTAAGTTTAAAAACACACTTAAAATATCCATTAGGAAAAATCTATTCATCAACACCAAACTTTTTGTAAAAAGACCCAAACTTTTTAACAAAAAGTAAACCCTTTAAATCACAAGTTTTGACCTTAATAAAAACATCTCCAAGAATTCTAAAAAATCAAATCTTACCTCTAACATATTCATAACATCATTATAAGATCAAACATGCTTTAAATCATCAAACAAAAGTCACCAAAAATCACAAAACAACACTTGGAGTTTTTGGTGATTTTTCTTGACGAGGATAAATTTACTCGCAGATTGATTACTCGAGCATTGGACTGAATGGAAAACATGTTCTCTAGTGCATGCCGCACTTTTTCACAGGAAGTGTGAAGACTAATTACGTGAGCCAAAATATCTTCAAACAAGGAAGAAACAATAGCCGAAAGGAGAAGTTGGTCCTGCTGCTACCAACAATGATATTCGGGGTTAGGAATAAAATCTGAACTAGTGGTATCATTGGCAGGTGCAGGAAGCAACAGATTAGGTGCCGATACGGAGCCATCAACAAAACCTTACAAGTGTAGTCCCTTCAAACAGGGAACCAGTTGGGCTTTCCAGAGGAGACAGTTTTCTCAGTTAAGTTTTATGGTAATAAGATGATTGATGTTTATGAGAGGGAGAGGTGAGACAGAGGAAGCAAGAGAGGAGCCCTATGGTTGAAGAGATTCCGTGGAAAAAAAAAAAAAAGAGGAACGATGACTTTAGTCGTGAATGGCTTTGGACGCCATGAAATAGATTGAAAAAATATTGTCTCTATATTGATAACTGATACACATGATGACAAATATATACAAGTGTAATCCCATAATTCTAGGAGAGAAGATATCAATAAAAAAGATAAGATAGCACAGGATGGATGGATGATTTGTGGAGCTAGTTGGGGGCTTGATTTGCGGAGTTTATTGTTTGCACATGAGTTGGTGAAGGTTTGACTGAACCATTTAATGTAGAGGATATTGCTGGCATGATGCATGGGAACAAATTGTACACTGTCAATACCAATTTCCTCGTTTTTCTTTGACGTTGCCTCAGGCTGAGACAGTCCATATCACATTCAAGTATTTTCTTTTCTCATTTACATGCCTAGGAAATGTCCGCCAACCTTAAATTCTATGGACCACACACTTCTGAGGATTCATATTCTGTAAATTTGATGTTTTTTTAATGTTTTTTTTATCTTTTATTTTGAAAGGGGTTGCTGTAAATTTGAAGCAATGGGACACCATCTAGAAGTGTGTTTCATCTTGGTTATTTTTTTATAAGTATAAATTTATTAATATCAATAGGCGTAGCCGAGTACATTGAATGTATACAAGAGAAAACACCTAACTAGGAAATAGAAATAGATACAAGGAAATCATGCACATTAAGCCTTTGATATAGTTTTATTGGCCAGACCTTAAGAAAGATGTCAAACAGTTTATTAGACGTTGTGATTTGTACCAAAGAGTTAAGGTGGAAAACACTCTGCCAAATGGGTTACTGTAGCCACTACTAGTGCCATACCAACCTTGGACATATATCATTATGGATTTCATTGAGGGGCTTCCTAATTCAAATGAATTTAACAACTTGTGGGTAGTTGTCGAGAGACTCACTAAGTATAGGCCCTTCACACCCCTAAAACATCCCTACATTGCCAAGATAGTGGCCGAGATAATACTTTTACCAATAGGTTTGACAAAAGTCTTTTCACTCTCCAAGGGTTGAAAATGAACATGAGTGAGTACTCTATATCATCCCCAAAGCAATGGACAGACAAAATCTGTCAACAATCTAAGGTGCTTCACGGGGGATCGATCAAAGGATTGGTCTATCTGGGTTCCCCTAGCCAAATGGTGGTACAACTCTACTCAACCAAACTTACCCCCTTTGAAGCCCTCTATGGGTATCCTCCACTGCGACTCGTTAGTTATGTGCTGGGAACTGCCCATTTGGAGGCTGTGGAAGTCAACCTTTGAACTAGAGACCTGATCTTACAGATTTGGTGTCATAACTTGCACATGGTACAAGAAAGAATGAAAAAGTATGCTAACCTAAGAAGTAAAAAACAAGATTATAGTATCGAAGATTGGGTGTACCGCCATCTTCAACCCTATCGGTAGATCTTTGTGTCTCACTGCCGAAATCTAAGCTAGCACCTAGGTATTTCGGGTCCTTCAAGATCGTGCAAAAGATCGGCCATGTTGCTTAGAGCATTGACATTGGCTTCATCGAAAGTCTAGCCAAATGTAAAATTTGATGAATTTCATCAAAATAGGACTGCATTGGATTAGTCAAAGATATAAGTGTGAAACTTTGAGTTATAGTAAATGGATAGGTTTCTTTAAATTTGAAGGGCTACTATTCACTCATCAAATCTATTTTTAATTCACTTTTAATCTCTAAAAGTTTTTTTTATTCATGTTTAATCTCCAACTGTCTTGTAATAATAATATAAGAATCAAATTAAATTATTAATTAACATATGATTAATGTAATTGTAAAATATGAAAAAAAATAAAAATATTTTTATTAAAAAAATAATATTATATTATTATTTTGATGAATTCAATGTGGAGTTATGACTAGGAAAGTTTTGGATTTATAGAAATCATGTACTTTTCATCAAATTTTAGAGATAACTTTGATGAAGCCAATGCCAATGTTCTTATAGACTCAATCTGCCAGCCACAACACTAATACACCCAACCTTCAACATCTCACAACTCAAGAAGAAATTGGAAAATAGGTTCACTACTGTGTCGATGCTTCCTCTAGTAGACTCCATGGATGTTTTGAAGTCGGAACCCAAAGAAGTTTTGGGGCACCTTTTGACGAAGGCCCAGAACTGAGCACAGGTAGAACTCCTGGTCCAATGACAAGGACATGATGTAGATGATACTACATGGGAGCCCTACGACCAATTTAAAGAAGCATACCCGTATCTTGTGGGTAAGGTGGCTTGAAGGGGGAGGGTTTGTCAATGGTGTGAAGGGAGATAGAGATTAGGAAGGATCTAGAACTGAAGTTTCAAGAAGCACAAGGAAGAACTGAAGCTTGTCTAACCTTAAGGCTCATGGGCCTCACTATGTTATTTCTTTATGCTTTTAGTCTTATGTTATCTTAGTTGAACCTTAGTGTATCAGTTAATGGGCTTAGGGAGTAGGCTTTATTTGCAGAATGTTATTTACTTTGTTGTTCGGCCGAGGCCCGTGATAGGAACAATACCGTTAGAATATGCCAGCTATATGTAATGAACAGTGATGCTCTGCAAAAATCATCCAGAAAGAGAACGAAAGCTTCTTATTTCTATCTTTTCTCTCTTTTTTTCATTAATTTTAAAAAATTAATTTACATTTCACAAGGAATTGTTACGGAGAGAGATATATTTTATAATTGGTACTGCTAAGTGTTTTGGGTTTTCAAATCTTTTAGGCAAATCTTTTGCAAGGGGTCAAATGAAATATGCCTATCTAGTGGTGCCTTGGGGGAGAAAAAGATTGTCACTTCTTTTTTCTCATACACAAATTTCGTTTTAGCTGTCGTATTACAGGCACTTTGGAACTGTCTCAAGTCTGTTTGAATAGTAAAAATATTTCATCTTAACTTATCATTATAATTTTTTTTTTCTCATACACAAACTCCGTTTTAGCTGTCATATTATGGTGACCTTGGGGCTACCTTAAGCCTGTTTGAATAGTGAAAATATTTCATCTCAGCTCATCATTATATTTTTTTTAAATTTTTACATAAAATATAATAAACAATTCAACTTTCTTAATTTTCAAAATAATAATAATATTAAAAAATAATATTCTAACAATATTTTATTCAACTTTCATATCAATTCATCTCATCTCGACTCAGTATCCAAACGACACCTCAATTGTTCCGAGTTTCAATTAACTATGTGCTCGATAATTCTATTTAGATGGTAGATTTCGTAACCCACTTTATTTTAGATTCTAATTTACAATAATATATCCAACCCTATTATTACGCCCACTATCATATTGTTGTTGGCCTTACCAAGGAACTAAAGACTATATGCTACAACATTAACCATGCTGGCTGGACCAAAGCACTGCAAGATGACATCCAAGCTGTCCAAGACAACAACACTTGGACACTCATGCCTCGTTCCCCTCACATGGATGTTATTGGTTGCAAGTGGGTTTTCAAGACCAAAATCAATGCCGACGGTACTCTCAATCAGTTGAAAGCTCGCCTTGTTGTCAAGGGCTTCCACCAAATTGATGGTGTCAATCATACAGAGACGTTCTCTCCTATAATCAAGCTCGGCACCATTCGGATCATTCTCAGTATTGCCCTTGTTTGCCATTGGGATATTCACCAACTTGATGTCAAGAATGCCTTCCTCCATGGAGATCTCCAGGAAGTCGTGTTTATTTACCAATCTCCAGCTTTTATCCATCCTACTTTTTCTTCTTATGTTTGCAAGTTAAACAAGGCCTTATATGGCTTAAAACAGATCCCTCGCGTCTAGTGTGATAAATTTAGTACTATTGCCTATGGTTTCCAGTATAGCTCTACTAACCCTTCACTTTTCATATATCACTCATTTCAAGGCACTATTTTTTTACTCTTATATGTAGATGATATTCTTCTCACTGGTTCAAACCCCTCACATCTTAATGCCTTCACTACTACTCTGAGTCAATAGTTTGCAACGAAAGATCTGGTTCTCATACACTATTTTTTAGGCATTCAAGTCACCCGCAACTCCCAAGTGTAGTTTTACCTCAATCTAAGTATGTTCTTCATATGTGATTAAGAAAGTGAATATTAGTAAATTTGTATTTTTTCTTAATGATTAAGGATGTTGAAAAAATACTTTAAAAAAATCATTTACATTAGTGTGCATATTTGAGAAGCACATAACATTATCCTAAAATAAAATAACAATATCTTAATAGGATTGGCCAGTCAACTCTGATCTAGATGGGACTGATAAACTGATTGCTAACTTTCTAAATATTAAAGGAGGAAAAGGTTCGCACATTCTTTTAAGGAAAATGCTACTTTGTCCACTTAATTTGCTCTCTCATTTTAACATCTCATGTATTTTATTTTATTTTATTTTTTTCTTTACTTAATAGTTAAGGAAGTGACTATTAGTATATTGATATTTTTTTAAAATGTTTTAAAATGATAAAAAAATATGAACAAAAAATTGGAAAAAAATAAAAAGGTGATTTTGGCCTAGTGGTAAGTTGAAGCAGGCTACTTTGAGCGACAGAGTAGCACCACTCTTCTTTTAATATGCCTGAACGGCCGTGAGATTTGGACGATCTCTCCAAGTGGCAGTTCGAATAGTGACTACAAAGCCTCTTAAAATTAAAATTAGGAGGGATGCTAAAAATCATCTCACACAGTACATTTTATATATTTTAGATTTTATTTTTTTTTATTTTTACTAAACTAATTAAGTTGTTCTGCTCATCATTCATACACCACATACTTTTTATGAAAAAGAGAAAAAAATAAAATAAAAGAGATATAGTGTGTGGTGTATGGAATGATAAGAAAAATTATTATAATATTAGAATTTATAAAAGTTTAGGGCTCATATTGTAGGATTTATTGATTTAGTTTATTGTAACGTAATTAATGAAATCACGACATGGTGATGTGTGATTAGAGAGCATAAAAACCATTTTCATAGATAAAAGATTGAGATCAGAGGGTTGAAAAAAAAAACCCTAATGAATTGTAAATGATATATGGTAGATTTTTATAAAATTTTAAAACTTTGCATCTGTACGTAATATTAGAGAAATATATTATAAACCCTTTTACACACGCCACATATTTAGGAGGGCGGTCAATATTGTTATAATAGAAATTTGTGGAAAAAATGTAAAGGAACACTGCTAAGGTCGGTCGGTGTCAACCCAAGGGAAATTTTACCTGAATTAAATCTAGAATTGCTTAGCTGATCTCTTTTGTACAACCTAAATGAAGAGTTGTATCTCATAATTAATGTACAACTGGTATAGAGCACTGCAAATCTCACACTTATGCATTCTTAAATTAACGTCTTGCCCAATTGCTGGCATTAAGAATTGATGAAGCCTCAATATTTACTTGAATTGCATCCATTTAAACAACTTGGCTTGGAGTATCGACCCACCTCACATATTTTAATTCCTTACATTGCCTTAGAAACTAATAGGTACAACATTTTGACTTACGAAACCACAAAGATGATGCCTAATTTCTAAAATTTTTTTCCCTAGAATATAGGTATTATTAATATAGAATTCAGAATGAGGATGTTGAGGTACAAGGAGCACCCCGCACTCTTTCACCTTCACTTTCCAGCTACTTGTTTTAACTGATGCTCCAATATAGCTCCATCCATCCAAATTAGTTGACTGCTCCAAAACCACTTGGCTGGTAGATACACCCCAAACCCAATTGGCCCTACAGAAGGGTCTTCAGGGGCACGAAGGACTAAGGGTTTTGTTAGAGGACCTTCCTTAGTCTCAAAATGATAAACAAACTCAACAAACTGGCCTTCATCAGGATGACTGTCCTTGAAAATCCTTGGATCTGAATTCTCTACCTCATCAACTTCATAAATAGTAAAATGAACATATGCCTTCCACTTACTATTATTATCTAAGTTTGGATGGATTTGAAGTGTTACATGAGAACCAAAACTTCTCATGTTGAACCACTGTGGAATTTCAGCTCCCAAGTAAGATGCACACATTACCTTGGGCTTAAAACAATTATTTTCCTGCATGTGAAGTAAGAACAAAAAATAGAAAGATGTTAATTGGAGTATATTAAATAACCACTCCCACAAAACATCTTATGAAGAGATCAAAGAGACTCACAATGTCATAGCCTTTTGTTTGCAAATTACTCTTTTCATGATTCAGGCTTCTAATGTAGTAGACTCTATCATCAAAACCAATATAGAAGGCCCCAAGAGAGTCATCATTGGTCATAAACATTTCTTGTGTAGAGCAAGCATCATTTGAGCCAAACTCTGGCATTGCGAAAAACTTAGTGAATTTGATAGCAGTTCCACCTTTATACAATTGTTCCAAATACCCCTCACCATTCATATCTTCAACTCCACCAAGTGCTAGGCAATCAGATACATCCAAAATTTTAAGAGATGACAAACTGCAAATAACACTTGAAAAAATTGAGAGCTTTTTGTAGTTATGTAAAGACAATATGGAAAGGCCGCATAAACTCTTAAATGATGGGGGTAGTTCCTTTATGGCAGTACTATCCAAATAAAGGAACCGCAATGAAGTCATGTTTCCCACAATGTCTGGGAACTTCTCAAATCTTGAACAATCAGAAAGATAAAAATATTCAAGAGACTCCAAGCTAATCTCATTTGGAAAGCTTTCAAGGCGTTTGCAAGCATGTAGATTCAATCATCTAAGCCGTTTGAGAACACCAATAGATTTGTGGACCTTAGATAAACTTGTACAACCTTCAAGGTCAAGTGTCTCAAGACTTGGGACTCCGGTGAAGTTTGGTGTCTCCAACAAGTTTTGAGAGCCGCTAAGATCAAAGCGTTTCAAACTCCCAAAACTCTGTTATAAAACAATAAATATTGAACAAAAAAAAGCATTAATGAGCTTAGTACCATTAGTAGAAATAAGAACAAGAAGAAAAAGAAGAAAACACCTTACTTTAATTCCCTTCCATAGTTGCTTGATGTGACTGCATGGAAATCTAAGTTCAATAAGATTGTCTGGTTGAAAGCTGTTTGACAAGGATTTTGAAGGATATTCAGACCATTCTAGCACCCGTAACCTATGTGTTGGCATGAATCTTAAAGGGTCGCCACTGTGCCAATGCAGATTCAATAACTTATGGTAGAGATTAGAAAAACTTATGTTGACAAAACTTGTGTTGCGAATTTTAAGTATTCTCAATTTCTTCATCTTTGAGAAGGTTCTAACATGGAATCGTTCCTCATTTTGATTAGGTAAGTTTAGCACTATGCCTTCAATCACGTCAGTTCCCTAAAAACCAAGAACAATAAAATTGTGTGAGAAATATTTGGAAAAAACTTAAGAATTAGAATGAAAATACATTATACATTTATATCTGGATTGTTCCACTTACAGTATTATTCTTCAACACGTGAAGGACATCCTTATAATGCCACAATCTACTATGCCGGCCAGGCTCTTCGGGGGATTCATCATAAATTATTTCTTGACCCATTTTTTGTAGCAGATCATGCATCATCAACTTTTTAGATGAGATGGTTATAAGACTTCTCTCCATGAGAATATCAATATTGAGGTATGGGTAATAACCAAAACTTTCTAATATATCCATTAAAATGTTATCTAAAAGCTCTCCATTGAAAAAACAAGCAATATCTAAAAATAGTTTCTTTTGCAAATCCTCCAATCCATCAAAACCTACTTGAAGTATATCTAAAATTTCTTTATTAGGATTTGCTTTCAGCTGATCCCAAGCACCTTTCCATGCATTTGTTCCTCTACCAAACAAGGAGGACCCTAAAACTTTAAGAGCTAAAGGAAGGCCTTGAGCATATTTCACAAAGCCTTTGGATAAATCAACATAATTTTCTCTAGGATAAGGTTTCTTGAAAGCTGCCAAACTAAAGAGCTGCAATGCTTCATCATTATTCAACTCACTAACCCTATAGATATCATTCACTCCATGTCTTTTCAATAAATGGTTATCTCTGCTCGTTAAAATGATTCTACTCCTTGGACCAAACCAATCATGGCTCCCTGCTAATGTTGTTAGATGTTCTTCTATCTCCACATCAACAAGGACTAAAAATACTTTTTTATAACATAGTCTATTCCGTATCATATTCATTCCCTCACGATCGTCCCATATGTTTATTGTCCTTTCCATGAAGATCTTAGAAAGAAGTTGTTTTTGTAAAGAAACTAAACCACGATTTCTAGTTTCTTCTCTAATACAGGCAATAAAGCTGCTAGCTTCAAATTGGTGAGATATTCTATCATAAATGACTTTTGCCAAAGTTGTCTTACCCACTCCAGCCATACCATGAATTCCTATAAAGCGAACATCATCCAATCCAATACCAAGTATGTTCATCATTTCCTCCACATGGGATTCTATTCCAACAAGGTCCTTGGAAAGAGTTAAAAAGTTACGACTCAATCCTTGAAGTATCCTTTTAATGATTTCTTGGACAATTGTTGATTCATACCTGGGAAAAATGATAAGATAATTAATTATTATGAGATAGTGATTGCCTTTCAAGAGCCAAATGTATGATAATGTATTAATGTGCAATATAGCACATTATAAGGAGCATGGTTTTGGGATTTTGGTTGTAACCTCTATGCTCCATTTGTATATGGTATTACTCTACTATAAATAAGGGTTATCAATCAAATTAGAGTACCATCCTCATATCTACAATATTATAGCACCCTAATAATGTTTAACTTTTGACCCTTACATTTCCATTGTTTTTTGGTGAGAATTAGGAGAGTTTGGGTGTTGTTTCTAAATTCGAATCCATAGGAGAATTGTAGGTTTTGATAAGGAATCTGGGTTTCTTGGTACGTTGATGATCTGAGAGTTGCTGTTGATGTCAAATCCAGAGGGACAAGGGCATCATGATGTAGTTTCATATAATTGATAGTAAAGTACAAGGGAATCGGCTTAGGGAGCAATGTAATGATATGTAGTCAAAAGTAATTGATGCATATAGTAAAGTGGCCAGAGGAAGGAAGTTGTAGCTCTGAGGATGAAGGGATGCCACATAAATGCTGACTTTTAGAGGAATAGATATGGATGCAAATTAAGAAGGTAGTCAAGTCCCTAGAGAGGAGGAACCATGAGTGATGATACAATTGATAGTCAGACAAATATACATATTTTAAAAAAATCCAACCAAGCGGGAAAATTGGGTGATGGCAATAGCTAAATGGCCAATGCTCGAAGATGAAATGATTAATATTAGGGGGCAAGCACCAGTTGAATGGGCAGGCAGATCTACCTCATCGTTTCCTTAAATTCGTGGTCATCCACAACCAAAAGCAACCGAATAGATCTGGATTCAGAAACATTAAATAGATCATCAAATATTCAATCTGAATCTAGCATACCACGTAATGCCATATCAGTTAATACATTTATTTTCGTGAAATCTCTTACACGAGGTTTGGATACTGAGTTGAGATGAGATGAGTTGAGATGAAAATGAAAGTTGAATAAAATATTATTAGAATATTATTTTTAATATTATTATTCTTTTGAGATTTGAAAAAATTAAATTGTTTATTATATTTTGTATGAAAGTTTGAGAAATTTGTAATGATCTAGATGAGATAAGATGAAATTGAGATGAAATGTTTTTTGTATCCAAACCTAATCGTGGCAATAGAACTTCTGTAACAAAAAAGTGATAGATCATAAGTATGAAATGTTAAATTTATTTAATTAAAGTGATTAGATTTCACATCAAGAATTTAGAATTTTTGTCACATGAGCTAGATCGCTAACTGATCAACACGAGCCTAACATGCGTATTTATATGGATCCAATTAAATTTGATTGGTGCAACCGGCCGGAATCCAATTTTATGGGGGTAATATTTGAGAATCTCCAACATATCCATGCATGCTCTCGCTATAAGAATTAAAAAAAAATGTTACCTAAGATGAAAATGCTATCCGGATAAGTTTGTAAACTTTTCATTGAAAAAAAAAAAAAAACAAACAACAAAACAAAAAAAGAAGATTGTATAAAACTTCTACTGAAAATTTGCATTAAAACCTCAACTGCTTAATTGTATTACTTGGAAAATTCTTGGGCATACAATAGTCACATCAGCACGGCCCAATATAAATTCTCGAGTATTGATCAACACTCATATCCAAAGCATTCTCAGTTCTGCTGCTTGTATTCACATTATTGACTTCTGTCATACTCGTATTCCTATCAGTGAAGTAGTTGGATGTCATCTTTTGAATGCCTTTTAGTTCTTCAAAGAAGTATCTAGGAAAGAACTAGTTTCATGCCAAATTTTCTCTCTTTCTATTTTGAGTCTCTAAAACCATTCTGTCATTGCATGAAGTTACTTCAAGTATGATACAGGAACTGATGTTCTATCTTTTATGTCGTTGGTAAAGTTTGCTTGTTGATCATGGTTCTGTTGTGAAATGTTATGCAAACACACACATCAATGATGACAAATAAAGTAAAAGCAACACAATAAAGAATACGACACACGATATACATAGTTCAACAAATTACCTACATCCACAGAATTGCAGAAATCTTATTAACTAGAGGAGATTACAATTATTCAATCTCAACTCACACTCTCTAGGGCTTTTTGCTCTCTCACACAATACGCACTCACTAGACAATTGTTCTCTCTCAAAATATGCTTGAGGTCATCCAACACAAGTCGAATATGATATATTTATAGTGAGTGGCGCTTGAAACCTAATCTATCAAAAACTACGTACTTTGCTCGAGTGGAGTGTCAAGCGCGACTCGAGCAAACAACCAAATGAACATTGGCTCAAGTGGAGTGTCGTGTGAACACTAGGGTCTCTGTCTTGCTCGAGCGGAGTGTCGAGCGCAACTCGAGCAAACTTCTTTTACTGAAGCTTCGCTCGAGCAGTATGTCGAGCGACGTCAAGTGAACTTTAGCTTAAGCCAACTGTCGAGCTAACTTTCAGCAAACACTTTTTTAGCTCCAAAACTAGTCTCCACATATACCCCAACAATCTCCCACTAGGAGACTGGGTCTCCACATGCCAGCCACTGTTTCTAGCCAAGCCCTTTCATCTCTGCAGCTCACAGCTCCCGTCTTCAAGCTAGAAGACACACTGAAGTCAAGCCCAACTTCAGTGTTCCACATACAACTTCCTTAGTCAGCACATCCACAAGGCGATTCACAACTTCCATTACACCAGGAGTATCCGGTCCCGAACCGATCTTAGCAACCTTAGCCAACTTTCCCAAGCTTTCATGAGGAACGACAAAGCTGACTCCTTTTGGCTTTTCCTCACATGTTTTGCATGATCAAGCCTATCTTTTTGCACTCCTGTATTTTCCTGCACATCACTGGACCCTGATATTAAATACAAAGAGTTAGATCTCTTACCATGCGCTAAAACCAGCTCACCCTTAGTGATCTTCCAAGCTCCTCTAGAAAACGCTACTGCAAAACCGCTGTTATCAAGCTGTCTCACAGAGATCAGGTTTTTCTTTAGATCTGAAACATGTCTGACTTGCTGTAAAGTCGACACGCTCCTGTTTGGAAGTGTGATATGCACATCACCTACTCCCACTACATCAAATGCCTCTCCATCAGCTGCATACATCTTCCCAAAATCACCAGCAACATAATTCTGCATGATTTCTCGATGTGAGGTGTTATGGAACGAAGACCCTGAGTCCAACACCTAATCATCAATCGGACTGTACACTGCAAAAAGTAAGGTATCATGAATTTCTTCTGCCACTGCATTCATAGCATCATCATCAGAACTTTCTTGATTCCACAGTTTCTCTTGATGTGGCCCGGCTTGCCACAACTCCAGCACGTGATCTGTTGCCCAGATCTCATCTTGCTCTTCCCCCTGTTCTTGGAGCTTGACCTGCCATGTCCTCTGCCCCTATTGTCAACAATTAGGGCAGATCCTGAACCCGAGGACTCATCTGAGTCTCTCCTATGTACCTCTTTAGCAAGCACGATGTCATGTATGGCATTGTAGTTCAGTTTTGCCTTGCCGGCTGAACTACTCACAACCATTCTCATGGCCTCCCAACTATTTGGTAGCGATGCCAACAGAATCAATGCTCTAATCTCATCATCAAACTCAATCTCTATAGAAGATAGTTAATTTGTGATCGTATTGAATTAATTCAAGTGTTGGGCTACAGACATACCTTCTGACATCTTTAGATTGAACAATTTTTTCATCAAGTGTACCTTATTGTTCGCAGACGGCTTTTTATACATACCTGACAAAGTCGTCATGAGATTCACCGTGATTCTCTCCTTACTGACATTCTGTGTCACTGTTATAGACAAAGTTAGCTGAACAAGGCCTAGAACCTGTGGATCTAACAGGTTCCACTCTACATCAGCTATGCTCTCCGGCTTCTTTCCCAACAATGGAAGGTGGAGCCTCTTCCCATAGAAATAATCCTCAATCTGCATCTTCTACTACCCAAAATCAGTGCCGTCAAACTTCTCGATCTCAGGTGCATTCACTTTATCTCCAGCCATCATTCTTCTTCAGATCCGACCTTGGCTCTTGATACAAGTTGTTGTGAAATGTTATGCAAACACACACACCAACGATGGCAAATAAAGTAAAAGCAACACAATCAAGAATACGACACACAATATACGTGGTTTGGCAAATTGCTTACCTCCACAAAGCTGTAGAAATCTTATCAACCAGAGGAGATTACAATCACTCAATCTCAACTCACACTCTCTAGACAGTTGTTCTCTCTCAAAATATGCTTGAGGCCGTCCAACACAAGTCTAATATGATATATTTATAGTGAGTGGTGCTGGAAACTTAATTTGTCAAAAATTACGTACTTTGCTTGAGTGGAGTGTCGAGCGCAACTCGAGCGAACAACCAAATAAACATTAGCTCAAGCGGAGTGTCTAGCGAATACTAGGGTCTTTGTCTCGCTCGAGCGGAGTGTCGAGCGTGACTCGAGCAAACTTCTTTGACTTGAGCTTCGCTCGAGCAGTATGTCGAGCGACTTCAAGCGAAATTTGGTTTGAGCCAACTGTGGAGCCAACTGTCAGCAAACACTTTTTCAGCTCCAAAACCAGTCTCCACTTATACCCCAACATATTCTTGCTAATTTATTGTCGTATTTGGTAGATACTAGAGGATGCTAGAAGCAATGCATGGGTTTCGCTTGATGGGAAGAGAAGGCAGCAACTATCAAGGGGAGATTCAGTGCGAATATATATGAGCCAACTGGGATAGGGGCTGTTTGTTACAAATTTCACTTTTCCTCTAATAAAATGCAATGTTTCATTTAATAATAAAACACTGTGTTTCATTAAGCTTGCAATGCAATCTCCGAATGGGGACTGCAATAAAAATTTTCCTTATTTTAATTTTTCTCCTTTTAAAAAAAATAAAAATAAAAATAAAACTCCCCATCTTTTCTCCAAATCATCACACGTACGTCCCTCTATTAATTCATCAGTGTAACATCCAAGTACACGACCAGATAAATATTTATAAGATGATCGGCAAATAAAGACCACATGCTACCCATGAGAGAGCCGGCCTATCATGTTGTACCAAAACCACCCAGAAACACACCTAAACACAAGATAGAGACAATATGTAAGTGGTTTGACAATTTGCCTACATCCACTGTAGTGGAAATAATAGATTTCAAAGTGTTTGTACAAAATATACAAACTCTAACAATATTATCTCTATCTCTACAAATGGTCTCTTCTATGTATTTCTCACGCAGTATTTCGTTTACAAATGATCTCCTTTTATAGGAGAAGTCTCAGGAGACAGACAATTAAAGGGGCTGTAGGAGACAAGCTTGATATTTGAAGCAACTATTCAAGACTTTTGAGGGGCTACTGTTCACACTAGGGTTGATATTTAACAATCACCCCCTCCACCCATGTGTGCCATTTTAAGCTGCTGCAAACTGTTGCTTCCTTCAAATGATTTCACCCTCTCATTGAAATACTCATTATTTCTGCCATGAGAGATTTCCGCTATTGCTCTAAGGCACCAACGAACCCGAAGGTGCTCAACAGTGTGAGATATTGATCAATTCCAAACAGTGTTGGAATTTGATCCCTGTGACGACTTTCGTCAACATATTTGCTGGATTGTCTTCAGTGCTAATTTTCTAAAGTAGAATGTCCCCTTAATCTAATATCTCACGTATGAAGTGAAAACAAACATCTATATGCTTTGTTTGAGAATGATACACTTGATTCTTAATTAGATGAATTGCATTCTGATTGTCACAGTAAACGGTAACCTCTTGTTGTTTAAAGCCCAAATCTGTTACCAGTCCTTGTAACCAAATGGCTTCTTTCACGGCTTCTGTCACAGCCATGTATTCAGCCTCTGTTGAGGATAGTGCAATTGTAGACTGCAAAATAGATCGCCAACTAACTAGTCCTCCAGCCATAGTGAACACATATCCAGTTGTCGATCGTCGTTTGTCAAGATCATCAGCATAGTCTGAGTCAATATATCTAGTTTCTAGACTATCTTCACTCTTCTCGAACTTCAAACTAAGATCTATGGTCCGAGAATGTACAGTAGAATCCATTTAGCTGCATGCCAATATGTCTTTCCTGGATTATGCATATATCGGCTAACTAAGCTAACGGCCTAGGAGATATCAGGTCGTGTACATACCATGACATACATTAAGCTTCCCACAACACTTGCATATGAGACATTTTTCATATAATCTAGCTCTTCATCAGTTTTAGGACACTGCAATGCACTGAGCTTGAAATATGGGGCCATTGGAGTACTTACTGGCTTTGTCTTTGAGTTCATGTTGAAACGTTGTAGTACTCTCTCTAGATACTGCTTCCGAGTGAGGTGAACTATGCTTTTCACCCTATCTCTGTTAATCTCCATCCCCAATATTCTTCGTGCTTCTCCTTGATATTTCATTTCAAACTCTTGACTCAGTTGAGTTTTCAGCCGATCTATCTCTACCTTGTTTTTACATGCAATCAACATGTCATCAACATATAAAAGCAAATACATGAATGATCCATTTGCAAGTTGTTTGAAATACACACAGTGATCGTATTGGCAATGAGTGTATTTCAAGTCAATCATGAAGCGGTCAAAACGTTTGTACCACTGTCGAGGTGACTACTTCAAACCATAGAGAGATTTCTTTAGATTGCAAACCAATTTTTCTTTACCAGCTTCTTTAAAACCTTTTGGTTGAGACATATAAATCTCTTCCTCCAGATCACATGTAAGAAAGTTGTCTTCATGTCAAGCTGGGCTAACTTAAGGTCATATTGTGCAACCAAAGCTAGCAATATCCGAATGGATGAATGTTTCACAACAGGAGAGAATACCTCACTATAGTCAATTCCCTCTATCTGAGCGTAGACCTTGGCTACCAATTTAGCTTTGAATCGCACCTTACTTTTAACAGCTTGATCATCTTTCTGATTGAAAACCCACTTACAACCAATTGACTTCTTTACTTTTGGAAACGGCACAATCTCCCATGTCCGGTTCTTATGAAGAGACTGCATCTCCTTGCTCATTGCACTTTCCATTCAGTCAATTCACTAGACTGTATAGCTTCTTTGTAAGTGGTTGGGATCTGATCTCCTTTAGCTGGAAGTGCATATGTCACAAAGTCTGCATAACCTGCCGGTAAACGTGTCTCTCTTCTCGGCCTGTTTGTTGCAATTGATTTAGGTTGGCTTGGAGATATCGTGACTATCAACCTCAAGTTTTCTTTACTCTCCATTAGCAACTCCTGATTCTTTTGGTGTAATAAACTTCACCTTCTGCGACTCACAAGGTGCTTCGCTATCATGGCTGCCTTCATGGGAGTCTTTATGCTCTTGTGATTTGAGCATCTCAGACTCGTTGAATGTAACATCTCTATTAACTATTACCTTCTTTGACTCTATGCACCAGAGTCTATACCCTTTTACACTAGTACTGAAGTCTACGAATTTTGTTTTCTTAGCTCTAGGATCAAGCTTACTTTCTTTAGCATGATAGTAAGCTGGGCATCCAAAAATATGTAAAGAGTCATAATCAGTAGCATGTGTACCTTTCCATATTTCACTGGGTGTCTTCCCACCATTGGTAGCTGTGGGTAATCAGTTGATGAGGTGGCAGGCATACGTCACAACTTCAGCCCAAAATTGTTTACTGAATCCAACATCTAGTAACATACACCGTACTTTCTCTAATAAAGTACGATTCATCCGTTCTGTCACACCGTTTTGTTGCGGTGTTCCTCGTACAGTGAAGTGTCTTACAATTCACTCTTTCCGGCATACTTCCATGAAGGGGTCTAGAGTGTACTCACCTCCATTATCTGATCTGAGCCACTTGATCTTCCTCCCGGTTTGAGTCTCGATCATTTTCTTCCAATCAAGGAAGATCTTCAACACTTCATCTTTATGCTTCATTGTGTACACCCATACACGACGAGAATAATCATCAACAAATATTACAAACTAGTGTTTGCCTCCTAAAGATGCATTTTTGGTAGGTCCCCAAACATCAGAGTGTACATAGTCAAGTATCCCTTGCGTACTGTGGGTTGCGGTTTCGAACTTGATCTGCGTCTGCTTCCCTAATACACAATTTTCACAGAAAGACAATTTACCAGTCTTGGCACCTTTGAGTAAGCCTTGCTTTACAAGTGTTTACAAAGCTTTTTCTCTGGTGTGTCCCATAGGTGAGTGCCAAAGCCTGGTGGTGTCAGCATCAGTCTTATCTAGCTTCTCACAAACTGTGGAAGCTCTTCCACTAACAGTACTTCCTTGCAAGAAGTACAGATTTCCTTGCTTTAAGCCCTTCATAGTCACTTGAATTCCCATTTCCACATTGAGAATTCCATCTTCTATGGTGATTCTGAATCCCTTTGAATCTAGAGTCCCAAGTAAGATAAGATTCTTCTGTAAGTCTAGAACGTACCAAACTTCTGTCAATGTCCTGACAGTTCCATCATGCAGCTTCAGCCGGATGCTATCTATTCCTAAGTCTTACATGCATTATTGTTGCCCAAAAGTATTGTTCCATCACTCTTTGTTAAGTTAGTAAACCAGTCCCGATTGGGACACATGTGATAGTTAAACCCAGAATCCATTATCCATTCATCATAATGACAAATGAATGATAAACCTGTCAAGGCAAGATATGCATCTTCATCTCTGTTGGCGACATTGGCTATGGAGGGTTGGTTCTTCTATTGCCCCTTTAGCTTAGGAAAATCGTTTTTCCAATGCCCTTTGTTGTGACAAAAGGCACATTCATCTTTGGCGAGTCTTCTGCTGACTGATGAACCACGTGATGGCCCGTGTTCTCAATTGAGAATCCTTTTTCTTTCCTAGATACCTTGACTTCAGTCTCCCTCTTGCTGTAAAGGCTTCATTTGATGTATTTAGCTGTACCTCCTCTTTTTTGCGGTACTCATTATTTATCAAAACACTAGACACATCGTTAAAACTAATCTTTACCTTCCCATACAAAAGTGTGGTAACCAAATATTCATACGTATCATGCAAGGAATTTAATAAAAGTAAAACCTTATCTTCATCTTGGATTTCTATATCCAAGTTTTGCAAATAAGCAAGTATCTGATTGAAACTATTGAAATGTTCGAACATAGACATACCTTCTCTCAATTGGAATCTGAAGAGCTTCTTCTTCAAGTATAAGCGACTCTCAATACTTTTTGTTAAGTATTTTTCTTCTAATTTCTGCCAAAGTTCACTTTCTTTTGTCTCTATCATGACAAAATACTTATGATCTTTGGCAAGGTACAAACGAATTGTAACACAAGCTTGTCCCAATCCCTATCCGTCATGTCCTCCGATTTCTCTTCCAGCGTAATATCCAACTCTTGTTGGATCAAAACATCCATGACTTCACATTGCCACATGCCAAAGTTATTAGTTCCATCGAATTTCTCAACTTCAAATTTGGCATTTGACACTATGGATCTAATCCTAGAGCTACTAGCATTTCCAGAGCTCTTATCACCTGCAATTACTCCTTCTGATTCCATCTGAAATATTACTTACCTCTCAAAAATGAATTTGAAAATTTCAACCATATGGATGAGTCCAAAATGATCCAAATAGATGGAAAGCACTATTTGATTGTCGAAATCGAACTCCGAATGGCTTAGATCAAGCCCAAATAGGTTTGAAACTTAGAATGGTCCAGATTGAACAGGAACAACAGTAGAGCGCATGGAGGCGCAGGGGGAGCGTGGGCAAGTGTATCTCACGCGTCTTCAACCTCCAGAGCATGCAGGGGGTTTGTGGGCACGTGTAACTCATGCGTCTTCAACCTCTGGACGACCGTTGGCCTGTGAATCACACCTTCCGACCTTCTAGGAGAGCGTGTTAGCTCTTCCGATGCCGTTTGCAGCAATATGTTCCTCTTGTTGGGATGAACTTCTTGGTGTGGTCAAAAGTTGATTTGGATCAATTTAAATTTTTTGGGTAGTGCAAAACCGAAGTTTTGATACCAATTTTTGTACCAAAACCACCTAGAAACATACTCAAACACAAGATAGAGACAATATGTAAGTAGTTCGGCAATTTGCCTACATCCACTGTAGCGGAAACAGTAGATTTCAAAGTGTTTGTACAAAATATACAAACTCTAACAAGATTATCTCTATCTCTACAAATGGTCTCTTTTATATATTTTTCACACAATTTCGTTTACAAATGATCTCTTTTTATAGGAGAAATCTCAGGAGACAAACACACAATTAAAGAGCTGTAGGAGACAAGCTTGATATTTGGAGACAAACTTGATATTTGGAGCAACTATTTAAGACTTTTGAGGGGTAACTGTTCACACTTGGGTTGACATTTAACATATCTTATCTTTTGTCGCCTGCAAACCTCCATTATTTCTTTTTCCTATTTTTAGAGTATAGAGTATGTGGGCATGGAAACCTCTCTTACATGCTCCCAACTCCAAAGAAACCAAGTTTAGCATATCATTATTATTTACCACACCCTTGAAATATAATATAAATTAATTATAACTGGTCCTAAGTTGTATTAACTATTTCATTTAATTAAAAAAAAATTATAGACATACAATTTTTTAAAATAATTTATACAAATATACTTTAAATGAAAGACATTTTTATAAAATTAATATCATTTTATATAAATATTCTAATTTTAAAACATAATTATAAAAAAAAATTAGTTGTATATCATTCCTTTATAAAATCTTGCTTTCATAAAAAGGGAGAGCGCTAGCTAGCTTTTTAACGAGAAGCTTAGAATGAAAGGTTTACTTGAGCCGGCTAAAAGTGCATAATTAATTAAGTAGATATTATAGGAAAGTTGTTACTCATATTTCCACGTGTACGGTCAAATTCGTCCGTTTTTAAAGTAGATGATACTCAATTATGCGGATGCCACGTGCACATCGAGATAATCATCGTCATATCACATTGTTAAAAGGTTGCATTAAATTATATGTATAAGAAAAGAACCGCTTGAGATCAAAGAATCAAATGCTATACTTTGCACTTATTAGGGATGTAATAAATTCAGTTTGGTTCAGTTTTAGATAAAATTTTGGATCGAATCAGTATATATTGATTTGGCATTTTTAAAAATTGATTACATATCACTTATTCTTCTAAATCGATACCTCTAGTTTTACTGATTTTGGTCTGATTCGATCCGATTTTTCGATTTTAATAGTATTAATATTAGGACATAAAATGTAATTAATATACTAATATACATTAATTTACTAATGTATAATAATTAATTAAAACGAAATGTAATTAATCTACTAATGTATATTAGTATTACTAATGTATTATATATTTATCAAAAAGAATATATTGAGAATTTATTAGGCCATAATGTTATTAATATATATATATTTTATGTTTAAAACATATGATCAAATAAATTTTCATGTTTAAGATTAAAATTTTATGTTATAAATTATAATAACATTATCTTGTATATAATTATAATTTATATTATATATAATATTTAAAAAATTAATTTAAAATATATTATATAGTGAACCGGTCCGGTCCGATCCTAAAAAGCATAGAATCAGAACCGGACCGGTACCGGCTAGTTTTGAAACTAAGGGAATCGGTCCGGGCCGATTTTTCAATTTTTCGATTAATTTTTACACCTCTAACAGTGGCCCTTTGTTGTAAATAGGATATTGCTATTGGAATTTGGAAGGGAGATCTTAACGCATTGGGCCAAGCCCATACTATCCTACCCACAATTTGTGAAAATAGTAAACTGGAGGAATCTGAAGAAATTAGGCCTAGACGACGTCCACCACAACAAGGGGATTCAGTCAGCAGCTCGTCCCCTCTCCTCATTAAATTGGGCCCAATGCCTATTATTGATGGCCACATTAAATGCCATATCCCGCCGTCACCATGAAAAGCGGGAATGACCGTGACAGACAAGTTTAACGAGGAATGATGCAAAAGTGAACCCATGACAACAATTAAAAAGGCAAAAAGCAACAAAAGAAAGGAAAGCGATACTCAGTCTCTGAATCCTTGCGGAAGGAGAGTTCATTGACTTCGACATCAGAGACTTCCTAACTTCGGCCAAACCTTCCCTTCCTCTTGCAGGTAGTAGGTTGAGGACAACTCCTTCAATGGGTAGTACACAAAATAAGTCCTAACAGTTGGTGCTGGCTATGAGATCCAATCTTATTTGGCCTAACAACAATAGTGTGCCTTTTGCATGTTGCCCTCCTCACGCTTGCACCCAACATTTGAGCAGCAATCCTCAACCACAAACATGGAAGGCAGAATGGTGGAGATGAAGGAGCTAATAAAGAAATTGATAGCAGACACTGAGGCTTTAAGGTGAGAGGGCGAAGTGATAAGGAAAATGAGTGCGAAACTCGCGGAGGATGCCAGCTTGAGTAAAGCTAAGCAAATGGAGGGAGAGTCGGAGGCCATTGGCGAGGTATGCAGACGAATGAGAGACGAGCTACAAGGCCTTAAAGACAAGTTGTACAGTCTAGAGGTGATGGCAACAAGGATCCGACCAAACACTTAGAAACTTTCAAAACCCACATGACACTAGATGGCTACCTGGGAGAGATAGTGTGCCGGGTGTTCCCCCTCACTCTGAAAAGTTTTGCACAACCATGGTTCGAGACTCTCTAGTTGGGCTCCGTTCACAGCTTTGAAAAGCTTGATCGACAATTCTTAACTTAATTCATGGACAACCGAAATAGAAGACGACCAGCCGCTTACTTACTCACCGTGAAGCAAAGGGAAGAAGAGAGCCTGAAAATGTACCTATATCACTTCAACAAGGAGTGACTGGCCACCAACGATCAAGATAAAAAAATCACATTGGCGGCACTCTTGGGAGGCCTATGGCCTTTTAGTTCATTTATGGTCGAAATCGCGAGGAAGACCTTTGTGACCTTTCGGGAATTCATGGATCGGGCAGACGATTTTGTCAATGCTGAAGACATCCTTCAAGCCTTGACCACGCCCTGAGAAGCTAACTTCGATCGAACCACTACAGCCCCCAAACAAGTCATGGGGGAAAGGTCCTCTAACAAAGAGCCCCAAGCAAGGAAGGGGCAGGGGGACAAAAGAGGCAATGTCCGGAGCTCTGTTAGGTAGGCGTAGACGAGTATGAGCGTGCAAACGTAGGAAAGTGAGCAGCTGAGGGAAGGGGGCAATCACGACTGAAAGGGCCACCCATACTGTTCTTTACCTGAGGAGTAGGGTCACCAGGCCAAAAGTTGCCAATACTTGAGACAAAAAGTCTTGGATGAGATTCATGGTGACATCAAGCATAAGATCCAAGGGGAGACCCTGAGGAGGCTCAATGCCCACCGCCCAACGCCGCTCCAAGTGAACAAGCCTAGATAGGTGGGTATTACAACGAGAGGGTCAGCAGAGCAAAAGTCCCAAAAGAAGGCCTATCAGAAGAAGGGAAATGAGCCCCCAAGACTCATGCCACAACAATGTACCGTTAAGAGAAATCCATACCATCGCAGGGGACACCCAGGGGAGGAGTCTCATCTTCGAGAAGGAATGGCTACTCCAGGAGGGTGAGGTATGAAGATATTTTCAATGTTGATAGGCCATCCAAACAGGCCTAAGCCCAAAGAACCTCCACCACAGCTTTCAATGACGTTGACCACGAACCAGTCATCTATCCCCCATACTTTGGTGGTAACTATGCTAGTGGTCAACTACACCACTTGGTGGATACTGGTGGACAACAACAGCTCGACCGACATCCTCTTTTGGGAAGCTTTTTCCAGATGGAAATCGGTTAAGACAGGTCGCACCCTTCCCCCATGACGTTGAGAGGGTTCTCTAGTGATGTCGAGCAACGCATGGAAGTGATAACCATCACTGTGGGGTCGGGCAAACTCTCCTCTTACAACGCCATAATCAGCCGATGTAATACTCTGCTCCTTCCTTCTTACGTAAGCTTCTCTCTTTCTGACGTACGTTCCGTCTTTATGACGTAAGCAAATCCCGAAGGTAGAGATTATGTGAATTGTCTCCCCCTTCCATCTAGCGACTGTGAGTCTCGTTAGGCGTGTCGAACCTCGAAAACGTGTTTCAAAAGATATTATGTGACTTCTAGGGCACGCCCAGTGTTTTAAATATACTGAAAATATTTATAAGGAGTATTTTCAGTGTTATTAAACAAAGCTTGATTTTAAATACGACAATTATAATATTCTTGAAGAGCTCCAAAAATAATATAATTGTCAGAAATTATTTTAATATTATTATTAAATGATTTCAACTATTTAAAATATTATGGGATTTAAATTATGTTCAAAACTTTAATTAATTAAATGGTTTTATCCTTTCAAATATATTAAATAAGACTTCATCATTTATTAATGATGAAGAATATTATTTTATAAACTAAAGTTAGTTTAAAATAATATTTACTTTAATTCCTCTAAGTGCTTTTAATTAAGTTAACGTTTTCGCATTTTCAAATCAATATTTTAATCCTTCGTCGTTAGATTGCGTTGTACACTCCAAGACGAAGGGACTGGATTAAATACCCAGACCCCCTCTCTCTTTCCCTCACTTTTTCCCCAGCCCTCTCTCTCCTCCCTCTCCTTCGGCTTACGCAGCTCGTCCCTCTCTCCTGCCCGAAGCTTCACCTCGCAGCCCGGCGCCACCGTGCGCCGGTGACCGTCACCTCCACCACCGTTCACCTCCTCCCACGCCGGTGACCCCTCACCGGCAAAGCTAGCTGCCGTTGCACAGCCACCTCCCCCATGCACGCACACAGCCCTCATGCACGATTTCAAAGTGCACGACGCCCAACGCCGTCGTCGCAGCCCAGCCGCTGGCCACCAACGCACCTCCAGCCATTATCGGCGACAACCCCACCGAGCCTAGCCCCTCACGGCAGCTCTCTCTCTCTCTTCCCGAAATGGGTCTAACACATGGGTTTTAACCCATTTCCCCACCGTACAAGACACCCACTGCCACTAGGCACCACCGTGAGCCACCATAGCTCCTCCCCTTCCTCCTCCATGCACGGACTTCTCCCTCTCTCTAACGCATGGGTTGTGTGTCCCCCACTGCCGTGCGCCGCCACCCACAGCGGGTAACCACCCTCATGAGCCTCCTCAGGCCACCACCAAGCCAAGCCAACCCAACCACCCACGGTGCCAATCTGTCACCCATGCACACACACTCTCTCTCACTCTCCCACGACCTCTCATCCACTTCACGGCCCCACCTCGACGCCACCACGAGATCCACCACACCTTCCTTAGCCGAGCCCTAGGTTCAAACCACCACTTTATGTGGTGGGTAACCACTGCACGTGATGGACAGTCGCTGCGTGTGGCTGACTGCCACTGCACATGGCTAGAGCTGCCATGTAATGCCCCTCACCACCATCACGAGGCCATCACGAGCCTTCCCAAGACCACACCTAGCTATCAAAATGCCCAAATGATCCCCGTACGTGGCGTACCGCCCCGTTTGTCCTTCTCGACGTCATCGACTATGACGATTAGTGAGCAACGCACGGGTTATTCCGTTGATTGTATAACTCTCTATCCCTCGTTATTTATGTTAGATGTTAATTAGTTAACTAGGTTGTGGACTGTGCTGTTAGTATTAGTGGAGTTGCTGTGTAGTACAAAGATGTGTTGTGCTGTGAAGTGTTGGGCGTTATGTGTAGTGAAGTGTTGGGCTTATCTGTGTAGTGCGCTGTGAAGTGTGGAGCGTAGTTGGGAATTGTGATGTGCAGTATTGTGGACTGTGCGGTGTAGTGTGTTTGCGGAGTATGTGTTGTATTGGTGCCGTGGCATGTGGAATGAGAACAGTACATGCTGAGTGTTCTCTGTGTGTGGCGTAGTGTGGGATAAGTAGAGTATATGTAGAATATACTCTCCTAGCGTATTGTGGAATAGGAAGAGTACATGTAGAGTGTACTCTGTATGGCGTAATGGTGAATGGAGTACAAGTGGAATGTACTCCATGTGATAGAGTGACGCAACATATGGCAGGTACGCCATAATGGTGATGTGGTGTGTATGAAGAGAGTACATGTGGAGTGTACTTTATGTGGTGGAGAGATGCACTATATGGCAAGTATGCCATAATGGTGATGGGTCGTAGTGTGTATGAAGGGAGTATACGGGGAGTGTACTCCATGTGGTAGAGTGATGCACCGTATGGCAGGTATGCCATAATGGTGATGTGGCGTGTATGAAGAGAGTACATGTGGAGTGTACTCTATGTGGTGGAGAGATGCACTATATGGCAAGTATGCCATAATGGTGATGGGTCGTAGTGTGTATAAAGGGAGTATACACAGAGTGTACTCCATGTGGTAGAGTGATGCATCGTATGACGGGTATGCCATATTGATGATAGGTTGTAGCATGTGGAAAGGGAGTATACGTGGAGTGTACTCTGTGTGGCATAACGTGTGTGAAGAGAGTACACGTGGAGTGTACTCTATGTGGTAGAGTGATGCACTGTATGGCGGGTATGCCATAGTAGTGATGTGTCATAGTGTGTATGAAGGGAGTATACGCGGAGTGTACTCCATGTGGTAGAGTGATGCATCATATGGCAGGTATGCCATATTGATGATAGGTTGTAACGTGTGGAAATGGAGTATACGTGGAGTGTACTCCACGAGGCAGCGACACTCCATGTGGCGTGTTGCAGAGAGAGGGTGGTTGTGTGATAATAGGCGTGGAACGTTGTTTTCGATGTCCCTAAGTAGTTATGGTGTAGGTTGTAGTCTAAGGTGACAAGTGTCATCGTGATGGACTTATGGATAGGAATATGCGTGAAGTAGTAGAACAAGTATAAGAGTACGTAGCGGAAGCATGACTGGCCAACGTCACAAAGTGACGTGGTTCCTGACAGTCAGGCTTATGATGGGTGAAGAGTTATTGTAGAAATGGCATAGCAGGAACGTGACGAGATGTCAAGATGTCAAGATGTGATAGGAGTAGGTGAGGAATCGTACTCGTGTTGAGTTAAGGGTTGATGTAAGAATGACGTAGCGGGATGTCAGGTGACGTGACAAGGTCATGGTATAGCTCGGGTGTAGTCTCGAGCTATATGACGTGATATAAGGCGTAATAGTAAATGGAGCCTTGTCATGTTAAGTGTTGGGATGAACTGTCAAAAGGGACGGATAGCATGAAGAATCATGCTAGCCGGGTTAAGAGAAGGTTGGTATCGAAGTATGACCCTTGTCCCTGCGAGCAGGTGATCAATGTGTCATATGTTGATCTTAGGTGATAAGAGGGTAAGGTACATGTGTAATCTGGTTAGACACATGTGCTGGATGGATCCACTATATGTAATGGGTAATCTGTCCTGAGTACAGTTACACAGTGCTTAAGCCTCAGAGTTGGCTTAAAGCCGTGTGACTTGTATGGATGGGAATGAGGATTTAGTGTGGGCTAAGGTGTATGAAGGTAGTGATGGGTGTATTGTTAGGATTGTGATGCATGATTCCATCGGTCGGAATCATGCGTCGAATGTGATTAGTAAGGAGAGTAAGACGAATGTCCTAGTGTCTTAATTCTAAGGTGAATCATGGGTTCACCTTAGTGAATGAGCACTCGAAGTAGAACATTGAGTTTGGAAGAGATAATGACCGTAAGTAGATTTTGAAGGGTTTAACATAGTTAAGGGCACGTAAGTGCACGAGATAGAAGGAGGGTGTTCTAAGTAAAGCGTAGTTCTATTTCTAGTTCAAGTGGATTATGCATTAGATAGAGAATGACATTAAAGTTATGTGTATGCATGTAGGTTGCCATCTGACACACACATGAATGGACTGCATGATATGCAAGTAGTATGGAGTCTAGGTAAGTGTTACGTTCATACTCTTCTAGAGTCTTTCTAAAATGTAAAGAAACGAAAAGAAACGTTTTTCCTCACGATGCCTTACGGAAAGACACGAAAGACGTTTTACGAAAGAAAATGCTAAGTGTTCAATGGTATACGTATGTACGGCCCTCCTTGGCAGCCCCTTTTTACACAATGAAAGTATTAATTGTACGCATGTGAATGGATGACTATACGATGTATCTATTGTATGTATTTTCTGAGAAAATCCACGAACTGCACGAAAGGCATGAAGACAGACACTTTTACGGCTCCTACGAACTGACGCTCTCACGCGCACCATGAGGTGATGCTCGTGGATGCCGTGAGAGACGACGTTCAAGGTGACGGTTATGGATGCCACGAAAGCTGACGTCTAAGCCCATGTATGTTTTAAAAAGAAGTTTCCACGAACGAACTGTTAAACTGAAATGAACTGAAAAAGGAAAGACGTTTTCGGGCTTACGCCCCAAACGATGTTTTCTCATCAAAAGAAATGTTTTCTCATGAAAAGAATGAAAATGAATGTTTTCTCATGAACTGAACTGTTAAATTGAAGAAAGAACTGAATGAAAGGTCTAGCTTTCTAGAGCTAGCATGAATGAATGAAAAGTCATGAATGAATGAAAGCATGAAATGTATAAAGACATGTAACGGCCACATGAATGAATGAAAGGGTACCAATGAATGGACAGATTGCAATGCTGTGTAAGTAGTACTGGTAGTGCACCTAATACCCCTTATGAAAGGAATTCCCAACCCGTGGCCATGGGCGGAGTCTGGGTCAAAAGGAAGACCGCTAACCCCAACACACAGGGCGTAACAGTGTGTACTAGCCTATGAAAGTGATAATAAAGAATGTATGTATGTATGTATGTACGTATGTATGAACTCATGTATGCACGAACGCACGAACCTTTAAGAAATGAAGGCACTGACAGGGGAAACGTTTTACGAAAAGAAAGTCCCTTTTTAAAGGAACATCCCGTCTAGCAGTGTTTTCAAAATAACGCACGTATGTATGTAAGCATGCACGTATAGTATGTATGAATGATGAATGTATGAATGAAAACCTATGTTGTTATATTTAACTGTATGAAGTAATGCTTACAAGTTTTCGACTCATTTTAGTTTTTATGCATGTCTCTCCCTCCTCACAGGGACGGAATGAAAAGTATGCATCAGGACAGACACGGCCATGGGGAAGAGCACGGAAGTCTAGGCACGAGTTTTAATCGTACGAGGGACCCTTTTAATGTAAGATTAATGTTTTCCTCTTTTATTGTAAAAGCACTTTTTATTTTATAAACGTAGAGTCTTGAACCCTGGGAAGAAAGTAAAAATTTTTAAATCGAACGGTAATTCCCGTTGTTCTTTATGAAAATATTTTATAAAAAGTCTCATCACAAGGACGGGCGTTACAGCTGACCAATCTTGAATAGTCTAAAGTTGGTGACTGCCACCTACCATCTGAAGATGAAGTTCCTAAAGGAAGAGGGCGTGGGGGTCGTGTTTGTGGCGAGGGAATGCTACGAGTGAAAGCTTTAAGAAGGGGGGCAAAGCAAACCCGATGGCATATAGCGAGATAACCATGGACACCCCTACAACTATTTGGATGTAGTGTACTTATTTTTGTCCCCTCAGTGTATCAACCCCCATGTAAAAATTCATTCATACAAAAACGGATAATATTGCGTTTATGTACCATCCTTGTATGCTATTCCGACCACGTGGAATAGGTGACACACCCACAAATTTGGAGGCAAAGGGGGGAACACCTCTCCCAAGTGTGCCAGTCTTCCTTTGCTTGCTAGTACGGTCAATCTTGGATTCCGCCTAGCCCCCAAGGTAGATGCTCTACGCCTGCACCTTGACGGTGGAGGGGGGATCACCTCTCCCAAGTGTCCAACTCTTCCTTTGCCCACTAGTGCGGTCGATTTTGGATCCCTTCTAGCCTTCAAGGTCGATGTTCTATGCCTGCACCTTGATGAAGGAGAGGGAACACCTCTCGCAAGTGTCCCGCTTGCCCCTTGCCCGCCAAAGAGATCAATCCCAAATCTCACCTGGCTCCCGAGGCCGATGCACCACACTTGCACCTCGGTGGCGAAGTGGAGAACATCTCTTCCAAGTGTCCCACTCTCCCCTTGCCCGCTAGAGCTGTAGATCCTGAATCCTGCCTGGATATCAAGGTCGAAGCTCCGTGCTCGCGCCTAGAGATGTAAGATTTTTGGTCCAAATTCAAAAAAATCGATTGGCCTAGACCAAAAATTAGTGTGGTCAGTTTTAGTTCTCCATTTTTGGGACCGAATGGGTGGTCTGGTCCCAGGGTCTATGAATTTTAGACTGGACCGAATAGAAACCAACCGAACAATTTATATTTTTTAAAAATATTTTTCACTATATATAATATATTATTTTATATAACAATTGTATAAGTTAATTATGTAATTTTTATCTAAGCTATTATTATTGACCATATAAAATGTTAAATGATATATTTAGTCAATTAATCATATATCATAAATCATATGATAATTGATGTCATTATCTGTGGATATATCATACAGTCATACATACTCTACTATTTACATTTAATTAAAGTAATTAAATATTTTTTTAAGATACCTAAGTTGTAAGCAAGTATTAATAATATGTGCTATCAATTAATAATATATCATAAACAATATGATTGATAACATTTTTCGGATAAAATGGGATAAAGTGTCACAATTTCGGTTGAAATTTGACTAGAAATGTCTGTTGGGCTAAAAAATATAAAACTTCCCCATTTGGTGTTGGGTCAGACCGAACGGACCGATACTTAATGGTCTAGTCAGGTCCAAAAGGAAATACGGTCTGGTCCAAGGTTGGAAAAGGGTGGACCGAAGTGGTTTGGTCCGCTCCTAAAAACACCCTATAGATTGACCGGAATGGAAAAACTTCACCCCTACTAGTGCCTCATTGACCAAAGGGGGGAACACCTCTCCCAAGTCTCTCTCTCTCCCCTTGCCCTCCAGTGTGGTTGATCCAGAATCTCGTTTGGCCCTCGAGGTTGAAGCTCCACGCTCACGCCTGGCTGGCCGAAGGTGGGAACACATTTGCCAATTGTCCCACTCTCTCCTCACCCGCTTGACCCGAGAGGCTGATGGCCGAAGGGGGGGGACCCTTTTCCTAAGTGTACCACTTTCTCCTCTCTTACCGGTGAGGTCGATCTTGGATCCCGCCTAGCCCCTAAGGATGATTTTCCGTACTTGCATCTCAACGGCCTAAGGGAAGAAAACCTTTCCCAAGTGTCCTATTCTCCCCTCACCTGCCAATGCAATCGATCTCGAATCTTGCCTGACCCCTGAGGTCAATGCTCTATGCTCGTGCCTTGACAGTTGAAGGGGGAACACATCTCTCAAGTGTCTCATTCTCCCCTTGCCTGCCAGAGTGGTCGATCTCGGATCCTGCATAGCCCCCAAGGCCGACGCTTTGCATATACGCCTTGCCTGTGCAACATAAAGAGGGAACACCTTTCCCAAGTGTCCCACTCTCCCCTCCTTGCCAGTGACCGTTGACTTAGGCCTATGTCACAAAGGAGATTTCTATGCAAGGTTCGGGCTGGCTAGGGACCACATGCACAAGTCCCGATAGCTATGCCTAGATCTACAGCGAAAGGAACATAAGAACAAGGAAGACAGACAGCAAAGCCAAGCACGTAAAAAGGAGAAAGATGAAAGTTCAAGATGAAACCTTGTTCATTGATAACAAGTTTATAAATACTAGGTGGGAACCCTAGTAGAGGATTCCTGGAAAAGAAAGAGTCAGGGTCGTTGGCAAGTCGGCGGGGCAGGGAAGGCGTCAGGCATCAGACTGTGCCCCAAGGAATCAAGAGGGAGATGATCTGCCAGAGTCGGGGCAAACTACGCAAGATCCAAAGCCCCAGTGAGAGCAGCAAGGTTTGACATCTAGTGCTTCTTCAGTTTCTCTAGCCCTCGGGAGTATTCGAGACTCCAAGTTTGGTTGTGGAGGTGCTTGGCCGCTGAAAGCTCGAGAGTAAACCGAGCAAGTTTCACATTGGCTGTAACAAGCTAGACCTTTAGTTTTGTCACCTTTTTGCCTCGAGATCCTCCCTCTAGTTGCCTATGGGACTCCGACAAGCCCAAGAGTTGGGACTCAGCTGCCTGCTTACCTTTTAATAGCTCAAAACATTGTGTTGTCAGTGCGTCCTTCTAGGACTGCAGCCATTTTAGGCAACCTTGTGAGTCATGGACCTCGTCTACCACCTTCGCCAGGGTAGCGAAATACTCTTCCCAACACTTCTGAGTCTCTTTTGCCTCCTCTTTGAGGTGGCATATCCTTGCCTGCTCTAGCCCTTCTCCTTGGCGGCGATGGATGTGGCAGACTCGAGATGGGAAATCTCCCACCTCAAAGACTCCTTCTCGGCTTGGAGATTAGATGCCACCTTGTGTTGGTCCTTGGCGAGCTGCCAAAGGAGTCTATTCTCCTCAATGATCTCTTCGTAGGACATCTCAGTGCATTCCAATGTAGCACTAAAGTGAAACATCACGTTGTACACATGTCCACCCAATGTGTGCAAGGTTGCTGCTTTGTTTTCCACTTCAGCTTTCCCGTCCACTAGCTAAGCTGCAACAACTTGATGCCCTACCAAATAAAAAGTTGGTTCGGGAAGCTCCAGGACCTCCTTGCCCTGGATCGAATACTGCCCACGAAGAGCATCCAAAACGGTAGGGCCTAAGGCAGAAGTCCAGGTAGATCCATTGAAGGAGGGTGGCCTACTGTGAGAAGCATTCCTTGAGGCCATGGAAAATGTTTTGGTGGAAGGGAATGGCATGAAAAGTGAATGGTGTGAAGAAAGAAGGGAGTAGTCGGCAGAAAGGAAATGCCCGAAAATTGAATGAAAGCTATGGTGGAAACTCAACACAACCTCGCCGTAAATCATCACAAAATCACAACTGTCATTGCCAATCACAAAATCATGGATTTGTACAAAACGAAAGCTAAACACAATCTGTTGAAATTTCTAAAGACTCACAAAAAAAAAAAAAAAAAATCATACCCATATACACGATCCGATGTCAACCAATAGAGGCTGGGTATGAGTAAAAAATGTTCAAACACAAACCAAACCAAAACACAATCTGTGAGATGTTGAAATTTCTACAAGTTGAGTATAAAAATTATACTGATGTACACGAGAACAAACCAAATTAAAAAACTTTCGGTAGTATGTGTAGATCTAAACTACAAAATAAGATATTCCTCAGATTTCCGTGAATGGTGGGTGAACATCCTCTGTCGGTAATAAATCATACCCAGTCAGATTTGTACAAAAAAACCATTACAAAAAATACCAGTCTGATTTTTCTCACACCATTACAAAAAATACCACTCAGATTTGTACCAAACAAATCTCTTCAAATTTCGAAGGATTCACAAAGAAAATTTCTATCAAAGAAACTGACACAGAGAGAGGGAGAGATGAAAGGAAATCAGAAAAAAATTTCATTTTGAAGACTCCAGACAGAGATATGTTTAGATCTCAAAGAAACAACACATATCCTAACAAAATTCCTTCAAATTTGTATAAACTCACTACATATATCATACCCATTTACATTGACATACCGATGTACACCAAAACAAACCAAATTGAAAAACCATCGGTAATATGTGTAGATCTAAGACATCCTTAGACCCAAACGGAATGGCTGTCGTTTTTGTCGTCTATGTTGAAATCAAAGGATGTTTTTCTTTGATTTTCTGCAAGCTTTCGGTAAGGAGAGGGAGATGGGGAGGGAGAGAGGGGGAGAGAGAGAGAGAGAGAGAGAGAGATCTTTGAGAAAATGATGAGGGTCAGCATTGAAAGAGAAAAAGGAAAGAGAGAGAGAGAAGAGAAAAAGGAAGAAGGGACTCCAGAGGTGCAAGCTTGAGTGGCTCAAACAACAGCGTCCCTGCTCCAAACAACACATTCCAAACTATCCTCATCAAGTTCAAGCGACAAGGACTTAATGTCGTTGATCTTGTTGCGCTATCCGGTAATATTTAAAGAGCTAGCTTGAGCCTACCATTGTGTTAAACCATAATCTGGGAATCACACGATAGGAAATGCCCCGTGCACTAGCTTCAGGTATAGACTCTACAACCAGTTAGGCAATGGGCTACCTGAGAGCACATTTGATCAATCATATGCTGCCCAATTGAGAACCAGATGCCCGAGATCAGGTGGTGATTAGAACCTGTTTCTCTTGGACTTTGTCAGCCCAACAAAATTCGAAAACAGCTATTTCAAGAACTTGTCGTATTCTAAAGGCCTTTTAAGCTCTGATCAAGTTCTTCTCACAAAGAACAAAGCATCCATGGAATTGGTGAAGAAATACTTAGAAAACAAGGAGCTGTTCTTTCGAGCAGTTTGCCCAATCCATGATTAAGATGGGAAATATTTCTCCATTGACAGGTCCAAGGGGAGAGATTAGAAAGAATTGCAGGAAGATTAACTCCTGATTAGCTCCATTATAACACTACAGTTCCATCGAGTATCGTGTGCTTTTCTTGCAATGTATTCCTGATTAATTAATAATATATGACATATTTGAAGTGCTTGGTATATGAACCCGCGTAAATGTGCTATATTTACGATTGATTGGGAATGAAAAGATATAAGATGAAAACTAATATTAATCTTCGAAAACTATCTCAAGATTTTTGTAGGTAGGTTACCAGACAGCATAAATAAGGAAAATGCTTAGACACTCCTACAACGGATGCAATTCCACAGAAGGAAACTTTGCCACCAACGGCTCCTATTTCACAAAAGGAAACTCTACACCTAACGACTACATGCACTAGAATGGAAATCACATCCACCGAATCCTCTTAATTTACTTTTTTAAACTTTGTAACGTAAGGGCTCTCAATAGACTCTCACGGTGTGTAAGAATTTTTCACAAACACCTCATGTTCAATTGTCTTTATGGTAATTAGAGCCTTGTGCGAGCAAGAGAGCCTTACTCCCATGGCGTCAATCTCACTTTCGGTCAACAATTTTGTGACCTTACAGTTGAACTAGGGGAATTACCCCTTATGGCGGGAACAGATTGTGGCCTTGGCTGAGAGCCAAGACCTCAAGGGACACCTCACAGACGCTACCTCCCCTCCACCAAATGATCTCATCCCTGATGAAGCCACAACAACTAGTCACAAAGAACTGAGTTCTACATACCTAAGATGGAGGAAATCAGTCCATCCACGGCCTAGTCAGTCTTGAGACTTCTTATCAAGTCTGGCATACCATTCAAGAAGCCTATGCCCAAGAATCCCAAAAAAGGGATTTTCAGCTTACTCAACAATTGACATACATGAGGAAGGAAGCCACGACTTCGTTGCAAGATCAAATCGAAAGCTTCAAGACTGTGTGTGGCCACCTAGCTGCAATCAGAAGTCCCGTGAGTGACAATATGAAGGTTTTTTCTCTCCTCAACAACTTGGGTCTGAAATACGAACCCTTCACCACCTCCATGCTCAAGCCGCCGATGCCCTCCTAAGCCGAGCTTGTGCCGCTGCTGCAAGGATACGAGATGAGAGACTCAACTTCATGAATCCTTCAACACACAAGCGTACGCTTTCTACGGGAACAAAATTGGAGACGGGAACAAGGGCAAACAACGCCCGTTCTCCTCTAGAGGACGTTGGCTTCTCCCAAGTCAATCACACGTCCCGTCCTAATGTCTCATCCAGTGGGACCCACAATTCTGTTGTCTTCAACAGCACAGCTCGTGACACACCATGTTAAATGTTGGCACTAGTTGGATCATGATCTCCAATCTGATGATATTTCACAAGCATTGACTTTTATGACTTTTTTTATTTTTTTTATTTTTTATAATGAAAGTATGGCATATATTGATAAAGGAGTTAGACCAAAGAGCGGATACAAGGGAGAATTAAGTCAAAAGAGGTGGTGTAATCACTGCTGCTAAGTGTATCCTTGCTTAAGGCATGAGCAACTGAGTTGTTGGCTCTTACAATGTGCCTTACTAACCGATCACAAAAAGTATTAAGGTTGTATCTAATATCGGCTATAAACTATCCTGCATAGGTGATGGAGTTTGAGGTTGAGTTCAAACCATTAACCAATTGTAAGAAGTCATTCTCCATGATCACATTTGAGTAACCAACAAATTTGTAGAAAATGGATGCTTGTAGTGCAGCAAAAGCTTCAGCCAAAAAGGGGTCTGGGTATGCTGTATCCTCCAAAGCCTTTCTCTTTAATAGGTTTGCTCGAGTGGGGAGGGCATTGAGATATGCCCTCCAGAGAAATGTCTTAGCTGCATTTGGGATTCTCAGGTTCCAGAGCTTGGTCTAGGGGTCGTGGGGATTGCTTTAATTTGAGGATTGACCCAGCTGTTGGATGTCCAGTTCAGTGAGTAGGTGGTATGCACTTTTTGCACTGAACTCCTCTGAGGTGGTGCATCTCCAAATAAGCCTGTCAGGCTTGCGGTAGGGGCTTAGTGGAATTTCATTGATTAGCTTTGCTTCCTCTTCTATAAATAAAGCATGGATCATGTTAGCTTTCCATCGGTTGGTTGCTTGATCTATGAGGCATGAGACTTTGATGTTCCCTTGTGGAGTTCTCCCATGATTGTTTTATGGTATCCCCACAATCTTCTTGTTTACTCTAGCTTACTTTGTACCCGAATATCCTGTCCACATTTTTGGATTCAAACTTATCATGAATCTATATGAGGAGGGGCCTGTGGTTTGAGGATGAGGCAGACAAGTGTTGCACTGAGTACTCCACTAAGGAATCAAGCCATGTAGAATTGTCAAGGGCCCTATCTAGTCTCTCTTTGGTAAATTGGCAGCCTTTTTTATTGTTTGCCAAGGCAAAACAATCTATTGCATACCCAAGATCATTTAAATCACAGTGGACCAATGTTTCTCTAAATTCCACTATCTGCCTATAGGGTCGAGATGCAGCTCCAAACTTCTCAGTAATGCTTGTGATCTCATTAAAGTCTCCAAAGCACAATCGAGGGACATGGAGTGAGGGAGTTAATTCTTTTAAAAGCTGCCAAGTGATATTCCTTTTAGCTGTGTTGGGATGACCATAGAAACCCGTAAGTATCCAAGGGTTCCATTGTTTGGTTGGTTACTAATCACAGAGATGTGCCAACTGGTATATGAGATGACACTGAGAGCCACTGAGGAGTGCCAGAGAAGGGTCAATCCTCTACTCCTTCCTCTACTGTTAACACTAAAGCAGTTCTCAAACCCCAATTTACATCGGATTCTTTTCATTTTATCACTATTGCACTTGGTCTCAGTAAGGAAGACCAGGTGGGGGGACTTAGCTTTCACCAAAAGGTGAAGCTCATGAATTGTCCGGGGGTTCTAAAGCCCTAAAAAATTCCAACTTATGCAATTCATTTGGGGAGGTGGGGATACTGAGCAGCCTCCACCACTGGGGCCTGAAGTAAACTCCTTGCAGGTTTGAGCATTTGTTTAGGTTTCTTTTGAAGGGGTGCTAGTAGAGTATACCATTGCATCGCCATTTCTTTTGGAAGCTCTTCTTCCTCTAGGGACCTTTGGGAGATTTGATATGTCAGATAGAACATTGGTCTTCATCCTGGCTTTTCTTCTCCACTTGTTTCCTACAAGAGCATAAAGGGTTTTTATTAGCATGTCAACTTGTGGAGAAGCAAATTGGAGGGGAATTGGCAGTTTTGTTGCCCTTATGTTGTTGGCCTTTTGTACCTCAGCTTCTGGACAAAAACTTGGATCCTCACAACTTCCATTAATAGTTCTTGGGGTCTGGAAATTTCCAGGGGTGAAATTGGTACCATAGCCTTTTGTTGCTGTGGCAGGTAGTAGGTCCTCATGGATCAAGTGGCTATTGCGGTGCATCTGGTCCAAAGTTGGCTCTTAAGATTGGGGTGCTGGCTCATGGCTCGAAGCCTCATCCTCTATTGCTGATTGAGCCTTAGATTTGACCACTTCCCTAGCCCCCCCTTCTCACCTGAATGTTCCCGGAAAAGACTTCCCTGGAAAGACTCCGATGAACCACCGTATTTTTTCACAGAAAACAGTAAGGGTGGCAGTGATCCCGCCCTCATCCAAGGTCCATATTGTTCCTGTGCTTGTGAGGCTTGTTTATATTTTGGATATTTCCTTGGTCATGTTTCAATTGGCCACACTTGAAACAGAAGTTGGAGAGCCTTTCATATTTGTATTGAACCCAAATCTTCTTACCTCCATGATGAAGCAGTCTGCCTCGAAGCAGAGGTTTAGTTACGTTAATGTCAACTTGGAATCATAGGAAACTACCCCACCCATCACCCTGAGCATCAACGTCCACATTGTGCACTTTGCCAGTGGCTGGACCTATGCTTTCCCCCATCCCCTTGTTCATGGCAGCGAAGGGAAGGTTGTGGGTTTGCACCCAGAATGGTTCTAAGGTAAACTGCACCTTGCTTAGGGGAAGCTCTCCCTCAAACTCTTGTAGGCAAATGAGATGTCTATCAAAGGACCAGGGGCACCCTTGTAAGAGACCTTCTCCTTGTCTGAGATTAGTTGGAACTCCATGAGATACCTATTTGATCCTAGTTATGTGAAGGTTACCCACCCAATAGTATTCCACACCTTTGCCATTGTGCTCTTGAATGCTTCCTTGTTTGTCGTTCTGTCATTTAAGATTAGACAGAGAAGGCGATGGCTCCCTTTGATCTTTGTTGCTTCTATGATAGCCTCTAGTAGTATTGCTGCCTGTTGTTCCTCATCTGTTAATGTCAAGGAAGACCAACGTAGGGTAATGTTATCTGCCATGAGAAACAAAACCAAGCTCTATGGACTATAGTCCAAGAGGCAGAAGTTTTGCCGGCGACAAAGCACATAATCTTCCCCTGTGAGAGGGAAGGACTCGACTTTTGTCTCCTGAAAATGGAACTCATGATGCGGAATGGACTGCAGACACCAGTGCTTCTACCTACTTGACAAATAATTCAGGTATGCTTTTCAATCTTGGTAATGACGCGTTTCTAATTGGTGATGGTAGTCTTCAGGAAATCATACACATTGGTGACACCTTTGTTCATAATGGAGACTCTATGATTAAGAACATTCGCTTTCGATATTCTAAATGTCATTTTTCCTTATAATTTGGAGGAAAGTTTAGGGTTTTCACCCTAAACTCTACTCCATCCTAATCCCTAAAATAGGGTTGTAGAATTCGGATGCTACATTGGATCTCCGAGATCCACTGTACATCCCGAATTGTTCTTTTCGTTGGTTGTTATTCTTTGCTCCCGCATCTCCCTTCTTTCGATTGTTGGGTGCCTTTGTCGTTTTCGCCCCTTCCTCATATCGCAGCCACAAACGACGACAACCTCTCCATCGGTTCATCATTATAAGTATCCCTATCCCCTCTCATTTTCCTCCGTTGCTGGGTTCCCCCATTTTCATGTACACACACTGACGATTCAGCTTCATGTGGTTTTTGAATTTCGTCCATTCGGGATACTCCATGACTATTTGCACCGAACTTCTCTATCCCATTTCACTGAGAATAAGGTTCCTCCATGGCTGGATTTTCAGGTCCAATGTTTGACAAAAAACCCTTGATTTCTTTCGGGTTTTCAGATCTCCTTTGAATAAATGTTTTTCTCGGATTTTTGTTGCAATGTATTTCCTCCATTGTTGTAATAATAATTTTCTATGATTAGTTTTGGGGCTACTTTCCACTGATCTATATATTTCAAATTATGAAAAAAATACCTAGATATTTTTGCCTACTGTTGGATTGATCTGTGCTGTTCAATTTCTCTGTGATGTTAGATTGGTTTGTGTTGTTTCATTGGTCTGTGCTATTGGGTTGAGACCATGCTATTTCATTACTCTGTGCTGTTTCATTGCTCTGTGCTGTGAATTGCTATATGCAGTTTCATTATGCTGTGATGTTTAATTGCTCTGTTTTATTTCATTGGTCTGTGTTGTTCCATTACGACCATGTTGTTTCATTGTTTTATGCAGTTTTAGTGGTCTATGTTGTTCCATTACTCTGTGTCGTTTCATTGCGAACTTGCTATTTCATTGCTCTGGCTCTTTTGTTGCTCTGTGCTATTCTATTGCGACCATTCTATTTCATTGCTTTGTGCAGTTTCATTGCTTTGTGTTATTCCATTGTTCTGTATTGTTTCATTGTTCTGTGTTGTTTCATTGCTCTCTGTTTCATTGCTCTATGCTGTGAATTGCTTTGTGCTGTGAATTGCAATTGGTGGTTTGGGGTGAAAACTCTAAACTTTCCCCCAAATTATAAGGGAAAAGGAAATTTGCGTCATCGAATGCGAATGTATATGACTTACTTTAGTTATGCCTTGCTTAAATTCATGCAATTTAACATGAATATTAAATTCATCTGTAATGCCCAGGTCCTGGAGCTTCAGAGAGTTAGCTCCTAAAATTGAAAATCCTTTCCAATAGCATAATTATATAAAAAATATCTATATCCCTCCACCGACACACTAAAAAAAATCATCAATAAAATAAATTAAAAACTCTCAAAAGGTTCGAAATATCCTTAACTCAACATATCAAAATAATAAAAAATTACTAATTTACTAACTATGACTCTCAAATAAGTACTTGTACCATCAGACACTTATTCCTCTACGATCATCACACCTTGCTAAAACTTCCTACTCTTGTTCTCCAGTTGAACTATCAAAATTTATTTGAAAAATAATGTGGAGATAAGAGGCGAGTTGTCAACAACTTAGTAAGTAGAGAACTTATACTAGCATACAAAACACTTTTTATAGAGCATTTACAGAGTTCAGAATGCAAAACAAAATACTTTTTATTTTCAGAATGCGGAATCAGAACAGGTTATCAAAAATATCTGACCAAAAGTTCAAAAATATTCATATTCAAAATCCAACTGTTCATATACAAAAACCCTTTGATTCTTCTTACCATATCAGAACATCATATCATAACATAGACCATGTTTAACCCTTGTGATAGGGTTGCGCATTATGTGAAAAGTCAAGTAGAACAAAAATCACCATGACACCAAAGCAACTGTACTTAGAACTGAAAATCACTATTATATCTCGTAGCTGGGTGAGGTCACTATTATATCTCGTGAGAAGGTCAGAGGTCATTATTGTATCTCGTGATAGGGCTAGAGGTCACTATTATATCCCGTAACAGTGCCACATATCATAGCAAAACAAAATTAGAATCACCATATCAGAACCAGAATCAAAGTCAAAACAAATCAGAGTCAGAACAAAATCAAAAAGTCATACCAAAGGTTTTTTATATGCCACATCATATCAACACAGAGTATTGAAAGTCAAATCATTTCATATTTTCCAAAACAGATTCAGAACATTCAGGTCACATATAAAAATTATCAAACTTTCATATTCGCTCATTTTTCTCAGTGTAATAACCGAATGCCAAAAATAAACTCATGTCTGCACCAGTCATACTAGAAAATACTTTATTCTTATACAAAATTTCATGAGTAATGCAGAACAAATAACTGAGGTCATTTTAAATTTCTTTTCATAACAAAACATGCATATTTTTCGAAAATCAACCTTAGCCCATTTTATTTTTTATGTAAAGTCTAGCATAAGAACCCCGCTTACTTAGACTCTTAGCTTTTCAGAATTTTTTTTCCACAATAGTGCCAAACAAAAATCAATAATCACCTATAAAATAGTCACGTAACTTTCGTAAATTTTCAATCGAACACGTATTTCGATACTTAAACCTGAAATTCTAAAGTAACCTATCTTACCTAAATGTCTAAAATTCTCTAAACACTAAAATATCATTACTTCCCAAATTTAATTGATATCCTTTAACTCTTCCAACTAATATGTTAATTCTAAAAAACTAATTCTATAAAACATAATTTTTGTACTCATATAAAGTGAGATTTTTTTATTTTTTATTTATTTATTTTTTTTATTTTTTATAAAAGAGCTTATCTCATTAATCATAAGTCTCAAGTACATCAACTAAAACTCGATACCGAGTAGTAAAGTTACATCATTTCTTTTGTGACTATAGGTAAGATACATGAGAGACATGTTTCAAGATCATAGATATCCTCTGTGCATTCAAAAGCAGTTTTTGCTAGGTGATGTGCTGCCATATTAGCTTCTCGCTATGTATGAGCCACTGACCAACAAGCATAGGAATTTAGAATCTCCCTTGCATTTTCTACCAGGCAGCCACCCAAGCTCCAATTCTTTGTGTAATGTTTCAATAAATCCACAACTTGCTTTGAATCACCCTCCAGACAAAGGTGCGTAATGCCAACCTCTTTGCAAAAAACTGCTGCTAAGAGCATACCATAGGCTTCAGCATCAAAAGGGGTTCCTTTGAGGGATCTGTGTGCCTATAAACCTCCAATAAAGTAACCATGGTGATCTCTGATAAGAACTCCAATTCCAATTTTCCCTTCCTTCTGGTTTACAGCCGCATCCTAGTTGACCTTATATGATCCCACATCAAGCTTTGACCACCTTGGAGTCCTTACATGGTCTGTGAGCTTGACACCTAGATCCTCTGTTAGAGCTTCCCTGTAGGATACCAGTTCTGCCTTGGCCAGTTGGTGAAGAGCATTTGGGTGTTTGAATTCTTTACTATGAATAGTGTTATTCCTTCTAGTCCATATGCCCCTCATAGTAGCTGCCATTTCTTCGAGTTCCTATAAACTGAGTATCTCTACGAGTCTTGACCAGATATCAAAGATCAAATCACTTTGAAAGGATTGCTTTTGCACCTTTTTCATTCCCTGACCCCCACACATCCTTTGCAGCAATACATCCCCACAGAACATGTCCATATGTTTCTGGCTCCTGCTTACAAGTCAGACATGAGCTATGTTCCACGACTTTTCTCCTTCTTAGATTTGCTAGTGTTGGTAGGTCCTCATTGCATGCTCTCCATAAGAACATCTTGGTAGCAGGGGTTACTCTTAGCTTCCAAATAGTCTTCCAAGCTTGTTTTTCTTTTGCTTTGCCTGAGGTTTCCCCTTCTAGACCACACTCCAAAACTTTGCTGAGGTGATATCCACTCTTGACAGTGTATTTCCCATTTGTAGTAAATTGCCAAACTAACTTGTCTTCTCTCCCCCCAGACTAATTGGTATTGATTTGATGTCATCTATTTCTTGCTGGGTGAAAAGCTCTTGGAGGAAAGGTTCCTTCCACTGCTACACCTGGGGGTCAATCAGATCACAAACATTTTCACACCAACAATCCACATCTCGGATGGATTGAATCTTATAGGGAAGGGAGAAAGGTAGCCATTTATCTGACCATATATTGACTTGTTGGCCATTCCCCACCCTCCATATGAGACCTTCCTTTAACAACGTTAGACCTGCATGGAAACCTCTCCAGGCAAAAGATGGTCCTGTCCCCACTTTGGCTTCTAAAAACCCTACCTTACTGAAGTACTTCTACTTTAGAACCCTGCCCACCAGGGAGTTTGGGTTTTGTAAAATTCTCCGACCTTGCTTGGAAAGTAAGACTAGATTAAAGCTCCTCAAGTCTCGAAAACCAAGCCCTCCCATGTCTTTGCTATAGCTGAGTTGTTTCCAATTGACCCATTGAATTTTGGAACTATCTTCATTGAAGCCCCACCAGAATTTCCTGAGTAATTGATTTAGCTTGCTAGTGATGGAGAGTGGTATCATAAACATACCCATGGCATAGGTGGGTATGGCTTGAAGGACTACTTTGAGGAGAACTTCCTTCCCTGCTGTAGAGAGAAATTTGTTTTTCTAGTTTGTAACTCGACTCCATGTCCTATCAATAAGAGAGTGAAATGATGCCACCTTTGCTCTGCCCACCAATGCAGGTAGTCCCAAGTATCTTTCAAAAGTGCTAGAAGATTAAACCCTTGCAAGCTCCAAAATTTGTTGTTGAACTGCCTGGCCAGTGTTTCTACTAAAGAAAATAGAAGACTTGTCTTTGTTTATCACCTGTCCCGAGGCCTTCTCATATATGTCAAGTATGTTGAGCACATATCTGAATTCCTCAGCTTTAGCTTGGCAGAAAAGCAAACTATCATCTGCAAAAAAAAGATGGTTCACTAATATTGGACCTCTTCCAATAGGGACTGGAGTCAAACCACCACAGGTTTCAGCTTGGTTTAAAAAGGCAGTGAGAGCTTCTACACATAAAATGAAGAGGTAAGGGGACAAGGGTCCCCTTGCCTAAGCCCCCTTGAAGGCAAAAAGGACTTTTGAGGCTCCTCGTTTACAAGTATTGAGTAGGAAACATAATGGAGACATGTCTGAATTAAGTTAATCCAATGTGGAGGGAATCCCATCTTGGTCATAATAGCTTCGACAAACTGCCATTCCACCCTATCTTATGCCTTACTCATGTCTAATTTCATAGCCATAAAAGCTCTTTTACCTTTCATTCTTGAGTTCATGGTATGTAGGATTTCATAGGCTACCAGCGTGTTATCAGAAATGAGTCTCCCGAGTACAAAGGCACTTTGGTTAAGAGAAATAAGCGTTGACAGAATGACCTTCAGCCTGTTTGCAAGGGTTTTGGAGACTATTTTGTAAATAACATTACACAGGCTGATAGGTCTGTAGTCAGTAACTCTCTTGGGGTTTTTAACTTTGGGTATGAGGGTAATGAAGGTGTCATTAACCTCCTTAAGAGAACCACCCTGGTTTAGGACTTTGAGTGCAAAATTACACACCTGCTCACCCACCACCTCCCAGTGTTTTTGATAAAACTGAGCTGGGAATCCATCAGGGCCAGGTGACCCTAGTGGATTCATCTGAAAAATAGCCTCTGTTATATGTCCTTTGTTGAAGGGGATCATTAACCAAGCCTGCATCTCCGAATCCAGTTTTGTTCCCAGAGCAAACAAACAGTTTTCAGAATTAGAAGGTTGTGTGGAAGCAAAAAGTGAAGAGAAGTAACCTGTGAATACACCTCCAATCTCTGCCTGCTCAGTTACAATCCTTCCTTGTAAGGCCTCGACCCTTTTGATAGTATTGGTCTTTCTTCTTTGACTTTGAAAATCGTGGGTGTTCCTATCTCCATGCTTGAGCCAGTGTTGCTTTGCCCTTTGGCGCCACTTTAGATCATATTCTATCATAGCAGACACCACATCCTCCTGAGCGTGTTTCATGGAAGCTAAATGACTGCCTGAGCCAGTTTCTTGGAGGTGACCAATGCTTTGTAGCCCCTGTGTGATGGTCATGTCCTGCTGCTTTTTTGTTTTTTGCTTCCAAACCCGCAACTCCTGTTGGCAGGCATCTAGTTTTTTCCTCAGAACACTAGCCTCATAGCCTGATCTATTGTCCCTCTTCCATGCCTCACTAATCACTTTTTGGCAATCTTCCTTTAGCTCCCATGCCATCTCATATCTGAAACACACTCTTCTTCTCCTTCTCTTTTAACTTGTTCTGCATGTTTTAATGAGAAGAGGAGAATGGTTAGATTTAACTGCTGCAAGGGCAGTGCACGAGCCATGATTGAAGAGGTCATTCCATTCCTTATTTCCAAGAGCTCTATCTATCTTTTCCTTTGTGAATTCCCTTCCAAACATGTTGTTGGACCATGTAAAACATAACCCTTGAGAGTGGATGTCATTAAGGCCACAGAAGTCTACTGCTTACCTAAATTCCTCAATTTGTTTATAGGGTCTGCTTGCTCCTCCCATTTTCTCCTTTTGGTGAAGGATCTCATTGAAATCTCCAGAGCAAAGCCAAGCCATGGGGCTGGAAGGTTTAAGCATCTTCAAAAGTTGCCAACTGCCACTCCTTTTACCAGTATCTGGGTGACAGTAAAAACCAGTAAATTGCCATGTTGGTCCACAGTCATCTTCATGAATCAGTGCACTAATGTGCCATCTAGTGTAATTAATCACTTTACATTCCATTTTTTCTTTCCATAAAAGAGCAATACCACCACTTAGTCCCACACAGTCTACTGCAAAACAACCATCCATCTTTAAAGGTCTCCTGATCTCTTCCATCCTTTTATTTATACTTTTAGTTTCCACTAGGAAAACTAAAAAGGGACAATTTTCCTTAGATAAATTTCTAAGGACACTAACTGACCGAGGGTTCCCAAGCCCTCGGCAGTTCCACACCAAAATACTCATTGATTATGGCAGGGTTGGAGACTAGCCTCTGCCTGAACAAGCAAACCTTCATTTGTGCCATCATCTTCCTTAATCTTCTTTGAAACAAAGTTACTATGTGTCTTCCTTCTCTTACATCCCCTCTGGTAAAAAACTCTGGCTAGCCTGTTAGAGATATTAGCCAGAGGTACACCGCCATTGCCTTCCTCATGGATAGCTCTTTCACGGGCCTTCCTTTTCCACCTTTTGATAGTGCTTACCAAGTCAACCCTACTAGGATTCACATGATCATCTATACTAGCCAACCTGCCTGTCCCCATACTTTTTCCCGAAACCTGCTACCTAGAAACAACAAGCTTCCTAGTAGGTGCCACCACTTCTGGTATGTCAGACCCATATCCCATGCTCTTTTGGGTCCCTTGTATATCCGTGGCTTCAGTGGCTCCCTCGAAACTAAAAGCCTCATGCACGTGCATTGACTGCAGGGCTTCTGGGAGATGATCTCCTATCTGATCTTTTAATTGGTTCCCAAGATAAACACCCTGAAAAGGACCATCGCCTACTATTGCTCCTTCTGTTGGTGGTTGAGACTGAACCCCTTGCTTTCTTTTTCCCTCATTTTTCGTTCGGGACGCGTCCTGTTTTCCCGCCAAGACTTCCACTTTGAAAAATTTGCCATTGTACGTTGAGTCCTCTCGATCAACACGATCCCTATCTCCTTGTGAACATGCGGTGGCTTCCACCTCTACCACCATCGTACCTACGCTTGTAAAAAATGCTTGTGTTCCTGGGTTGCCCTCGTAACCAGGGGCCAAACTAGTACGAGGCCTGTTCATCTCCTTGTTGCTCAGCTCTCATCCGTGTACAGTTTCTGCCTTTGTGAGATAGCACCCCACACTTGACGCAAAAACTCTGTAAACGTTAATATTTAAAGGAAATCCAATGCTATTTTTCACCTAGCATCAGCCATTTTCCTCTCAGCAAAGGTTTATGGAGATCCACCGCTACCCTTACTCTGAGACACCTCCCCCAAGCACGTCCATCAGCCTCAGCTTCTACTCTTATAACGTGACCAATTGATCCTGCAAACTGCTGACCAAACTCTTCAGTCATGGTTGCTAACGGAAGGTTATGCAACTGCACCCAAAAAGGTTCAAAACGAAACTGTAAAGCATGGATAGATATTGTTTCATCCACTTCCATCATGGTCAGACGGTGTCTATCAAAAAACCATGGACATCCACTTAAGACTCTGTCTTTATCTATCAGTTTTTGGAATTCAATCAGGAAACATTGCTCTCCCAACTCCTTGAAAATAACCCACCCCTCCAACTTCCATATTTGAGACATTGTGACCCTAAAAGCCTCATTGTTAACACTCTTCTTCGTTAGGGCCTTTCCCACCAGACAGTTTTTGCCCCGTGCATCTTCCTCGGTGTAATTTTTCGGATTGATATGGAAAAAATAACTTTCTTCCTTAGAGAGGTGTAGCCTCTCCCATTGCGTTGCTAAGTCTTCTACCTCCATTACGTAACTAAAATAAAAAAAAAAAACAAACAAACACAATACTCACACGAAGTGAGACGTAAACCTTTGAAAATAAACCCAAGACACTGGAACCTCACCCTCTCTCTCCAGAGAAAAGAAGGGCACTCCCCAGATTTTCTTTGTCAAACCTTTCATATAAAGTGAGACTAGGCCCACTTAAAAATGTTGTACAAATCTTCTAGGAACCAACTGAGGCCCATCGTCAGACCCCACTTAAATCTAAATTCAAAACCCTCATGCTTAATACTCTGAGGGCAAAAATGTAATATTAACTAAAACTAGTCTTCCCTACCATCTCTACGTAAGGAGCTTTATGGCAAAAAATATAACCCAGGGAGATATGCACTAGACTAGGGTACTCGTGCGACAGAGACTCACCGTGAGAGAAGCTGCGAAGTGCTAAGATACGGGCGGGGCTGGGCAGCTGCACACTGAGAGAGAGAGTGATCAGAGAGGGAACATGGTGAAAGAAAAGGGACGGAGAGGTAGTGGCAAACGTTTGGCGATGGCTTACCATGAGGAAAACGGTGGACCTGGGGTGTACCACCGGCATTTTCTGGGGCTCTTCTAATCACGCCGCTGTATTTCCTTCCCGTGGCTGGTGGCACCGAAAAGGGTTGAGGACTAGGTTGTCGTTGCTCTGTTTCGGGGAGCTAAAATAGGGGACAATGGGGATGATCAATGTGGGCTATGGTGGTGCAGGGTAGTGCTGCGGTGGCTAAGCATTGGGCTATCACGGTGGTTTTCACGTTTGTCGTGGTTGTGGGTGGTTCCTACGGTAGCGTTGGTTCCAGTGGAGATTTTCAGTGGCGTGGGTCATGCACGATGGTGGTTGGCTACGGGTGCTGCGGTGGTGGCGTTTACAGTGGAGGGAGTCTGGCTCACAGTTGATCTATTCCAAGGGTAGTGTAGAGACAGCTTGTGGGGCTAAAACGTACTGGTTGGTTACGGCTTTGTGTGGGTTGGTTGTGGATGGGGCAAGCTGCTTCTGGCTTCCATGGTTACTGCACGACAGTTTCTGAAACCTGAAAGCGACATCATGTTTGTACGTGGGAGAGATAGAGGGAGATTTCTACGTGGATGTGAGGTTATACGTGTATATATATAGGGAAAATAATAAAACCCTAGGGAAGGAAGGAAGGGGAGATGCAAGCAATGAATAAAACGGGCGTGAAATGTGTAAAACGTGGTGTCTGAAACAAGATATCACGGGCTTAGGCTTTTTAGCCTATTCCAAGCATTTGGGCCACGTCTAATCCTTAAAAAAAATATATCTGTTTCATAATTCCAAATGTACTTTTCATATCTATAAACCTAAAAATTTTAGAAAGTGACTTGGTGCTAGACCTGGGTGTTACATCAAGCTTTACTTTAACTACTTCTAGAGAGAAGACAAAAAATACTACCATTAAGGAAAGGACTAACAAAATTTTAGCATTGGGAAAATGACCAATAAAATGTTACCATTAGATAAAGGACAACAAATGTTCCTGTTGGCGGAAGGTTGAAAATAATTAAACGTTGGATGAAGGACACAAATTGTTACCATTACACAATACAAATAAAATATTACCGTTATATATGTGGAAAAAAATATATTAAAAAATATCATCACGTTGGAAATCGCATATATTTAAGAAAAAATTATTATTCGTAATACTATATTAATTTTAAAAATATTATTGTATCCGGATAAAAATCATATAAAGTGTTTACAAAATATAGTAGAATGTATTTTTGAAAACAAGAGGAAAAAAACAAAAGAGTTTGTAGTTAAGAATGAAGATGGAAGTGTGAGAAAAAAATAATAAAGAAAGAATAGGAAAAAGTTATTCTAATAGAATCGGAAAAATATAAAGAGTGAGATGTTGGAGGTTTTTTAAAGATAGGTAAAATTTAGGATAAAATTTAAGGAATTCTATATTTTAGTTAAAATTTAGGGAATTATATAGGGAACCAGATGATGATGCTCTAAATTAAAAGATATTTTACTTGTTCTTGATTTGGCAAATTTTTTTTTATCAATTAGCCAATTACAACTGATTATCCTTACAATTGTGAATTTTACGGTGTTGGTTTCTCTATTAAGGAAAGGGTTAATAATCTCACATTGTTGAATGGACGACGAATGGGCAACTTATATGTACTGTCCCTACCACTTGAAGCACACTTCGCCACTCGATTTTGAACTGTTTTTGAAGAAGTGTGACATCAACGGTTGAGACATCCCCAAGCATGTACACTTAGTGTTCTTCGTTCTCAAGGCCTTATTTCAGTTCTCAACCAAAAAAAAAAAAAAAAGATCTCTTTGTGAGAATTGTTAGTTAGACAAAATGAGCAAACTTTCATTTTTATCCTGTTCTACTATTGGTTTAATTGTATTTGATCAAGTTTATTGTGATTTTTGGGGACTTGCCCTAGTTTTATCTGTTGAAAAATTTCAATATTATGCATGTGTTGATGTTTTTTCTAAATCTATGTAGTTTAATCCTTTATGAAAAAAGTTCTGATTTTTTAATGTCTTTATTTTATTTGAAAAATTTGTTGAAAGTCAATTCAACGATAATATCAAAATCTTTCAAATCGATGGTGGTGGTGAGTTAACCAACACCCAACTCAATCTTCACCTTCAACAACAAGGTATTCTCCATCAATACTCATGTCCTCATACCCCCGAACATAATGACTCGGTGGAATGATGACATGGAACAATTCGTGAATTAGGTATGACCTTACTTTTTCAAAGTGGTGTTCCAAAACATTTTTGGGCTGTTTATTTAACTGCTGTTTTCTTAATAAATCGTCTTCCTTCGACTACATTAGATCTTAACTCACCATTTTCCCTTCTTCATGGTCATTATCCTAACTACACATCTCTTCGGGTCTTTGAGGTCTAAATCCTACTCATATACTTGGGAAATAAGCACAACAAATTTGACCCAAAAACTCTCCCATGTATTTTTATGGGCTATAGCGACAAACACCAAGAGTATAAATGCTACCACCCCACCTCTCGTCGAACCTTCATCTCCTGACATGTTGTTTTTCATGAATCCACCTTCCCTTACAAATGGCCTAGGAATCTCCACCTCCCTCCCACTTCTAACCAAACTTTATCGACATTAATGGATTTGTATTCACCAAGCTCTACATTTTCTAACCCAACAAGTGTCTCTAGTGTCTCTTCTGTGCAGGTACCTCTTCCACTAGTTGATTCCATGTCACCCGTGATTGACGCCACCCCTATACCATCTTTGGCTCTCGTGAAGCTGTCTCCTCCGGCTTCACCCCCAAGTAAGCCTCCTAGTGCCCAACATGATGACCTTCCCCCCTTTGCCGAGCCCCATTCCCTTCCATTGATCCACTCATTTTGGATCCTCCTCGCCACAACATGGCAACCCACTCTCAATCTGGGATCTGCAAACCCAACTTGAAGTACGCCAAAAGCATTGCAAGATGAGATCCAAGCTCTCCAAGACAACAACACTTGGACACTCGTGCCTCGTTCCCCTCACATGGATGTTATTGGTTGCAAGTGGGTCTTCAAGACCAAAGTCAATGCCAACGGTGCTCTCAATCGTTTGAAAGCTCGCCTTGTTGTCAAGGGCTTCCATCAAATTGATGGTGTCAATTATACAGAGACGTTCTCTCCTATAATCAAACTCAGCACCATCCAGATCATTCTCAGTATTGCCCTTGTTCGCCGTTGGGATATTCGCCAATTTGATGTCAAGAATGTCTTCCCCAATGGTGATCTCTAGGAGGACGTGTTTATTTACCAATCTCCAGATTTTATCCATCCTATGTTTTCTTCTTATGTTTGCAAGTTAAACAAGGCTTTATATGGCTTAAAATAGATCCCTCACATCTAGTTTGATAAATTTAGTACTTTCTTTATTGCCTATGGTTTCCAGTATAGCTCTACTAACCCTTCACTTTTCATATATCACTCATCACTAGGCACTACTTTTTTACTCTTAAATGTGGATGCTATTCTTCTCACTGGTTCAAACCCCTCACATCTTAATGCCTTCACTACTACTCTCAGTCAACAGTTTGCAATGAAAGATCTGGTTCTCATACACTATTTTTTAGGCATTCATGTCACCCGCAACTCCCAAGTGTAGTTTTATCTCAATCTAAGTATGCTCTTGAGATGTGACTAAGAATGTGATTATGAGTAAATTTGTATTTTTTCTTAATGATTAAGGATATTGAAAAAATACTTTTAAAAAAATCATTTACATTAGTGTGCATATTTGAGAAGCACATTTGGTGCCGCCTAACATTATCCTAAAATAAAATAACAATATCTTAAAAGGATTGGCCAGTCAACTCTGATCTAGATGGGACCCATTAACTGATTGCTGACTTTCTAAATATTAAAGGTGGAAAAGTTGGCACCTTCTTTTTAAAAAAATGCTACTTTGCCTACTCAATTTGCCCCCTCATTTTAACACCTCATGTATTTTATTTTATTTTTAATTTTTTTCATTACTTAATAGTTACGGAAGTGACTATTAGTGTATTGATATATTTTTATATTTTTAAAAAATGTTTCAAAATGATAAAAAAAATAGGAATAACAAAATTGAAAAAAAGTTAAAAGGTGATTTTGGCCTAGTGGTAAGTTGCAGCGGGCTACTCTGAGCGGCAGAGTAGCACCGCTCTTCTTTTAATATGTCTGAATGGCTGTAAGATTTTGACGATCTCTCCAAGTGGCAGTTCGAATAGTGACTACTAAGCCTCTTAAAATTAAAATTAGGAGGGATGCAAAAATTATCTCACACAGTACATTTTATATATTTTAAATTTTATTTTATTTTATTTTTGCTAAACTAATTAAGTTGTTCTGCTCATCATTCATACATTACATACTTTTTATGAAAAAATGAAAAAAATAAACTAAAAGATATATGGTGTGTGGTGTATGGAATGATAAGAAGAATTGTTATAAAATTAGAATTCATAAAACATATTGTAGGATTTATTGATTTAGTTTATTGTAAAGTAATTAATGAAATCACGATGTGGTGATGTGTGATTGGAGAGCATAACAACCATTTTTACTGATAAAAGATTGAGATTAGAGGGGTTGAAAAAAAAAACCCTAATTAATTGTACATGATATATGGTATATTTTTATAAAATTTTAAAACTTTGCTTCTGTACGTAATATTAGAAATATATTATAAACTCTTTTACACATGACACACATATATTTAGGAGGGCGGTGTCGATATTGTTATTTTAGAAATTTGTGGAAAAAATGTAAAGGAACACTACTAAGGTCGGTCGATGTTAACCCAAGGGAAATTTTACCTAAATTAAATATGGAATTGCTTGGTTGATCTCTTTTGTATAGCCTGAATGAAGAGTTGTATCTCATAATTAATGTACAATTGGTATAGAGCACTACAAATCTCACACTTCTGCATTCTCAAATTAACGTCTTATCCAATCGCTGGATTAAGAATTGATGATGGCTCAATATATACATGAATTGTATCCATTTAAACAACTTGGCCTGGAGTACTGATCCACCTCACATATTTTAATTCCTTGCTATGCCTTAGAAACGAATAGGTACAACATTATGACTACCCATTTCCAAACAACAAAGGTGATGCCTAATTTCTATTTTTTTTTTTTTTGGGAATATCGGTATTAATATAGAATTCAGAATAAGGATGTTGAGATACATGGAGTGCCCTGCACTCTTTCACCTTCACGTAAGAGCTACTTGTTTTAACTGATGCTCCAATGTAGCTCCATCCATCAAATTATTTGTCTACTCCAAAAACCACTTGGCTGGTAGATACACCCCAAACCCAATTGGCCCTACAGAAGGGTCTTCGGGGGCACAAAGGGCTAAGGGTTCTTTTAGAGGACCTTCATTAGTCTCAAAATGATAAACAAACTCAACAAACTGGCTTTCATCAGGAGGACTACCCTTGAAAATCCTTGGATCTGAATTTTCTACCTCATCAACTTCATAAATAGTAAAATGAACATATGCCTCCCACTTACTATTATTATCTAAGTTTGTGGATTTGAAGTGTTACATGAGAACCAACACTTCTCATTTTGAACCAATCTGGAATTTCAGCTCCTAAGGAAGATGCACACATTACCTTGGGATTAAAATAATTATTTTCCTGCATGTGAAGTAAGAACAAAAAACAAAAAAATGTTAATTGGAGTATGTTAAATAACCACTCCCACAAAACATCTTATGAAGAGATAAAAGAGACTCACAACGTCATAGCCTTTTGTCTGCAAATTACTTTCTTCATGATTCAAGCTTCTAATGTAGTAGACTCTATCATCAAAACCAATATAAAAGGCCCCAATAGAGTCATCATTGCTCATAAACATTTCATGCGTAGAGCAAGCATCATTTGAGCCAACTCTAGCACTACGAAAAACTTAGTGAATTTGATAGCAGTTCCACCTTTATACAATTGTTCCAGATACCCCTCACCATTCATGTCTTGAATTCCACCAAGTGCCAGGCAATCAGATACATCCAAAATTTTAAGAGATGAAAAACTATAAATAATGCTCGAAAAAATTGAGAGCTTATTGCAGTTACGTAAAGAAAATATGGAAAGGCCGGATAAACTCTTAATTGATGGGGGAAGTTCCTTTATGGTTGTACCATCCAAATAAAGTAACCGCAATGAAGTCATGTTTCCCACAATGTCTGGGAACTTCTCAAATCTTGAACAATTAGAAAGATAAAAATATTCAAGAGCCTCCAAGCTAATCTCATTTGGAAATCTTTTAAGGCGTTTGCAAGCATGTAGATTCAATTGTCTAAGCCATTTGAGAACACCAATAGATTTGTGGACCTTAGATAAACTTGTACAACCATCAAGGTCTAGTGTCCCAAGACTTGGGACTTCAGTGAAGTTTGGTGTCTCCAACAAGTTTTGAGAGCCGCTAAGATCAAAGCATTTCAAACTCCCAAAACTCTATTATAAAACAATAAATATTGAACCAAAAAAAAAAAAAAACAAAGCATTAACGAGCCAAGTACCTCTAGTAGAAAGAAGAACAAGACGAAAACACCTTACACTAATTCCCTTCCATAGTTGCTTGATGTGACTGTTTGAAAGCTGTTTAACAAGGATTTTGAAGGTTTCAGACCATTGTAGCACCCGTAACCCATGTGTTGGCATGAATCCTAAATGGTCGTTGTGGCAATGCAGATTCAATAATTTATCACAGAGATTAGAAAAACTCATGTTGACCAAACTTGTGTTGTGAATTTTAAGAATTCTCAATTTCTTCATCTTTTTGAAGGCTCTAACACTGAATCGTTCCTCATTTTGATTAGGTAAGTTTAGCCCTATGCCGTCAATCATATCAGTTCCCTAAAAACCAAGAACAATAAAATTGTGTGAGAAATATTTGCAAAAAACTTAAGAATTAGAATGAAAACCCTATACATTTATATATGGATTAATCCACTTACAATATTATTCTTCAACACATGAAGGACATCCTTATAATGCCACAATTTACTACGCCGGTCAGGCTTCTTGAGGGATTCATCATAAATTATTTCTTGACCCATTTTTTGTAGCAAATCATGCATCCTCAACCTTTTAGATGAGATGGTTATAAGAAATTTCTCCATGAGAATATCAATATTGTGGTATGGTTAGTAACCAAAACTTTCTAATATATCTATTAAAATGTTATCTAAAACCTCTCCATTGAAAAAACAAGCAATATCTAAAAACAGTTTCTTTCACAATGCTCCAATGCATCAAAACCTACTTGAATTATATCTAAAATTCCTTTATTAGGATTTACTTTTAGTTGATCCCAAGCACCTTTCCATGCATTTGTTCCACTATCAAATAAGGAGGACCCTAAAATTTTGAGAGCTAAAGGAAGGCCTTGAGCATATTTCACAATGCCTTTGGATAAATCCACATAATTTTCTTCAGGATGGGGTTTCTTGAAAGCTGCCAAACTAAAGAGGTGTAATGCTTCATCATTATTCAACTCATTAACCTTATAGATATCATTCAACGATGTCTTTTCAATAGATGGTTATTTCTGCTTGTTAAAATTATTCTACTTCCCAGACCAAACCAATCATGGCTCCCTGCTAATGTTGCTAGATGTTCTTCTTTGTCCACATCATCAAGGACTAAAAATACTTTTTTATAACATAGTCTATTCTGCATCATATTCATTCCCTCACAATCATCCCATATATTTATTGTCCTTTCCATGAAGATATTAGAAAGAAGTTGTTTTTGTAAATAAACTAAACCACGATTTCTAGTTTCTTCTCTTATACAGGCAAGAAAGCTGCTAGCTTCAAATTGGTAAGATATTCTATCATAAATGACTTCTGCCAAAGTTGTCTTACCCACTCCAGCCATACCATGAATTCCTATAAAGCGAACATCATCCAATCCAATACCAAGTATGTTCGTCATTTCCTCCACATGGGATTCTATTCCAACAAGGTCCTTGGAAAGAGTTGAAAAGTTACGACTCAATCCTTGAAGTATCATTTTAATGATATCTTGGACAATAGTTGATTCATACCTGGGAAAAATGATAAGATAATTAATTATTATGAGATAGTGATAGTCTTTCAAGAGCCAAATGTATGATAATGTTTTAATGTGCAATATAGCACATTATAAGGAGCATGGTTTTGGAATTTTGGTTGTAACCTCCATGCTCCCTTCAACATAGTTTGGGTGTTGTTTCTAAATTATAATCCATTGGAGAATTGTAGGTTTTGATAAGGAATTAGGGTTTCTTGGTACGTTGATGATGTGGGAGTTTCTATTAATGCCAAATATAAAGGAACAAGGCATCATGATGTAGTTTCATATAATTCATAGTAAAGTACAAGGGAATCGGCTTGGGGAGCAATGTAATGATATGTAGTCAAATGTAATTGATGCATATAGTAAAGTGGCCAGAGGAAGGAAGTTGTAGCTCTGAGGATGAAGGGAAGCCATATAAATGCTGACTTTTAGAGGAGTAGATATGGATGCAAATTAAGAAGGTAGTCAAGTCCCTAGAGAGGAGGAACCATGAGTGATGATACAATTAATAGTCTGACAAATATACATATTTTAAAAAATCCAACCAAGAGGGAAAATTAGGTGATGGCAATAGCTAAATGGCCAATGGTGGAAGATGATACGATTAATATTAGGGGGCAAGCACCATTTGAACGGGTAGGTAGATCTCCCTCATCATTTCCCTAAATTCGTGGTCATCCACAACCAAAAGCAACCAAACAGATCTTGATTCAGAAACATTAAATAGATCATCAAATATTCAATCTGAATCTAGCGTATCATATAAAACCATATCAGTTAATAAGTCTATTTTTGTGAAATCTCTTACGGGAGATTTGCATAGTGAATTGAAAGTTGTGAAATCTTTACTAGATGTCCCAACTATGTTTATAAATCTCTTTATTTTCAGAGCAATGCTATATACAGTCCTCCTCAAAGGACTGTATTGAAGTCCCAATATGAAATGATCAAATTGTCCTCATTTTTAGGCTTGAATTGACTACATTACCCCTCTTTCTTCTACAACCTAAAGACAAAATAAATTGCAGATTTTTGTTTTCTCTGTTGCACACCCCACAACCCAATCTCCTTCACCTTCATCGACCACCACAACTCAATCTCCTCCACCATTTACGAAACAACCACCTCCACTATTGACGAAGTCACAAAGCAATGAAAAATGTTGGGGTGTTGGATCATCATTGACCCCACGAAAATGGGTTTTCGATGGTTATCGAAGAATTAGATAGATGCAGTGCACCAAGCTCCCTCAAATGCTAACCCACATGTATCACTTTGGCAAAGCCTTGTTGATAAGAAAAACTAAGGGGTTGTGAAAAGGAGGAAGAAGCACAAATGGTCAATGGCCTTGATGGTGAAGAATTACGATTTTTCTACAAACATTTAGCTTTTCTTGTCAAACTGGCTTCAGCTTTAAATGTAACCTTGGCTTCTTTTGCGATGAGGCCTCGAGATATTCTAGGAATGGCAATTTGGCAACCTCTTTTGAACCTGGGTTTTGGAAATCGTTAATATGATTTTCTCGAGTGCAATTGGGATGACAAAGATATTTGATGGGAAGTTCAAAATATTAGACACAATTGTCTCTAGTGAAGATGGATGGCTCAATTTCAACTAGTCTACTGGCTGTCCAAAAATTCTTGGATCAAACCCATTCGAATTTGGCCGAAGAGCTTATAGCTTAAGTTCGTAAACTTTTCATTGAAAAAAAAAACAAACAACAAAACAAAAAAAGAAGATTGTAAAAAACTTCTGCTGAAAATTTGCATTAAAACCTCAACTGCTTAATTGTATTGCTTGGAAAATTCTCGGGCATACAACACGCACATCAGCACGGCCCAATATGAATTCACGAGTATTGATCAACACTCCTATCCAAAGCATTCTCAGTTCTGCTACTTGTATTCACAATATTGACTTCTGTCATACTCGTATTCCTATTAGTGAAATAGTTGGATGTCATCTATTGAATGCCTTTTAGTTCTTCAAAGAAGTATCTAGGAAAGTACTAGTTTCATGCCAAATTTTCTCTCTTTCTACTTTAATTTGAGTCTAAAACCATCCTGTCATCACATGAAGTTACTTCAAGTATGATACAAGAACTGATGTTCTATCTTTGTATCTTTTATTGTCGTATTTGGCATATACCAGAGGATACTAGAAGGGTTTTGCTTGATGGGAAGAGAAGGCAGCAACTATCAAGGGGAGATTTAGTGCGAATATATATGAGCCAGTTGGGAGGGGGGCTGCTTGTTGCAGATTTCACTTTCCCCCTAATGAAACACAGTGTTTCATTAAGCTTGCAACGCAATCCCATAATGGGGATTGCAATAAGAATTTTCCTTATTTTAATTTTTCCCTTTTTAAAAAAATAAAAAATAAATATAAAAACTCCCCATCTTTTCTCCAAATCATCACACGTATGTCCCTCTATTGAGTCATCGGTGTAACATCCAAGTACACGACCAGATAAATATTTATAAGATGATCGGCAAAGACCACATGCTACCCATGAGAGAGCCGGCCTATCTTATCTTTTCTCGGCTGCAAACATCCATTATTTCTATTTCCTATTTTTAGAGTATAGGGTATGTGGGCATGGAAAGCTCTCTTACATGCTCCAAACTCCAAAGAAACCAAGTTTAGCATATCATTATTCAATACCACACCCTTGAAATATAGTATAACTTAATTATAACTGGCCCTAAGTCGTATTAACTACTTCATTTAATTAAAAAAATTATAGATATACAATTTTTTTAAAATAATTTATACAATTATATTTTAAATGAAAGACATTTTTATAAAATAACTTATAAAATTAATATCATTTTATATAAATATTCTAATTTTAAAACATTATTATAAAACAATTAGTTGTGTATACCATTCCATTATAACCTTCCCTCAGTTTTTCAGCCTCGTTAGATGACAGAAAACCACCCAGCCAAACCTCAAACCGTCGTCCAAACACTCTTCGTCAGCCCTGATCAGCCGTACGTTCATCATTAGCTAGGTAAGCGATGTTGAAAATACTTCTTGCCTCTCACGTATTTTTTTTCCCTCAGATTTTGTTCCCTCTCACCGTGTTTCCCTACCTCTCATCAGAAGGTCTCTTTCTTAGTGCTTTAGCTCTCTATACTCAGCCACCCAGCCGCCAGCGCATCCTCTGCATCCGCCCAACTCCGTCGTAGTCAGCGCATCCACATACAAAACCATTTTTCACGCAAGTTCCGTATGTTTTCAAAGAACAAGAGGTCTAGCTATAACCTTACCAAGCAATTGGTTCTTTAAATAAATGAAATTATAGTTTTACCCTTCGAGTAAAAGCTGTGTAAATATGTGTTAAAATTTTAATATATATACTGGTAGACTCAATTTGTTTAGGTTTTTAAGTATTTTAATATGTTATTAGGTAAAGATTTATTTTAAGAGTAAATAATATTAGTGTAATGTTGATTTTACACTTTAGATATGATTTAGTATATTTTAAAATAGTTATGTTTATTTTAAAATATTTTGGGATAATTATATTATCTAGTATTAAACTTTATAGTTTGTTTTCAATAATAAATAGATCAAACTTTTAAATGTTTTAGTCATAGTTATTAAATTAGCATTGGTGATTTTAGAAAATGATGATTTGTAATTTTAGGTTTTGAGGAATTAAATAGGTTATTTTAGAAGTTTAGGATTAAATATCGAAATACATGATTAATTCGAAATTTATGAGAATTACGTTATTATGTTATAGGTGACAATTAATAATTGTTCGGCATTTTGAGGAAATTCCTGAAAAGTTAAGAAGTTCAGATAAGCGGGTTCCAATGCTAGACTTTGCATTAAAATAAAATGAGCTGAGGTTATTTTTGGAAAATATACATATTTGATTATGAAAAGAAATTTGAACTACCTCAGTTATTTGTTCTGCATTACTCACGAGATTTTGCTTAAGAAGAAATTATTTTCTGTCATGACTAGTGTAGACATGAGCTTATTTTTGACATTCTATTTCTGAACTTTGAAAATAGAGCGAATATGAAATTTTATGCATAAATTATGTTGTGATATGATTTTGTTCTGTTTTGAAGATATTTTGTACTCTGATATGATCTGATGTGATTTTTGAAACCTCTGGCATGACATTCTGTTTCTGTTCTGACCTTACCACGGGTGTAAAATTGTGGCCTCTGATTGGGTTGGTACCAACTTTTCTATTTCTGGTGCGCCCATTTTGGAAATAAAGTGGTTTTCTAAGTGGTCTTTCTTATATGCACACTCGGGGCTCCAAGAATGAATAAGGGAAAGATTCACATTCTGTTTCTGTTTAGTTAGCTACTGGGGTTTGTACAACCGTACCATGGGGGTTAAACATGATATTTGTTTTGATATGATAAGATAAGATGTGATGTTTCAGTTTATGCTATTCCAAATGGATTTTGATTATGAATATTTTTGAACTTTCACTCTGATATTTTTGATAACATGTTCTGATGCTGGATTATGAAAATGTTATTCTAGTTCTGTATTCTGAAAGAAAATATTTTGTTTCTGCATTCTGAATTCTGTAAATGCTCATATTTACACACTAGTATATGTCCTCTACTTACCGAGTTGTTGATAACTCACCCCTTATCTCAAATTATTTTTTAGATAATTTTGATGGTTCAGCTGGAGAATAAGAGTAAGAAATTTTAGCAAGGTGCGATGTCCGTTATGAAATAAGTGTCTAAGGGTACAAATACTTACTTGAGAGTCGTAGTTAGAAAACTGTTTTATTTTTGGTTATTATTATTTGATGAGTTAAGGATATTTTCAAGTTTTGGAGGGTTTTAATTTATGTTAGTGAGAATTTCATTGTTGTTCCCATAAAGGAACATAGATTTTTGGGTTGATTTAATGGGTTAACATTTTATAGAGTTTTCTGGATCTTATAGTTGTGTTATTGATGTTTGATGTTAAGTATTAAGAGCTAACTCTCCGGACCTTCGGGAACGGGCCAGGCCGATTTTTCAGTTTTTCGCTTAATTTTTACACCCCTAACAATGACCATTCGTTGTAAATACTGTGAATTGCTATTGAAATTTGGAAGGAGATCTTAACGCATTGGGCCAAGCCCATACTATCCTACCCACAATTTGTGAAAAGAGTAAACTAGAGGAATATGAAGAAATTGGGCTCAAACATCGTCAACCATGAGAAAGGGATTCGGTCAGCGGCTCGTCCCCTCTCCTCATTAAATTGAGCTCAATGCCTGTTATTGATGGCCTCATTAAATGTCGTATCTCCCCGTCACCATGAAAAGTGGGAATGATCATGATAGACGGGTTTCATGAGGAACGATGCAAAAGCAAACCCATGACAACAGTTAAAAAGGCAAAAAGCTACAGAAGACACGAAAACGATACTCAGTCCCTGGATACTTGAAAAATGGATGGAGAGTTTACTGACTTTGACATCAGAGGCTTCCCAGCTTCAGCCAACCTCCCCTCCTATTCCAGGTAGCAGGTTGAAGACAACTCCTTCAATGGGCAGTACACAAAACAAGTCCAATTGCCTAACAACAATAGCATGTCATTTGTATGTTGGACCCCACATGCTCGCGCCCAACATTTGAGCAGCAATCCTCACTCACGAACATGGAAGGTAGAATGGCATAGATGGATGAACTAATAAAGAAACTGATGGCAGACACTGAGGCTCTGATGTGAGAGGGCGAAGTGCTAAGGAAAACGAGCGCGAAACTTGGGGAGGATGTTAGCCTGAGTAAAGCTAAAAAAATGGAGGGAGAGTCATAGGCCATTGGCGAGGTACGCAGACGAATGAGCGGCAAGCTATGGGGCCTCAAAGACAAGTATGAGGAGATGTCGAATAGATTGGGAGGGTCCACATCTGTAGATCAAATACTAAGCAGCACAGACTTGTTGTACAGTTTAGAGGTGATGGCAGTGCCACTCCTGCCCATGTTCAAAGCCCCCCAGATAGAAATGTATGAAGGATCCAAGGATCTAACTGAATACTTAGAAACTATCAAAACCGACATGACACTAGATGGCTTCTCGGGAGGGATAGCGTGCTGGGCATTCCCCTTCACGCTGAAAAGTTCTACCCAGCCATGGTTCGAGACTCTCTGATCGAGCTTCGTTCATAGCTTTGAAAAGCTTGATCAACAGTTCTTAACTTAATTCATGGCCAACCGAAACAAAAGACGACCAGCCGCTTAGTTACTCACCTTGAAGCAAAGGGAAGGAGAGAGCCTGAAAGCGTACCTATATCACTTCAACAAGGAGTGATTGGCCATCGACAATCAAGATGAAACAATCACGTTGGCGGCACTCCTAGGAGGCTTGTGGCCTTTTAGCTCAATTATGGTCAAAATCGCGAGGAAGACCTCTGTGACCTTGCGGGAATTCATCGATTAGGTGGACGATTTTGTCAATGCTGAAGACATCCTTCAAGTCACAAATGGGGGGAATTCATGGATGTTTCATGCTTGCTCTTTCGACGGCTGAAGGGGGGGAACCCCTTTCCCAAGTGTACCACTTTCTGTTCTCTTGCCAATGAGGTCGATCTTAGATCCCGCCTAGCCCCCGAGGTTGATTTTCCGTACTTGCGCCTCGACGTCCTAAGGGAAGAAAACCTTTCCTAAGTGTCCAATTCTCCCCTCACCTACCAATGCAGTTGATCTCGAATTTTACTTGACCCTTGAGGTCGATGCTCTATGCTCGTGCCTCGAAGGTTGATGGGGGAACACATCTCCCAAGTGTCCCATTCTCCCCTTGCCAGCCAGGGTGGTCGATCTCGGATCCTACATGGCCCCAAGGCCGATGCTCCGCATTTATACCTTATCTGTGCCAAGTGTCCCACTCTCCCCTCCTCGCCAGTGACCATTGACTTAGGCCTAAGTCACAAGGGAGAGTTCCACGCAAGGCTCAGGCTGGCCAAGGACAGCTTTTGCAGGTCCCGATAGCTATGCCTAGACCCACAACGAAAGGAACACAAGAACAAGGACGATAGACTGCAAAGCCAAGCACGCAAAAAGGAGAAAGATGAAAGTTCAAGAGGAAACCTCGTTCATTGATAACAAGTTTACAAATATTAGGTGGGAACCCTAGTAGAGGATTCCCAGAAAAAAAAAATAAAAAAAAATGTGTCAAGGCAGTTGGCAAGGCAGCAGGGTAGGGAAGGCATCAGGCATCGAACTGTGGCCTAAGGAATCAAGAGGGAGACAACCAGCCTGAGTCGGAGCAAACTACGTAAGATCCAAAGCCCCAGTAAGAGCAGCGAGGATTGACATATAGTGCTTCTTCAGTTTCTCTAGCCCTCGGGTGTATACACAACTCCAAGCTTGGTTGCGGAGGCACTTCACCACTGTAAGCTCGAGAGTAAATCAGGCAAGGTTCACATTGGCCGCAGCAAGCTCGACCTCCAATTTTGTCACCCTCTTGCCCCGAGATCCCCCCTCTAGTTGCCTATGGGACTTCGACAACTCCAAGAGTTGAGACTCAACTGCCTCCTTACCTTCTCATAGCTCAAAACATTACACTGTCAGTGCGTCCTTCTAGGACTGTTGCCGGTTCAGGCACCCCTGTGAGTCACAAAATGCGTTCATCACCTTCGCCAGGGTAGCGAAATACTCTTCTCCCAACACTTTTGAGTCTCCTTTGCCTTCTCTTTGAGGTGGCATATCATTGCCTGCTCTAGCCCCTTTCCTCGACGGCGATGGTTGCGGTACACAGTAGATGGGAGATCTCCTACCTCAAAGACTCCTTTTCAGCTTGGAGATTAGACGCCACCTTGTGCTTATGGTGTAAAATGTCAATTTTTTATAGTTTGAACATGAAATGTGAGAATTTTGTTAGCTTGAGGTACAAATGTAAAAATTTTATAATTTGCTGAAGGAAGAAAATATACTTTTAACTAAAAAACAACTTTTAGCTAGCCAACATGTGTGTGTGTGTGTGTGTGTGTGTAATCAGAACTTGACCATGTTTTGAATATGCTGAGTGATGTACCCAGCTGGGAGGTTCCATTAGGAAGAAGGGACTCCAAAGGTGCAAGCTTGAGTGGCTCAAACAACAACATCCCAGCTCCAAACAACACATTCCAGACTATCATCACTAAGTTCAAGCGACAAGGACTTAATGTCTTTGACCTTGTTGTGCTATTCGGCAATATTTAAAGAGCTAGCCTGAACCTACCATTGTGCCAAACCATAATCTGGGTCCTTAATTTAAGGATAAATGATTGAGGGCATGGGTGTGGTGGAATCTAAATTACCCAGAACACACGTGATTAACCCGATTTAACTCGAAATAAAAGTCACCATCTAAATTAACCTGGTTTAATTCAGTATGGCAAGAAGATTACTGAAGTTTGAATAATTGTTATGCAGGGTGCCACACAATAGGAAATGCCCAGTGCACCAGCTGCAGGCAGAGACTCTACAACCAGCCAAGCAATGGGTTACCTGACAACAAAGTTAATCAATCATATGCTACCCAATTGAGAACCAGATGCCCAAGATCAAGTGGTGATCAAAACTAATTTTTCTTGGACTTTGTTAGCCTAACAAAATTCGACAACAACTATTTCAAGAACTTGTTGTATTCTAAAGGCCTTTTAAGCTCTGATCAAGTTCTTCTAACAAAGAACAAAGCATCCATGGAATTGGTGAAGAATTATTCAGAAAACAACGAGCTGTTCTTCAAGCAGTTTACCCAATCCATGATTAAGATGGGAAATATTTCTCCATTGACAGGTTCAAAGGGAGAGGTTAGAAAGAATTGCAGGAAGATTAACTCCTTATTAGCTCCATTATAATACTGCAGTTCCATTAAGTTTCGTGTGTTTTTATCAATTAGCTAATTAAAAATTGATTATTCTTATAATTATGAATTTTATGGTGTTAATTTTTCTACTAAGAAAAGGGCGACCAATTGCACATTGTTAAACGGGCGACTGAAGGGTAACTCATATGTGTTGTCTTCACTACTTGAAGCGCACTTCTCCACTCAATTTCTAATTGCTTCTAAAGAAGTGTGACATTAACGATTGGGACATCCCAAGCATCTCTACATAGTGTTCTTGGTTCTCAAAGCCTTATTTCTTGTTCTCAACAAAAATAAAAACAACTCTCTTTGTGAGAGTTGCTAGTTAGGCAAAATGAGAAAACTTCCATTTTTACCCTTTTCTATTATTGGTTTAAATGTATTTGATAAAGTTTATTGTGATTTATGGGGACCCATACTAATTTTATTTGTTGAAAATTTTTAATATTATGCATGTCTTGTTGATGTTTTCTCTAAATATATGTGGTTTAATCCTTTACGGAAAAAAATCTGATTTTTTAATGTCTTTATTTTATTTGAAAAATTTGTTGAACCCCAAATCAATAAAAATATCAAAATCTTTCAAACTGATGGTGGTGGTTTGTTCACCAATGCCCAACTCAATCTTCACCTTCAATACCAAGGTATTCTCCATCAATACTCATGCCTTCATACTTCCAAACAAAATGGCTATGTGGAATAACGACATCGAACAATTCATGAATTAGGTATGACCTTACTTTTTTAAAGTGGTGTTCCAAAACCTTTTTGGGTCGAAGTTTTTCCAACTGCTGTTTTCTTAATAAATCGTCTTCCTTCCACTACATTAGATTTTAACTCACAATTTTCCCTTCTTCATGGTCATTATCCTGACCACACATCTCTTCAGGTCTTTGGGGTCTAAATCCTACCCATGTACTTGGGACAATAAGTACAACAAATTTGATCTAAAAACTCTCCCATGTATTTGTATGGGCTATAGTTACTAACACCAAGTGTATAAATGCTACCACCTCTCTAGTCAGACCTTCATCTCCTGACATGTTTTTTATGAATCCACATCCCTTACAAACATTCTGGGAATCTCCACCTCCCTCTCGCTTCTGACCAAAGTTTATCAACATTTATGGATTGGCATTCACCAAGTTGACTCCACGTCACTCGTGATTGGCGCCACCCCTATACCAAATTTGACTCCCGTGGAGCTGTCTCCTCCAGCTTCACCCCGAGTCGAGCCTCCTAGTGTCTAACATGATGACCTTCCCCCTTTGCCAACCCTTCCCGCCCATTGATCCGCTCATTTCTTATCCTCCTTGCATAACATGGTAACCCGCTCTTAGGTTGGGATCTGAAAACCCAACCTGAAGTAAGCCCACTATCACACTGTTGTTGACCTTCCCAAGGAACCAAAGACAATATCATCCACCCTTAACCATGCTGGCTTGACCAAAGCACTACAAGATGAGATCCAAGCTCTCCAAGGCAACAACACTTGGACACTCGTGCCTCGTTCTCCTTACATGGATGTTATTTGTTGCAAATGGGTCTTCAAGACCAAAATCAATGCTGACGATACTCTCAATCAGTTGAAAGCTTGCCTTGTTGCCAAGGGCTTCCACCAAATTGATGGTGTCAATTATAAAAAGATGTTATCTCTTGTAATAATGTAATACTCGGGTCCTACTGCGTAGACTCTTACGTCATTTTTATTAATTCTTTTAAGTGAAATATTCTTTTATGTATTTTAAAATAAAGATTTTAATTGTTTTATTTTAAGATGAGTATACTTTATTTTAAAATGGGATTTATTAAAATAAATCAAGGGCATGATTTTAAGACTTTACAATATTTTCCTTAAGCTCTCTAATTTTACTTATTCAAGAAATGATCCAATTTTTCTCTACCATTAGATTGGTAGGTGAAAAATATTTTTTTGAGGTGGATAGATCTCCACCATCCATTTGCTGCTTTCTTGGGATGGAAGAAGGGAACAAAGACCAAAAATTCCTTGCCCCTCCTCCAAGTCTAACGCTTAGGCAACCGAAAAAAAGGAAAAAACTATTTCATCCCTTAAGGCTGCGTTTGAATGTTAAGCTGAGCTTAGCTGGGTTGAGTTTTTATGAATAGTAGTGAGTTGAGTAGTAGATGAAGTTATTTGGGACCAATCTAAACTGAGTTTAAAGTGTGTTTGTATGTTAAGATGAGTTTAATACTTTTTATGGAAAATTGTAAGAGTACCTATGAGGCCTGCACTGTAGAAAAGTTAGAGTTGGAAAACTCATTAAACCAAAAGACCTTAGAAAATCACAAGCTTCAAAATGATGTTTCCTCTTTTCAGAAATGAAGGATCTCGTTGTTCTTCTTCTACTTCTTCCTTCTCCTTCTCCTTCTTCTTCTAACTAAATTTCATAGGCTGATTTCTCAGAAGGAGAATCTAGAGGAGTAGAAAGAGGTTTTCAGGATTGTGAAATGAAGGATCCCCTTCTTCTTTCCTTTTTTTTAATAACTAAAATAAAGACTTGGCTGCCACGTGGCAAGCCACATCAAGCGGGATCTATGAGTGGGACTTGTGAGCGGGGTCTGTAGAACTACCAAATATTAAAGCTGAAAAAAGTTGGCACATTCTTTTAATACGCTCGAATGGCCGTGAGATTTTAAGAGATATGAATGGTCGATATTCATGTAATATTAGAAATTTGTGGAAAAAATGTCAAGGAACACTACTAAGGTCGGTCGATGTTAATCCAAGGGAATTTTTATCAGCTGTATTTCTCCATACTCGTCAGTCTACACTCAAGAAAGAAAGAAAATTTCATCTTCCTCTCCAAGCAAGCTAAAGTCAACGCCACCTCCCTCTCTTCTTCTCCTCTATTCTAATCTTCAAGAAAACATGCTCCTCTCATCTTCTTCAAGCTTTGTGACTCCATAGCAAGGGAAAAAAATATATTTTTCTCTCATCCTCTTCAAGCCGTATGAGAACACTCCCACCATACCCATTTTTGGTTTTGACTCAAAGCTTGGAACCAAAGCTTGATTTCATCTTACAAAGGGTGAAATCTTGAAAGTAACAGACTTTTGGTTTATTCCCTAGTATGATTTACATGTGGGTTTCGAGTTTCACCATTTTTCTTACCTATGATGTTCCGGTTTTGGGGTTTAACACAGTACCATCATTTCATTCATCATCTACATGGCTATACCACTATTTGGTCCTCTACTTGTGTTTTGAAAGGGACTAAGAGCTTAAGGTAAAAACCCTAAATTGACCCATTTGATTTTAATGTGATTTTGAAAGCCAACTAAGTTGTTTTAGCTTGTGTTTTGGTGTAGTTAAATTCCTATATTGCAAATAATATGTATGCCCTATTTATGACCCAAACCGAATGGCATTATGGTTGTTTTCTTATGCATTTTTCTATATTTCAAAAATGCTATGTTGCTATTAAACTTGGTTTAATCATAGGTGATGATTAAAGTGATTTTAGTTTATATATGTTGGTACCCTGTGTCTTGTGTTGAGGTTGGTTGGTAATCTATTTTTAGGATGCTAGAGGTTCGATTTAGTGGTTTTGCTTGGGTCTTGTAATTTTATATCTTGCTTTTGAAAGGTATTATGTGAGTAAAGCATAAGCTTAAGTGTTTAAAGGTTTTAAAGTTGCTTAATAGATAACCTTGCTATACTTTATGCTACCCTAATTTTAATGCAATATGTTATCTAAACTATTTAAAATATTCCTTGTGTGATTAGATTATAGCATAGTTGGTTTGGGTATAGGAGATTAATTGCGCATGATATATTACGATATGTAAAGTTGTCCAAGTACCCCTAAACCCATGTCATGTCACGTCTTGATGTAAAAATAACCCATGTATGTTATCCCTCGTTTGGTTAAATTCTACATAACCCAAGAGTTCAAAATATTGATAAGCTATCCTTTTATAATGAGGGAGCACAAGTTGATTTAAATGGCATATTTTCTAAACTTGTTTAGCCTAATTGAGATGTCTAATTCAATTTTAAAGCCCATTGTTGAGAATTTTCAGATTTTATATCCTAATGTCCATAACCCAAGTAAGCTTGAACCAAAGAAACCTTGCTTAAAGCCTATGAATTTTTAACTACTTTTCATGTAAGCTTTTTTAAATATCCTTCCATGTACAACTAGCATGTCTTAATATTTAATTATTGCTCTTGTAAGTTGAGGTAAGGTGTAGTCATCGGGTTAATACTAAGCATAGAAGGGACGTTTGATTGTAATATCGTGGCTTTTGCTTTTAAAGGGAGGGCTAAATAATATTGTATGGGTATTAACACGCTTATGCTATTTATTGGAATAGGACCTATATTGACATTGGAATCATCGAGTGGCATAGAGGTAAGTAGCTATGACCATGCTTCTTACACCAGGTTCTCTTTATGAAAGAGTGTCTGTCTTTCTGTTATTGAAAATGTTCTTCTAAAGAAAAGAGTAAATGAATATAGTATGTACAAATCTTTTCTTTAAAGCCCATGTTAAACATCTTATAAGTTGTGATTGGTTGTAAAGTATGAGATAGTGCATTTGCGAATCATTCTAAAATCATGAACTCTTATCAGGCATGCTCTCTCAAGAAACTTATTAATTATTGCTATATGTAGTATAGCATAAAAATGTATCTTGTTCATTAAAATGCATATGCATCAGACTAAGAAAGATGATGAAAATGTTTTGATTGCAAAAGAAAGGAAAGGAAAGGACTGAAAAGAAATCAATGTTATAATATATGAAACTATGTATTGGCTATGACTGATAAATCAATGATGGTACCAAAGGACTGGGCAGATTGCAATGTCGGGTAAGTAGTACTGGAGGTACACCCGGTGCTACCCCCTGACTGTGGGATTCCCTACCTGCGGCAACTGGCGGAATCAAATCCAAAGGAAAACCGCTAATCCTAACACACAAAGCGTAATAGTGTGTACCAACCAAAGAGAAAGTGAAATATGAAAGCATAGTTATTTCTCAAAGATGTTTATGCATGAAGGTATTGCTTATTCCTTAAAATGTTTATGCATGAAAACATTGTCAAATTCTCAAAATGTTTATGTATGCATGTTTTCAAAAGAAAAAAAGAATAGATGGTTAGTACATTAATGACATGGTGTACCACTTACTGAGTATTAGAGTCATTTTGTATTTATGTTTTAAACGTCCAGGTAATGACGAAGAGGCTGAGGTGCAAGACACTACTGCAGAGGGAGAGGTAGACACTTAGTGTCTTCCTTGTTGGTTCGACCTTGTTTGGATGATAGGTTATATGTATAGATTTTTTTACGTTGGGATGGGTCCCTTGTTGGGTTTGACTTTAAACCATGTATCTTTTTGTATGGTGTAACCGTTATGGTGGGATGATGGTAATCCCATATACATTGACTTAGTTCCTTTTGTACGTATGGTAGGGACGGAGTCCTTTCCAAGCTAGAACTAGTTATGCTTCGTGTGATTATGATGAACTTAAGAGTCTTTTATGGATGAATGTTCGAATAGAATGTCTATCAGGTGTTCCCCTTTATTAAATTAGAAATTTAGAATACACATGTTTATGTTCATGCTGATCGCATATTATTGGGAAAAAAACCAAAGAGAACACGTATATAAGTAGCGATTCCACCCTTCCCAGGGCGAGGTTGTTACAAATCATGCTCAACACCATTCAGATCATTCTCAGTATTGCCCTTGTTCGCAATTTGGACATTCACCAACTCGATGTCAACAATGCCTTTCTCCGTGGTGATCTCTAGGAAGACGTGTTTATTGACCAATCTTCAAGTTTTATCGATCCTGCTTTTTATTCTTAGGTTTGCAAGCTAAACAAGGCCTTATATGACTTAAAAACAGGCCCTTCATGTCTAGTTTGATAAATTTAGTACTTTCCTTATTGCCTATGGTATCCAATGTAGCTCTGCTGACCCTTAACTTTTCACAGATCACTCACCTCTAGGCACTAGTTTTTTACTATTATATATAGATGATATTCTTCTCACTTGTTCAAACCCTTCATATCTTAATGCCTTCACTAGTACTCTTAGTCAACAGTTTGTTATGAAAAATCTGGGTCCCATACACTAATTTTTGGGCATTCAAGTCATTCCGACTCTCATGGTGTAGTCTTATCTCAATCTAAGTATGCGCTTGAGATGTGATTAAGGAATTGATTATTAGTGAATTCGTATTTTTTTCTTAATGATTAGGATGTTTAAAAAATAGTTAAAAGAAAAAAAATCATTCACATTAATGTGCACATTTGAGTTGCACATTTAGTACATCCTAACATTGTCCTAAAATAAAAAAACAATATCTTATTAGGATTGGCCAGTCAACTCTGACCTAGATGGGGACGATAAACTGATTGCTAACTTTCTAAATATTAAGGAAAAAGCTAAGCCCACCGCTCGTTTGATCTCGCTCCCAGCTCCCGCTTGACGTGGCTTCCACAGAATAAATTAAAAAAATTAAAAACCCTCGTCTTCTTCAAGAAATAGAACAAAACCTAGCTTGCCTACACAAAATTAAACCTAGCCAATATACCCTTTCGTTGCCTCCATAGAACAACCTTACCCTTCCGTCGCCTCCACAGAGAACTTGTGTGGAGATATTCCTTTAGAGGATTTGAAAAGATCACTTTGCTTGCAGGAAGGGCTTTGCCAGAAGATTGAAGAACAAGTTTGCGAAATGCATTTAGTGAACGTTTACTTGGATATTTTTTCCAAAACTCTACAGGAGAGTTTGGGTGAAATAGGTTGTAAATTTATACTTGTGAAAGAGAAACTGGAAGAATGCACATGGTATCTGGAGCTTTCAACCAAATCCAAGGAGTTATAGATGCTTAGGCTGCAGGAAGGTTTGGATGATGTTCATTCTCTTAATGATTACTTAGGCACTTTTAGAATCAAATTTAAAAAATGTTACCCACGAAAATCATTTTCTCAACTGAAAGATTACTGAATGGTAAGCATTGATAACAGGGTACAAAAGTTATGAGAGTACATATGAGGCCTGCACCATAGAAAAGTTGGAGTTGGAAAACTCATTGAACCAAAAGACGTTAGAAAATCACAAGCTTCAAAATGAAGTTTTCTCTTTTCAGAAATGAAGGATCTTGTTGTTCTTTTTCTACTTCTTCTTTCTCCTCTTTCTGTTCTTCTTCTAACTGAATTTGATAGGCTGACTTCTGAGAAGGAGAATCTAGAGGAGCAGAAAAGGGTTTTCGGGATTGTGAAATGAAGGATCACCTTCTTCTTTCCTTTTTCTTAATAATTAAAATAAAGATGTGGCTACCATGTGGCAAACCATGTCAAGCGGGATCTACGAGCGGGACTTGCGAGCGGCGTCTATAGAACTACCAAATATTAAAGGTGGAAAAAGTTGGCACATTCTTTTAATACTCCTGAATGGCCGTGAGATTTTAATACGTATGAATGGCCGATATTCATGTGATATTAGAAATTTGTGGAAAAAATGTCAAGGAACACTGCTAAGGTCGATCGATGTTAATCCAAGGGAAATTTTACTTGAACTAGATGTGGAGTTGCTTAGCTAATCTCTTTTGTACTACCTAAACATTGAAGAGTTGTATCTCATAATTAATGTACCTGATCAGTTGGTATAAAGCACTGCAAATCTCACACTTTTGCATTCTCAAACGTCTTGTCCAATCACTGACATTAAGAATTGATGAAGACTCAATATATACATGAATTCCATCCATTTAAACAGCTTGGCCTAGAGCACTGAGTACTAAAGGCCACCTCACATATTTTAATTCCTTACTATGGTCTTAGAAACGAATAGGTACAACAACATGACTACCCACTTGCAAACAACAAAGAAGATGATGCCTAATTTCAAATTTTAAACCATAAGGAATAGAGGTATTATAGAATCCATAATGAGGATGTTGAGATACAAGGTCCACTCTGCACTCTTTCACCTTCACGTTCGAGCTGCTTGTTTTAACTGATGCTCCAATGTAGCTCCATCCTTCCAAATTATTTGACTGCTCCAAAAACCACTTGGCTGGTAGATACACCCCAAACCCAATTGGCCCTACAGAAGGGTCTTTGGGGGCACGTAGGACTAAGGGTTCTTTTAGAGGACCTTCATTAGTCTCAAAATGATAAACAAACTCAACAAATTGGTCTTCATCAGGATGACTGCCCATAAAAATCCTTGGATCTGAATTCTCTACCTCATCATCAACTTCATAAATAGTAAGATGAGCATATCCGTCCCAGTTACTATTATTATCTAAGTTTGGATGGATTGGAAGTGTCACATGGGAACCAAAACTTCTCATGTTGAGCTCTGGCATTTCAGCTCCCAAGGAAGGCCCACACATTACCTTGGGATTAAAACTATTAGTGTCCTGCATGTGAAATAAGAACAAAAAACAGAAAGATGTTAATTGGTGTATATTAAATATCCACTACCACAAAACATCTTATGAAAGATCAAAGAGACTCACAACGTCATAGCCATTTGTCTGCAAATTACTTTCTTCATGATTCAAGCTTCTAATGTAGTAGACTCTATCATCAAAACCAATATAGAAGGCCCCAATAGAGTCATCATTGGTCATAAACATTTCTTGCATAGAGCAAGCATCATTTGAGCTAAATTCTGGCACTGCAAAAAAATTTGTGAATTTGATAGCAGTTCCACCTTTATACAATTGTTCCAAATACCCCTCACCATTCATGTCTTGAATTCCACCAAGTGCTAGGCAATCAGATACATCCAGAATTTTTAGAGATGACAAACTATAAATAACGCTCGGAAAAATTGAGAGCTTTTTGCAGTTATGTAAAGACAATATGGAAAGGCCGCATAAAGTCTTAAATGATGGGGGTAGTTCCTTTATGGCAGTACCGTCCAAGTAAAGTAACCGCAATGAAGTCATGCTTCCCACAATGTCTGGGAACTTCTCAAATCTTGAACAATCAGAAAGATAAAAATATTCAAGAGACTCCAAGCTGATCTCATTTGGAAACCTTTTAAGGCGTTTGCAAGCATGTAGATTCAATCGTCTAAGCCGTTTGAGAACACCAATAGATTTGTGGAGCTTAGATAAACTTGTACAACCTTCAAGGTCTAGTGTCTCAAGAATTGGGACTCCTGTGAAGTTTGGTGTCTCCAACAAGTTTCGAGAGCCGCTAAGATCAAAGCGTTTCAAACTCCTAAAACTCTGTTATAAAAAAGTAAATATTGGAAAAAAAAAAAAAGCACTAACGAGCTTAGTACCATTAGTAGAAAGAAGAACAAGAAGAACAAGAAGAAAACACCTTACACTAATTCCCTTCCATAGTTGCTTGATGTAACTGCATTGAAATCTAAGTTCAATAAGATTGTCTGCTTGAAAGCTGTTTGACAAGGATTTTGAAGGATATTCAGACCATTCTAGCACTCGTAACCCATGTGTTGGCATGAAATGTAAGGGGTCGCTGTGCCTATGCAGATTCAATAACTTATCACATAAATTAGAAAAACTCATGTTGACAAAACTTGTGTTGCGAATTTTAAGAATTCTCAATTTCTTCATCTTTGAGAAGGCTCTAACACTGAATCGTTCCTCATTTTGATTAGGTAAGTTTAACACTATGCCTTCAATCACGTCAGTTCCCTAAAAACCAAGAACAATATGATAGTGTGATAAATATTTGCAAAAAACTAAAGAATTAGAATGAAAATACACTATACATTTATATCTGGATTAATCCACTTACAGTATTATTCTTCAACACGTGAAGGACATCCTTATAATGCCACAATCTACTACGCCGACCAGGCTCTTCTGGGGATTCATCATAAATTATTTCTTGACCCATTTTTTGTAGCAAATCATGCATCCTCAACCTTTTAGAAGAGATGGTTATAAGACTTCTCTCCATTAGAATGTCAATATTGAGGTATGGGTAGTAACCAAAACTTTCTAATATATCCATTAAAATGTTATCTATGACCTCTCCTTTGAAAAAACAAGCAATATCTAAAAACAGTTTCTTTTGCAAATCTTCCAATCCATCAAAACCTACTTGAAGTATATCTAAAATTCCTTTATTAGGATATGCTTTCAGTTGATCCCAAGCACCTTTCCATGCATTTGTTCCTCTACCAAACAAGGAGGATCCTAAAACTTTGAGAGCTAAAGGAAGGCCTTGAGCATATTTCACAAAGCCTTTGGATAATTCCACATAATTTTCTTCAGGATGGGGTTTCTTGAAAGCTGCCAAACTAAAGAGCTGCAATGCTTCATCATTATTCAACTCACTAACCTTATAGATATCATTCACTCCATGTCTTTTCAATAGATGGTTATCTCTGCTTGTTAAAATGATTCTACTCCCTGGACCAAACCAATCATGGCTCCCTGCTAATGCTGTTAGATGTTCTTCTCTGTCCACATCGTCAAGGACTAAAAATACTTTTTTATAACATAGTCTATTCCGTATCATACTCATTCCCTCACGATCGTCCCATATATTTATTGTCCTTTCCATGAAGATCTTAGAAAGAAGTTGTTTTTGTAAAGAAACTAAACCACGATTTCTAGTTTCTTCTCTAATACAGGCAATAAAGCTGCTAGCTTCAAATTGGTAAGATATTCTATCATAAATGACTTCTGCCAAAGTTGTCTTACCCACTCCACCCATACCATGAATTCCTATAAAGCGAACATCATCCAATCCAATACCAAGTATGTTCATCATTTCCTCCATACGGGATTCTATTCCAACAAGGTCCTTGGAAAGAGTTGAAAAGTTACAACTTAATCCTTGAAGTATCCTTTTAATGATTTCTTGGACAATTGTTGATTCATACCTGGGAAAAATGATAAGATAATTAATTATTATGAGATACTAATAACATTTCAAGAGCCAAATGTATGATAATGTATTAATGTGCAATATAACACATTATAAGGAGCATTGTTTGGGATTTTGGTTGTAACCTCCATGCTCCCTTTGTATAAGGTATTACACTGCCATAAATAAGGGTTATCAATAAAATTAGAGTGCCACTGTCATATCTACAATGTTATAGCACCCAATAATGTTTAACTTTTGACCCTAATATTTCCATTGTTTTTTGGTGAGAATTAAGAGAGTTTGGGTGTTGTTTCAAAATTTGAATTCATAGGAGAATTGTAGGTTTTGATAAGGAATCTTTTCTTGGTACATTGAAGATCTAGGAGTTGTTGTTGATGCCAAATCCAAAGGGACAAGGCATGAAGTAGTTTCATATAATTGATAGTAGAGTACAAGGGAATCGGCTTAGGGAGCAATGTAATGATATGTTGTCAAAAGTAACAAGTGCATATAGTAAAGCGGCTAGAGGAAGGAAGTTGTGGCTCTGAGGATGAAGGGAAGCCATAGAATGCATGCTGACTTTTAGAGGAATAGATATGGATGCAAGAAGGTAGTCAGTCCCTAAAGAGGAGGAACCATGAGTGATGATACAATTAATAGTCTGACAAATATACATATTTTAAAAAAATCCAACCGAGAGGGAAAATTGGGTGATGGCAATAGCTAAATGGCCAATGGTCGTAGATGAAATGATTAATATTAGGAGGCAAGCACCAGTTGAATGGGTAGGCATGCAGATCTCCCTCATTGTTTCTGTAAATTCGTGGTCATCCACAACCAAAAGCAACCAACTAGATCTTGATTCAGAAACATTAAATAGATCATCAAATATTCAATATAATGTACAAATCTGGCGTACCACATAAAGCCATATTAGTTTATAAATTTACTTTTGTGAAATCTCTTACAAGAGGTTTAGATAGTGAGTTGAGAGGAAAGTTGAATAAAATACTATTAGAATATTATTTTTTAATACTATTATTCTTTTGAGATTTGAAAAGGTATAATTATATTTTGTATGAAAATTTGAGAAATTTGTAATGATCTAGATGAGATAAGATGAGATTAAGATGAAATATTTTTTCTATCCAAACCTAATCATGGCAGAAGCACTTCTCTAAAAAAAGGTAATATATTGTAAGGATCAAATGTTAAATTAATTTAATTAAAGGGATTAGATTTCACCTCTAGAATTTATAAGTTTTGTCACAACTAGATCTTTAATTGATCAACACGAGTCTAACATATGTATTTGTGTATTTATATGGATCCAATTAAATTTGATTGGTACAACTGGCTGTAATCCAATTTTATGGGGGTACAAATTGGAGAATCTCCAACATATACATGGATGCTCTCGCTATAAGATTAAAAGAAAAAATGTTACCTAAGATGAAAATGCCATCCGGATATGTTGCCCACTTCTTTCAAAGCAACTCTCCACTTTTGTATCTTCTCCATATCAGTATTAGGGTCTTCTTCATGCCTAGCAAAAGCTTCTGCAAAAGCCCCAGTTTGGTTTCGTACCTCAGAGGGATCAACATGGTAGAAAACAGGCAAAACTATCAAACCCGTCTCTTTAATGCATTCGATAATCTGGGCAAGTTCAGTCAAGCACCATCTTGAGGAAGCATAGTTTTTTGAGATAATGGGGATTGCGTACATGGATTCACGTATTGCTTTCAAGAGCTCTTGAGAAATATATTTTCCTCGCTCAAGTTTCTCGTCGTCTTTAAAAGCGATAATGCCTTTCTTTTCTAAAGCAGTGTATAAATGGTCTGTAAAACTCTTGCGAGTGTCTTCACCATGGAAATTGAGGAAAACATCATATATCCATCGAGGTCTTGGAGAAGTGGAAGAAGACGGTGGTACTGATGATGAGGCTCTTTGAGTGCTTAGGGGAACCATTGGACACTTGACAAAAAAAAACTTGTTTAAAGAAATGTTTGCTAGTAATTTGGAGATCACTTGGAGAATAATGAGAAGAGCTATCAGCACTAACAGGCTAGCTAGAGATATAGAATAGGAAAGAGGCTCCCTTGCTTTCCAAACTATCAAACAATTAATTAACAAACATCAGTACCATTAGTGGGAATCAGGCCAGCTGCTTGATCATGAGTTGATGTTAATTTCAGCCTAGAAGACGTAAACAAGACGGAAGAAAATTTGAGATCGGTTGACTTGGACAATTGATGCACATTAATGGTCTTGGCCGCGGGTTTCCACTGCAATCACGTCTTCCACGGCATGACCACAAGTCCAGACTTCCAGTTGATCTATTGTTTGGCAAACCGCGTTCAGGTTTCTGCAAAATATATTGGGAAATAGGCATAAAATTTATATTTGGTAAATATCCGACCGTGGTTATGTTAAGAAAGTTGTTAATTTGGTAAATAGGTTACAAGTTTTTTTTGTGCTTTTTTTTTTCTTTCAATGTATTAATTTTGAGTTAAAAACATTTGTATAATTTTAGGCTTTCTTTCTAACTTTAGCTTGATTTTCTTGATTTCAATTACTATATTTTATTTTATGTTAACTGAATTTTTTTAGACTTTTTAACATGGCATGTTGATTAGGCATTTTAGTTTCTCTTAAAATGCAAACTACGTATTTTTAGGCATATTACGTGATTAGTTTTGATACATCAAGAGGGTAATATGTATATATATATATATATATATATATATATATGTATGTATATGAACGGGATCTTTATGTTGCATGGAGATCTTAATTTCAACGAATTAATTAGAAGAAAAAGAGATCCAAGAAAATTTGAAAGAGACCGAGAATCGATTAACCTTGGTCTTGGTGAATGGACGGGTTTTAACTTTAGTGACATTCATGCCTTCCGGTTGTTCATTATGTTAAGAAAATTATTTATTTCATACGAACGGGATCTTTATGTTGGTGATCTTAAGTTCAATGAATTAAGAAGAAAAAGAGATCCAAGAAAATTTGAAAGAGATCGAGAATCGATGAACCTTGGTCTTGGTGAATGGACAGGTACGCGTTTGTTTCCATAAAATTTTTCAATTCATCTCGTGTTATTTTATTTAATTATTATAATTATTTTAAATTTTTATAAAAAATAAAATAAATAATTCAATTTTTTTAAATTTAAAAATAAAAATAATATTAAAAAAATATATTCTAATAATATTTTATTTAATTTTTAATTTTAATCTCAATTCATCTTATCTCATCTACGAAAACCAACGATTCTAAGTGCTAGTCATGTCTTCCAGCTGATCATTATGTTAAGAAAATTATTTATTTCGTATGAACCTACAAATTATTTTGCGGTTTTTTTTACCCAATTTTTGGTAGCTGTTGTAATTATAAGTTTATTTCCACTTTCCATTATAAATAATATTCCTTCACTGAGCCACGATAAACATTTTCGATTTATTTAAATTCTTATAATGTTTTTAAATTTTAATATAGGTTTCTAAGTTTTGGTTTTTTTTTTATGTTAATTTTACTTTTTTTACCTTTCGCATGCTGATTAGGTATAATTGTTTTGTTCTTTAAATGGCTAGCGTGAATTCTAATTCTAATAATTTCGTTGGTTTTTACGCAACATGTGACAACCACGTACGTCAATATATATATATATATATATATATATATATATATTAGTACCAATGAATTTACTTTATTAGAAAAAGAAAGAGACCAATTTGAAATTATAAATATATAATCTGGAAATTTTTTTTCCCAATGTAGTTAATTTTAGTATAAGAGAAGGAGAAAAAAAAAAAAAAAGACCGAAGAAAGTTTGAGATCATAAGACTTTGACTGCATATATTTAAGATGCAGGCATGATCTATTTTTGTCATACATATAAGATGAGATGAGATAAAAATTAAAAATTGAATAAAATATTATTGAAATATAATTTTTAAAATTATTTTTATTTTAAAATTTGAAAATATTAAATTTTTTATTATATTTTATATGAGATCAATTTAAAAAAATTATAATGATAAGATGAGATATCTTCATAACCAAACTAGGCCTAAGTTTAGAAAATGAACTATCCATGAATAGGCATAAGCGTCTCATGTTTGATAAACATCCAACTTTGTTTCAACGTATGGTTTTTTTATTATTTTTTGTTATTTTTTATCTTTGTAGCTTTCAGGTTGTTTTAAGTTTATTTCCATTTCCCATAATAAATAAAATTTGTCGATAAGTCAAGATAAACCTTTTACACTTTAAAATATGGGCAGTGTAAGTGAATTTCCTCCATTCATGAGCCCCCTGGGCACTTTGTCAGGAAGTAATGGGCTTCGCCCTTATGCCTAGTTTCAGGGCTCAAATTTGCCCACAAAGTAAGTCGTCTGTAAAGAAAAATAAATAATGATGGCTGATGGGACAGACAGACCTGACGCCGCTCAACCGCACTTCGCTCATGAGAACTTGTACAGGGTAGAGCGGAAAAGACGGAGGACCTTTGATCTTCTAACGTGGGAACATCGACGAACCACCAAAAATACCAGCAGAGTAAGGCAAATCAAGCAACCACAGTATTAATGGCACCACTATCCAAGCTACACCCCACATTAATGACACCGTCACAGATGCACTCCGCATTAAAGGATTCTTACAAAAAGAACAGTAAAAGCAACATGGACTTCATGGGGCAGGCACTATCTCTCCCTCTCCCTCTCCCTCTCTTCCGATATAAATAGTAACTTCCAGGTACTAGAAAAACTCTCTGATCCCTAGACTCTCTCATTATTTACAAACTTTCAAAATACTTTACTAACTTTGACAGTGGAGACTCTCTGGCCCCAAGGCCACCCTCTCCTAATACCTTTCTTCTCTATTTTCATAGGCTCAGTTCTAAAGACCTGAATTGTTGGAACTTGGCCCAAATACATGCGAAACACGACGTTAACAGTGGCTCCTTTTATAGAATCCTTGTAGATCTTGCATGTACTTTATATACCTACAACAACTAATTCCAGAAAACTTAGATGCTCACCAATAGCATTGACGAATATGGAAGCTGACCAACGAGAAAGCCAAACTCTTAGGATTGGAGGAGGAGAAGCCGCAGAAGAGAGGCATGAACATAACCAGGAAGGGATGCCTCCAAGTGGCAGGGTGGGTATACCCTACGATAGATGACTGCACCTTGCCACCACTACCCTTCTATACCCCAGCGGAAGGCGAAATCTAAGATGAGCAGAGGCGTTCTATCTAACTTTAGCTTGATTTTCTTGATTTCAATTACTATATTTTATTTTATTTTAACTGAATTTTTTTAGATTTTCTAACATGGCTGATTAGCCATTTTAGTTTCTCTTAAAATGCAAACTACGTATTTTAACGAGGCCTATTACGTGATTAGTTTTGATACATCAAGAGAGTAACATGTCAACCAATTTGAAGTTTGATATATATATATATATATATATATGTATATATATATGTATATGTATATGAACGGGATCTTTATGTTGCATGGAGATCTTAATTTCAACGAATTAATTAGAAGAAAAAGAGATCCAAGAAAATTTGAAAGACTATGAGAATCGATGAACCTTGGTCTTGGTGAATGGACGGGTTTTAACTTTAAGTGCCCGTCATGTCTTCCAGTTGATCATTATGTTAAGAAAATTATTTATTTCATATGATTTTTTCCCTAATTTTTGGTAGCTGCTAAAAGTTTATTTCCCCTTTCCATTATAAATAATTTTTGGTAAACCTTTTATGATTTATCTCGTACAGGGTGATACATCCACCCCGCCCCTGGGCCCCACTAGCTAATCCCAAGTCATCCCCTCCATTCTCTCATCTTCCATCCTTTTCTTCGATCGTCCAAGTCTCCTCTACTTGCTCCACTAGACGTCCTAGCTAGTATATCAATCTCTTTATTTTAATTATTCTCTTTTTAAAAAAATAAAAATAAAAATAAAAACTCTCCATCTTTTCTCCAAATCATCACACGTACGTCCCTCTATTGATTCATTGATCTAACATCCAATTACACAACCAAATAAATATTTATAAGATGATCGGCAAATGAAGACCACATGCTACCCATGAGAGAGCAGGTCTATCTTATCTTTTGTCAGCTGCAAACATCCATTATTTCTGTTTCCTATTTTTAGAGTATAGGGTATGTGGACATGAAAAACTTACATGCTCCAAACTCCAAAGAAACCAAGTTTAGCATATCATTATTCATTATCACACCTTGAAATATAGAATAAATTAATTATAACTGGCCCTAAGTCATATTAACTATTTGATTTAATTAAAAAATTATAGACATACAATTTTTTTAAAATAATTTTTACAATTATATTTTAAATGAAAGATATTTTTATAAAATAACTTATAAAATTAATATTATTTTATATAAATATTCTAATTTTAAAACATAATTATAAAAAAATTAGTTGTGTATAGCATTCCTTTATAAAATCTTGTTTTCCTAAAAGAGGAGCCCTGGCTAGCTTTTCAACGAGAAGGTTAGAAAGAAAGGTTTACTTAAGCCGGCTAAAAGTGCATAACTAATTAAGTAGATATTATAGGAAAGTTGTTCATCATATTTCCACGTGTACGGTAAACTTCGTCCGTTTTTAAAGTAGACGATACTCAATTATGATGGTGCCACGTGCACATCAAGATAATCATTATCATATCACCTTGTTAAAAGTTGCATTTAAATTTTATATATATAAGAAAAGAATCGCTTGAGATCGAAGAATCGAATGCTATACTTTGCAGTGATTAGGGACGTAATCGTTTCAGTTTTCCTTGTTTGGATTTAGATAAAATTTATGATGAAATCGGTATATATCAATTTTATAATTTTAAAAATCGATTACACATCAATTATTCTCCTAAATCGATATTTTCGATTTTACCGATTTCAGTTCGGTTCGATCTATTTTTTGGTTTAAATAGTATTAGTATTAGGATATAAAATGTAATTAATATACTAATATACATATGTATATTAATGTATGCTAATTAATTAAAATGAGATGTAATTAATATACTAATATATATTAGTATTACTAATGTATTATATATTCTAAATTATAATATATATATATATTTTATGTTTAAAGCATATGATTAAATAAATTTTCATGTTTAAGATTAAAATTTTATGTTCGGAATAACACAAGAGGACCACTCTTTCTCTCTACAAACTTTCAACAGCCTCATTGGTGAAAAAGTAAAAAATGAATGAAGAAACATTTGTATTTATACTAAAACAGCGCAAACCCTGAAATACGAACATTCGTTTGAGCGAAGTGTCGAGCGGAGCTCAAGCAAATGTTAGGGTTACCATCCTGCTCGAGCTTTGTGTCAACCGGGTTTTGAGCGAACTCTCTGGTTGAAGCTTCGCTCGAGTGGACTATCAAGCAAAATGTCGAGCAACAGTTGCTTGAGCTAAGGTCGAGCCACAGTCGAGCCAAGGTCAAGCAACAGTCAAGCCAAGCCTCACAAAAGGCATTTTCAGTAGGAAATCAAAGAACCGACCCCCTCCATCAAATCCACTAAGGGAATCACATACCCCGAACACCAAACAATTTCCCAAAGAAAATGATATCTGACATCAATATGTTTTGTTCTCTCATGATGCATCTGCTATCTCTCATGTTTTTTATCAAATGTATTCCACTCTGGCTGTCACAAAACACTGAAATTTCATCTTGATGTAGTCCCAAATCACTTATCAGACCTTTCAACTCGGTTGTTGCCATATACTCTGCTTCTATAGTTGATAAAGCAACAATAGATTGTAGTGTTGCTTTCCAACTGTTAGTAGAACCACACAAAGTGAAAACATATCTTGTTAATGATCTTATCATATCTAAGTCTCTAGCATAATCAGAATCAACATAACCAACAACCTTGTAATTGTAGTCAGTTTCTTTATAAAAAATCAAACCGAGGTTCAAAGTACCTCTCTCTCTCTCTCTCTCTCTCTCTCTCTCTCTCTCTCTCTCTCCAATTTGTGACCTATTTGTGATTTTGATTTATGTTAGAATGTCATCATCATCAATATCTTCTTCATCATTTGCTAACCATACTTTGGGTCTATCATTCTGCTTCTGTGAGGTTTAAACCACACTGAGATACTCAAATACTGTAAAAAATGCAGAATGACCATTTTGAGTGTGTCCAAAGTACAACACAGAGGTAATTATATACATATAATATTTTTCATATTTGCATTAATAAAATATAAATAAACATATAATATTAAAAATGTGCACCTGTTTACGTTTCCCCTTTATTGTTGCTTTCTTCATTTTCGCTTTAATTTCTGCATGTCTTTCTTCATCCTGGATGCTCTCTTCAAAGATGGAGGTCTGCCTTTTCCTCTCACAACAAGTGGACTGAGTACTTGCTTTGAACTATCAATAGTAATTGTATTATATTTCGATCAACCAACATTGGAACCTGCTAGAGTCATCGATGGGGGTTCATGGTTGTCACGATATAAGTCAATCATTGCATATAACTTATTAGTTGCATCCTCAGTATGCTCTTTCGAACTCGTTGCATGAGTAATCATCTGATAACAAATATTCAATAGACTTGAATATCTGTTAGCATCTACCTGCTAATCCCTTACGTCATAGCTACTGTGAATTAACATATATCTCCTTTTGATGTCATTCCTCCATCGATCTAAAATGTACCTATCTGGCAAATATTTGATCTTATTACATTTGAATATGGCCAAAATATGCATACACAGTATCCCCCTCATGAACACTTTGCGTTGCAGTCTTCTTTATTGAAGTCCACAGAATGAGTAACTAGCTTAGTGAACTCTTCAATACAGACTTCATCTTTTATTAGATAGGTTTTTATTACAGCATCCCTTCTAAGTAGAGCTAGATCCATATCGAGCATACCCATGAGTTGCGTTTGGACCCCTAAATTTAGTGTTCGTGTAACAACTCTTGAAATCTCTTTTCAATTGTAGATCTAGATACGCATGGAATTGTGATGCTAAGAGCATTGGCAATGGACTAGCCAAATGCCAATGCAAGTCCAAACTTTAGCTAGATGTGAGAAAAAGCCTCCACATTGGACTAGCCAATGGTCCAAAGCTTAAGACTTGATGAATAGTAAATCTTAAGTCCTCTCTAAACATAGCTAGCTACTATTCACAATGGAAAGCAATATTTAATTATTTCATCACTTCCCTCTCTCATTGAATGGTAAAACATGCATGGCATGCACATTATTTCTACTAATTGATAGAGTAGACACATTATTTCTACAAAACATAAAGATCTAAGAAATATATAAATTGTATTTGCAAAAAAAAAAAAAATTAAGAAAAAATTAAAAAATTATATTATATTATTATTTTAACTTTATAATGGCTAGTCCAATGTGGACTCACCTAGTCAAAAGTTGATATTATAGCCAAAAGTTAAGATTCTAGCCAAACTTTAGACTTGGCAATGGCTAAACCATTGCCAATACTCTAAATGAGTGGAATTCTACGCCAGTTTCATTCTCAATTTTCTTTCTCAACATGCTGTCCTGATCGACAAACTCCTTCAAGTTTGTCCTCGCATGAACATAATCGTAAAAAAAAGCATTCATGTTCTCGCTCCGCTGGGTTGTACTCATTCTAGCTCAAAAGAACTCTTTTAAGAATGCCGGCATCCAATGCTCAAGCTCAACGTATAAACTTTGTAACCAGGCATTCTCATGCAAGTTGCACGTGGTAATTAACTAATCCTAACATTTCTCAAACTCTTCAACACTTTGGATGTTATACACACATTTCATCAATTGATTTTTCAGCTCACTTTTGTAGGAACCATGGGAGCCAAACTTCTCGGCAACTTTCTTCAGTATATGCCACGAGCAAATCTATGTCGGCTATTTAGAAAGACAATAGTAATTGCATTTTTCATTGCCCTGTCTTGATCTATGATAATAGCTTTCAGAGCTATACCATCCATACACTACAACCAGGTCTTGAATAACCACACAAAGGTCTCCATATCCTTACTGGAAATCAATCTGGCTCCCAACAGAGTTGGCTGCCCATAATGGTTTACACCAACAAATGGTACAAAGGGCATTCCATATAAATTCGTCAGGTATGTGGTGCCGATCAAATGTGACCACATCATTGAAATATTGATAGATTGCCCTACTACGGGGGTCTGCCCATAACACATTCTTTAACCTTCCATCATCATCTAAATCCATCAATGTAAAAAAAACCTGTTATTTTTGTACTGCATCTAACAAAAATACTATCGAAGCACTCCAGCACCTCTTTCCCAAGTTGTAGATGTATTGACTTGTCAATGTAATTACGACAATCATTTTCAAAAAATGGAGGTTATCGAATCCACTCTCGCCAACGACAAGAGATCTGAAACTCTTATTCATTCGGATGCCAGCCAAGTCATTTGTATCTAGGACTCTTTTTTATGAAGTCACTTACTTTTCTATTACATCGAAAGAAACGAGATTTCTTTAGACTAAGGTTGTGGTTATGGATATTATGAATTATTGTCAACCGAAAATTTCCCTCAACTTTTAAGGCATTATTCTTTGCCTTACTATCCGACTTTCCTGTTGGACATGGTTTGATGACATTCAACGTCCTATTCTGGGCCTTCCCACCACAGGCATAACAAATGGTGACATATCTAATAGTCTCATCCTCTCCCCTCTCATTCCTTTTTGTCATCACCCCAAACTTGTATTTCTTAGCATATTCCTTATAATAACTCATTAATTCTTCAAAATAATTAAACTCCATCCCCTAATTTGGCTCCTTAATCATATTAGCACCATCCATTTGCACTAACTGAGGTGTCCGGTACTTCCATCCTCGGTTTCCCGTGAATTTGGCCTATCCTCTTTGCTTTCTTCAACTCTAGAGGAGGTACATGGTGCATTGCGCAAAAAGAACAAAAAATCTATTACATTAAACTTCCAAAAAAAAGCAAACTTATAAAAAAAAAATACAAGAGCATCGTTGCATCACCACCTGAATGTTGCTTGGATATTCTTTGCCATCTGGATATGGCAGAAAAGCTGGTGACCATGCAGGAAGTGGTCTACAGTAACCGTGAATGTAATTTGTGAAGTTTGGAAAAGTTGATGGTATGTCCTAGCATGCTATTGGACAAATTATTCATGTATTTTGAAAATAAATATCAACTCAACATATTCCAACAAATTTTTAAAAAATATAACATACTGCAGTTGGGGGAGTTGTGCTAGATGGTATTAGCAAAGATGAGTGTTCTTCCCCTTTTCCTATGCTGAGAGAAAGATACATGCATTGATTTTATAATATTAATTATTGTCAATATAAATCTCTTCAATAATATTAAATATTTTATACATGTTGTATAACTCACACATTAAAATCTATGACTTTAAAATCCAAGTTGGAAATATAATCAATTGAACCTCGAAACAATGATTTATAGCAGCTACCTAGCGCAACATCTTCCAAGTCATGTTAGACAAATCAATTAAATCTGCAAGCATCTATAACAAATCCATACTTCTACCAATAACACATTATATTGAAGTTTATTGAACTAGAATTTGATCATGTTATATATAGGCGACACTAATCCAGTAGATATACAAATGGGGAAGAATATCCCGACATACCTAACTAGCACATTCGCCATGCCACAGACACACAACTTGTAAAACCACATACACATATCTTTTTTTTTTTTTTTGCTTTTTTTTTTTCTGCTCAACATTTTTTTTCTCAAGCTCCTAAAAAGAATCAAGTCCTCCATTAAATGGGTATATGCCTGGACAAAAATATATGGAAAATAAATCAAAACCCCAACTAGAATATCGTTCACAGCATGAATCAAAACAATTAGTGGGTATAGATAAAGACGAAACTTTTTCCAAATGGATAATCTGGGAAAAAAGCTCCTAACTCGTAAGAGCACAAAGTCTCAGGTGAACTGGGCTTTAACCCACGGCAACAAACACAGATGCAGATTCGGTCCTACCCACAAAGACTACGACAAATGTAGATTCAGCTACCCACAATGACGACCACCAACATAGATTCGGTCCTACCAAATGACGACGACGACAGGCCTGGTTCTCCTACCCACAACGCACGACGGCACTCTCTTAGACTCCTTTTCTTCTTTCTTCGTCTTCTTATTTTTCGTCTGGTTGTGTTTTGTTTTGTTTTTTTATAATATATCGGCTGACGTAATGCCACGTCAGCCAATTCCCAATGGATCCCCACCCCGGTTGCATATAGAAGAACTATCTTTTAATTCGCCTAAATGGCCTTGAGATTTTGAAAATCTCTCCAAGTGGCAGTTCAAATAGTGACTACAAAACCTCTTAAAATTAAAATTAGGAGGGATACTAAAAATCATCCCACACCATATATCTTGCATATTTTAGATTTTATTTTATTTTTACTAAACTAATTAAGTTTTTCTACTCATTATCTATACATCACATATTTTTTTATAAAAAAGAAAAAAGAAAAAAGAAAAGAAAAGAGATATGGTGTGTGGTGTGTGAAATTATAAGAAGAATTATTCTAAAATTAAGATTTATAAAAGTATAGGGCTCATATTTTGGGATTTATTGATTTAGTTTAGTGTAAAGTAATTAATGAAATCATGACGTGGTGATGTGTGATTGGAGAGCATAAAAGCCATTTTTACAGATTATAGATTGAGATCAGAGGGGGTTGAAAAAAAAAAGAGAAACCCTAATGAATTGTAAATGATATATGGTAGATTTTTATAAAATTTTAAAACTTTGCTTCTGTACGTAATATTAGAAATATATTATAAACTCTTTTACACACACGCACAAAAATATTTAGAAGGGCAGTCGATATTGTTATATTAGAAATTTGTGGAAAAAATGTAAAGGAACACTACTAAGGCCAGTCGATGTTAATCCAAGGGAAATTTATCTAAATTAAATCTGGAATTGCTTAGTTGATCTCTTTTGTACAGCCTGAATGAAGACTTCCATCTCATAATTAATATACAACTGGTATAGAGCACTACAAATCTCACACTTCTGCATTGTCAAACGTCTTGTCCAATAGCTAGCATTAATAATTGATGAAAGCCTCAATATATACATGAATTGGATCCATTTACACAACTTGGCCTAGAGTACTGACCCACCTCACATATTTTAATTCCTTACTATACCTTAGAAACGAATAGGTACAACAATATGACTACCCATTTCCAAACAACAACAAAGATGATGCCTAATTTCTAATTTTAAACCATAAGGATTAAAGGTATTAAATACTTTAGGATAAGGATGTTGACATAGAAGGCACGCCCCACATTCTTTCACCGTCACGTTCGAGCTACTTGTTTTAACTGATGCTCTAATGTAGCTCTATCCATCCAAATTATTTGACTGCTCCAAACACCACTTGGTTGGTAGACACATACCAAACGCACATGGCCCTATAGAAGGGTGATCTTCGGGGGCACGAAGGACTAAGGGTTCTTTTAGCAGACCTTCATTAGTCTCAAAATGATAAACAAACTCAACAAGCTGGCCTTCATTAGCATGACTACCCTTCAAAATCCTTGGATCTGAATTCTTTACCTCACCAACTTCATAAATACTAAAATGAACATATCTCTCCCACTTACTATATTATCTAAGTTTTGATGGATTTGAAGTGTTAGATGAGAACCAAAACTTCTCATGTTGAACCACTCTGGAATTTTAGCTCCCAAGGAAGATGCACACATTACCTTGGGAATAAAACAATTATTTTCCAACATGTGAAGTAAAAACAAAAAGCAGAAAGATGTTAATCGGAGTATATTTGTGACGCCAACAAATTCCGCTTGGGATCGGACGGACATCTGAAGTATCCGGACATGCAACACAAGATTACCTGCCCCCGGTTCATGACATATAAGATGCAATATTCCTAACATTCATCTAGCATTATGCAATATTCGCAGCAGATAAATTTTTTATTTTTTTTTTAGCAATACTATGCACCAAACTTATAATATCCCAAATACTTAAAACATACTTCATACATAAAGACATACTAAACAACTGGGATCACAATTAGTCCAAAATAGTTGTGAATAAAAGAGTATTGGGGATTGAACTCTACAAAATACAAGTAGTAAACTAAGGCAACTACATCTAAGTCACACCGTAGCTTAGTCAACCGTAGTTGGTCGATTCCCGGTTCTCCTTCAGATCCTGTAACAAGATCTACCATTCGAGAGGGAATGGTAGTTAGGACTACCACAGTGAGATTTGATTACAAATCTCAGCAAGTTAACAAAAAACCTCACACTGGTTAATGATGCATGCATGACAATAAAGGTATGAATGCACAATCAAAGTCAATAGTAAACATAACATAACCTGACATAACATGGCATGAAATAATAAGTATAACATGATTTGTCATAACATAGCATGAAATAATAAGTATAACCTGACTTGACATAACATGGCATGAGCTGACATAACTTGAACTGAAACTGAAACTTAGCTTGACGTGACATAAACTTGAAACTTGACATGAACATAAAGTTGAACATAAAATAACGTGAAACATGACTTGAACGTGAAATACATAAACTTGGAATCTTGCTCAGTAGACTTAATTAATAAAATGACCATACGGTTGCTACACGGGTCCTCTTGAGCCATGTGTCCCTACCGATTACAACATAGGTGTCTATACCAGTTGTGAGTGCATTAATACGTACTCCACAATTGTTGTAGCCCCACGTATTCTACGTGTCACAATTGTTGTGTCTCACGTAGTGTATGCTCCACAGTTATTGTGGTCCTATGATTTGTTTGTGCCATACTTGCTGTGGACACACGTAAAATAAAGTGGCTCCATCGGCATTAGTGCCTGGCGCGCTCCAGTGACCAGCTAGTTAGGCCCTATTCGCAACTTGTTTACTGTACTTCGTCAACCCAGGAAATTTCACACCTATTTAGATACTCCAGCGTGAACAAAGGAATTCCACTAGGATATTTCTCTATTCTAGCGCTTAGGGTCGTGATTGACATGAATAACTTAACAAGACTATTCTCAAGATACACAAACTGTATTCGAGACAGGATGACATGAATACAAAAGACAGAAGTTCTGACGTAGCATAACGTGACATGAACGTAAGATGACAAACATGGCATATGTCGAGACATAAATGAAACATACAACATTTCATAACATGACATGCATGTAACAGACAAAATTTTGTAACATGGAATAACATGTAACAGACAACATTTCATAACATAGCATAGCATGTGACAGTGAATATTACGTGACATGACATACATATAGCAGATGGCATACGTAAAGTGACATACTTGCAACAGATAGTAACATGAGACAAAATATATTATGTAACATATAAGTATTTCATGACAGAATAATTTGAGTAAAAGATAAACATGAGATGACATAGCATGGCATGTCATATATAACAACATACGAACATAAAATGTAGTTCCCTTACCCATCACACATACACAGTAACCTGATAGTAAGTTAAAAGCTAACTTACCTCGACAGTCGCGTTCTACGAGGATAAGCATGAAACACAAGGAACTGTAAGAAGGTATTCTAAAAATTAGAAATTAATTACAAACGATTAGAAATGTGAAAAGAGACAACTTAGAGTAAAATTACCATTTTACCCTCTACATGTGAGAAAATGACCATTTTACCCATAACTTAAGGATTTCACATCCTAACTCCAAAATTTACCAAAATTTACATCACTCATGTAAATTTGTTCTAAACTCAAATATCAACTCAGAAAAATTTAAAAACAATCACAACTATGGAAAACTCACTATGGCCGAAACCTACATAGGTCATTTCTCTTGATTTTGATTCAATTCTTTCAAAATTCAAAACTCATGATTAAACCAAAATTTTGTAACAAAGATCTTCCTATCCTAAGTTTTACGAAAAAAAAATACTTTTAAAATATCCATTAGGAAAAATCTATTCATCAACACCAAATTTTTTGTAAAAAGACCCAAACTTTTTAACAAAAAGTAAACCCTTAAATCACAAGTTTTTGACCTTAATAAAAACAACTCCAAGAATTCCAAAAAAATCAAATCTTACCTCTAACATATTCATAACATCATTCTAAGATCAACTCTGCTTTAAATCATCAAACAAAAGTCACCAAAAATCACAAAACAATACTTGGAGTTTTTGGTTTTAAACATAGTCCAAAACAGAAACTTTTCTCTTAACTACCTTTGATCAATCTCTTGATTCATGGCTTAAAGACATGTGATCTTCAAACTAAAACATCACATGATCTAACAATATGTCCTAAAGAAGATCCAACCATCAAACTTAAAATCACATGGCTAAAATTCAACAAAACATGGATCTAACCCAAAAACATCAAATCTTAGGCCAAACCGAAATCTTCTTGCATAGAAAATCATATCTTTAAAACTAATACTAAATATCTTCGAAATAACATCCTAACATGTATATAAGAGGCTTAGGATCATCATATAAAAATATCAAATTAGCCTTTGGAATAAGATTATACCACGAAATATTCAAACTTTCACAAAACAAAAACTGTTTTTCCACTTCTAGTTTTCAAGTTTCTAAAGCTCAGAAAATCTATCATCAAAAGCTTTATTCATGTGACAAAACCTCAATGAACATTATAAACACATGCTAGCAACACTCCATAAAAGTTTTGGACCAAGATATGTCCATTAGCTCGGTCAAAAATTCCAGAACATATCATACTCTCCAGTTTCAAGCCCAGAATGACCTTTCCATGGTTAAAAATACTTTGGACCGACCAAATGAGTATGGATTGAGACTAATAAGATATCCACCGAAACTAGACTCAAAGAAGAACAACTTTTATGAATGATTCATCGTGAGAAAATACTTACAAAGGGTCAAAAATAGCCACGTAAAAATACCCAGAAATCTGCCAGAGAGAGTTCTTTTGGGTTTCTCTCTAAGAACAGGGGAAATAAGTGATAAAATGGAGAGAAGTGTGTCTTGTACGACTTTAGACTTCTGGAGGGTGAAGTTATGGGCTTGAAAGACCCTTGATTGGAGTTGGCTATGTAACATAAAGTGGAGAGTAATGAGGGCAAATGACAACCTGCAGCAGCTGTGAGAGATGGAGGTTGATGGAGTGGACTTCTCCTTCACATCAAGGCACTAATGGGTGTAGACAATGGCAGTGGATGGTCTGCCATATGGGAGAGGAAACTTCCTCAAGAAGCTTTGCCAAGCTGGCCAATTTCGTGGGCCTTGGTGGGCCCCAACCAAGTGGGCTTCAATTTGGGGTTTAAAAGGGTTTGGTTAGGGTTTGAGATGCTATGAAGCCTAAAACCAATTTTTCTTGGCCCAATCAAATTTCCAAGGTTTAAAAGGTTGGATAATGATGTCATAACAAGGATTTGATTAATTAATAGCCTGTGGAAGTGATTTAATCAAGTGATTAAACACAATGCTAGAAATCGGGTTAGAAAGGGTTTGGAGGCCAACTTTAGGGTTTGGGAAACTGTTTAGGGTTTCGGTTTCAACCAATCTTTTGGGGTTTTAATTGGATTCCAACCATTTAGGATTTTTCTAGGGTTGAAACCCTCTTTGGTCTGGCACAATTTGGTTGATCAGATGAAACAAATTTTTGCTTAGGTGGCATGATCTCACACCTTGATTTCCTTCATAAATCTATCTAGTGGTTTCTCTTTGTGCCAAGTGTCTAATACCATTCACTATGTGTGGCTAAGATCTTGCCAAGTGTCCAAATAAAACTTCTCTAACCTAATTTGGACATTCCACACTGTGATTTTGAAAACACTACACTAGGTGCGCTTATCGAGGTTAATATTTACTCCAAAAAATGCATAATAAACTTAGTATTGAAAAAATTTTAAATATTCATATTAACCTATAGTGAAAATTGTTTACCAAAATTTAACCCTGAAGTGCCCCTAAAAAAAGATTTCACAATTTCGAGCAGTCGTTTTGTCCGAAATTATGAAAATAAGTTATTGTACCATAAAATCCTAAATAATCACCTGAGTCTAATGGCGTAGACCATAACGTATTCTGACACTTCTAACTACCTCAAATAATTAAACTCATAAATCTAGCACCATAGTGACTGATAACACTAATTATGATGACAGACAAAAATCTGAGCGATTGGTCGATTCGTAAAAACGTATGGGATTTTCACAAGGTTTCTAAGGTCAATAGAAATTCTACCAGTGAATTTCTTGTGGGCTGTTACAATATCTACGTATATATATATACATATTAAATAACCACTTCCATAAAACATTTTATGAAGAGAAAGAGGTTCACAACATCATAGCCTTTTGTTTGCAAATTACTTTCTTCATTATTCAGGCTTCTAATGTAGTAGACTCTGTCATCATAACCAATATAGAAGGCCCCAATAGAGCCATCATTGGTCATAAAGATTTCTTGTGTAGAGCGACCATTTGAGCAAAACTCTGGCACCCGCACCATGCATGTCTTGAATTCTGCCAAGTGCTAGGCAATCAAATACATCCAGAATTTTAAGAGATGAAAAACTACAAATAATGCTCGAAAAAATTGAGAGCATTTTGCAGTTATGTAAAGACAATATGGAAAGGTTGCATAAACTCTTAAATGATAGGGGTAGTTCCTTTATGGCAGCACCATTCAAATAAAGTAACCGCAATGAACTCATGTTTCCCACAATGTCTAAAAACTTCTCAAATCTTGAACAATCAGAAAGATAAAAGTGTTCAAGAGACTCCAAGCTAATCTCTTTTGGAAAGCTTTAAGGCGTCTGCAAGCATGTAGATTCAATCGTCTAAGCCTTTTGAGAACACCAATAGATTTGTCGACCTTAGATAAACTTGTACAACCTTCAAGGTCTAGTGTCTCAAGACTTGGGACTCTAGTGAAGTTTGGTGTCTCCAACAAGTTTTGAGAGCCGCTAAGATCAAAGCGTTTCAATCTCCAAAAACTCTGTTATAAAACAATAAATATTGAACAAAAAAATAAAAAAGCATTAACGAGCTTAGTACCAGTAGTAGAAAGAAGAACAAGAAGAAAACACCTTACACTAATTGCCTTCCATAGTTGCTTGATGGGACTGCATGGAAATCTAAGTTCAATAAGATTGTCTACTTGAAAGTTGTTTGACAAGGATTATGAAGGATATTCAGACCATTCTAGCACTCATAACCCATGCGTTGGCATGAATCTTAAAGGGTCGTTGTGCCAATGTAGTTTCAATAACTTATCACAGAGATTAGAAAAACTCATGTTGACCAAACTTGTGTTGTGGATTTTAACAATTCTCAATTTCTTCATCTTTGAGAAGGCTCTAACACTTAATCGTTCCTCATTTTGGTTACGTAAGTTTAGAACTCGGTCTTCAATCACGTCAGTTCCGTAAAAACTAAGAACAATAGAATTGTGTGAGAAATATTTGCAAAATACTTAAGAATTAGAATGAAATTATACTATACATTTATATCTGGATTAATCCACTTACAGTATTATTCTTCAACACGTGAAGGACATCCTTATAATGTCACAATCTACTACATCGGCCAGGCTTTTCGGGGGATTCATCAAAAATTATTTCTTGGCCCATTTTTTTTTTTGTAGCAAATCATGCATCCTCAACCTTTTAGATGAGATGGTTATAAGACATTTCTCCATGAGAATATCAATATTGAGGTATGGGTAGTAACCAAAACTTTCTAATATATCCATTAAAATGTTATCTAAGACCTCTCCATTGAAAAAACAAGCAATATCTAAAAACAGTTTCTTTTGCAAATCCTCCAATCCATCAAAACCTACCTGAAGTATCTCTAAAATTCCTTTATTAGGATTTGCTTTCAGTTGATCCAAAGCACCTCTCCATGCATTTGTTCCTCTACCAAACAAGGAGGACCCTAAAACTTTGAGAGCTAAAGGAAGGCTTTGAGAATATTTCACTAAGCCTTTGGATAAATCCATATAATTTTCTTCACGATAGAGTTTCTTAAAAGCTGCCAAACAATAGAGCTGCAATGCTTCATCATTATTCAACTCATTAACCTTACAGATATCATTCACTCCATTTTTTTTCAATACATGGTTATCTCTGGTAGTTAAAATGATTCCTTGCTAATGTTGTTAGATGTTCTTCTCTGTCCACATCATCAAGGACTAAAAATACTTTTTTATAACATAGTCCATTCCGTATCATATTCATTCCCTCACGATCGTCCCATGCCCTTTCCATGAAGATCTTAGAAAGAAGTTGTTTTTGTAAAGAAACTGAACCACGATTTCTAGTTTCTTCTCTAATACAGGCAATAAGGCTGCTAGCTTCAAATTGGTAAGATATTCTTTCATAAATGACTTCTACCAAAGTTGTCTTACGCACTCCAGCCATACCATGAATTCCTATAAAGCGAACATATGGCAATCATAGTCTTCCATTATGGACACCACGGACATATGACAGATCCTCCCACAAATCCCATATGGTAATCATAGTCTTCCAAAGTGCACTTTGCCTCGGCCTGATCAGTCTCCAAATCCCTCCCCTGTTTCCTTTTGTCTTCCAGGGCCTTTCTCTTTTCTGTTAGAGACTGGGAAGCTTTCTCGTACTGCCTCGACAACCACTTGTACGACCGATCATTGGAGCCATGCTACTTGCACAGCTCCAAGTTTTCTGCCCGCAGTCGCTCAAGCTCCTGTAGACAGTTGTCGAGAGACTTTTGTAACCCCTTCCCTTGCCTCGGAAGCAAGCGCCACCTCGAGAAGAAGAAGGCCAACCTCATCTTGGGACTTCGACCAGTCAACGAAGGCCTCCTCAACCTCTTCCTTCTTCTTCCGCTCCTCCGTTATATAGCGTAAAGCCAACTGTGTGAGCAAACGAAGTGCTCTATTCTTGCTCACCACCTCCTCTCGGCCATCCAAGAAGAATGCCACTAGATGCTCCAAGCCCTGCCACAGAAGTCTGGGTCAAAATCAAAGAAGGAAACGGATAAGAGGTGCAGAGAGCTTACAAACAAAGATCTTACCCTAGTGAAAAGCCTCTTGAGCTTGCTATCCGCCTTGCGAATACGATCGGGATGGCTCTTCACAGTCGTTGGCCAAAAGTCCATCAGGACCTCATCAACAGCCTTTATTTGTGCCAAGGATTACAGCCAAAGGAATGCCCGCCATCTCCTCCTGGGTCCAAGCAATAGCCTTTGCCACTTCATCACCAGCTGAGGCGACCTCGACCTCGAGAGAGTGTAGGAGTCAGCCTCAGCCTCCTCCAACATGCAATGCTAAATGATGTAACTTGACGCAAGGATCCTCCACGTACTAGGAGGGAGCTGAGTAGGCGCCAACTTGAAAAAATCCAGCACTTCTCACATTGAATGACAGAAGGGCAGTATGAGGCCACTAGAGAACGTGGCAGGGTACACCACCACTTTGGAGGTGAAACCCTCAGAATCTACCACCTATTTGGTAGGAGGAGGCACCTCGAGTTCCATAGTCTGAGGAACCCTGTAGGTCTCCTTCAGTGACTTTAACTCAACGAGAGTCACCTCCGAATGACACGAGAAACCAACAAACTCCTCTAGAGTGGTGTCGTCCTTTTTGTCTATGGCATGGGTAGCGTCGGAAGTTCTTGCCAACCTGGAAGGATGCAAGGATTTCTTGGGAGCCATTAGCAACTAGGAAAAAAGAAGAGGAATCAGAAGGAACAACACAAGGATAAGTGCTTGAAAGAAGAAGAGGAATCAGAGAGAACAATGCAAGAAGAAGTGTTTGAGAGAAGGAGAGGAACACATGATATCCAGCAGAAGAGAAAATAGACAAAGTAACCTATTGTTGAGAAGGAGGGGGACCTTATATAGGCAAGCTCGATGGTTGACATCCTGAGGCAGTAGGAACCCACGTTCCCCATGGAGTACTTGAATCCCACGATCGATGCAATTCCAACAAAGTATCTAGGTAACTGCCTGACGAGAGTAATGACGTAGCGACAGAAGGGGCTTCGTTTAATGCGGAATGCAACCATCAAAGTATAGCCATACAAGTTGAAGCCGAAACGTTTCTAGGTATTGTGTAAAGACAAAAAGGCAACTCGGATATTGCTGGGGAGCAGAAGTGCAACATGTGAGTGCCAAGAAATCTGCATTAACCCATCCTGGAAAGAAAAGGCCTCAAGGCCCAAACTTGCCCACAAAATAAGTCGTTTGCAAAGGAAGGTGAATAGTGATGGCTGATGGGACAGATAGACATGATGTCCCTTAGGTGCACCCCGCTCATGGAGACTCATACATGGTAGAGCAAGAAAGATAGAGGACCTTCAATCTTCTAACACGAGAACATCGACGAACCACCAAAGATGCCAATAGAGTAAGGCAAATCAGGGAACCACACTGCATTAATGGCACGATTACCCTAGCTACATGCCACATTAATGGTATCGTCGTCGTGGCATGCCACATTAAAGGATTTTAACAAAAGGAACAGTAAAAGGGACATGGACTCCACGGGGGTAAGCACGATCTATCCCCCCTAGACTCTCTCATTATTTACAAACTTCCAAAATACTCTATTAACTTTGGTTTCAGAGACTCCTCTGCCCCAAGGCCACCCTGAATTAAACATGATGTTGAACTTAACATGATCATGAGCTAAAGTATAGAGAAAAGACAAGAAAACCACTCGGACATAATTGGGGAATTGAAAGGCAACAAGCAAGCGCCAAGAGATCTACAAACCCCATCTCGAAAAAGAAAAGGCCGCGTAGTCTCAAGTGTAAAACATGGTTAATCAGGGGAGCAAAGGAAGAATTTCCCTCGGACGAGTTTGAGGGGAATTGACGGGGTAACTGTAAGGGATTTTCCCAACTTCACATGCCCACTAGGCCTCAACCCAATGCCTAACCCTGGGGTCCAAGATCACCCATGAAGCAAGACGCCTACAAGGAAAAGTAATCAAGTGGTTGATGGGATGGACATGTCTAACATCACTCGGTCACACTCCGATCATGGGAACTTGTACAGGGTAGAGTCAGAAATACAGAAAACCCTCGAGCCTCTATCATGGGAACATCGACGGACCACTAAAGATAAAGCAAGGTCAGGGAACCATGCCGCATTATTGGCACTACTATCCGAGCTACACACAACATTAATGATAGCGTCGTAGAGCTACACACAACATTAATGATGTCATCGCAGAGCCACACTACATTCAAGGATTCTGACACAAGCAATAGTATAAAGAGCATGAACTCCATAGGGACAGATATGATCTGTCCACTTCCCAGACCCCGGCATAAATAACAACTCCCAAGCATGAGAAACTTTCTCTGATCCCTAGACTTTCTCACTTATTTACAAACTTCCAGGAGAATTTACTGATTTTGACATCAAAGACTCCTCAACCCCAAGGCCACCCTCTCCCAATTGCATTCTTCAATATTTTTGTAAGCTTAAGTTCTTAAGACTTGAGTTGCTGAAACCTGGCCCAAAGGCTTACGAAACACAACGTTAACAGAGATCATTGAACTGTATAGTTTTTCTCTTATCAAGGGCCTATACATCTTCAGATTTTCTTGGCCAACAACTGTTAAAAAAATATAGCAAAAGTGTCAATTTAATTGTAAAATTTTGTTTCTATGAAGTTTGATCAGTTAAAGACTTTTTAAGTTCAAGTTGTTCACCCACGTTAAAAGAATGAAACTTTAATGCTCGTTACTTTGAGTGGTTGCATGAAGATGTACTTCAGATGGCAAGTTCACAGTTAAGAGTGCATATCACCTACAAGCGTTCCTTATGGACAGCTCCAAAGGATAATCCTCGAGCAACTCTCCTCTTGCTGACCTATGGTCCATGCTATGGAAACTAAACGTCCCTAATGCAGTCAAGGTTTTCCTATGGAAAGCTAGTCACGAGGCTCTCTCTTCCATTCTAAACCTATAGAAGGTTTTCCTATGTGCGCACTTGAGGGTCCGAGAATGATAAGAGGGAGATTCACTTTTGTTTCCATCTGGTTTGGCCATCGAGGATAGCACAACCCTACCATGGGAGTTAAACATGGTCTTTATTCTGATATGATGCCTCTGTTCTGTTATGATAATGTTCAATTATGTTATGCTAAAGTATTTTTGAATATGAATATTTCTGAACTGTCACTCTAATATTTTTGATAACATGTTTTGTTCCGCACTCGGTTACTAGTTCATGTTTACATACTAGTATAAGTTCACAGCTTACTAAATTGTTGATAACTCACCTCTTATCTCCACAAAATTTTAAAATTTCTTGGATGTTTTTAAGTGAGAATCAAGAATATGAAGCATGGGCAAGACGATGTGAGCATAGTAGAATAAGTACATTGATAATACTTTGGTTCTGCAATAACTTTATTAAGTAGTTTAATTTGATTATGTTGATTAGGTATTTTGGAAGGCTAAAGTTTATTTTGGGAGTTTGTGATATCTTAGATTAATTATATTGAGGTAGTTGATTTAAAACAATGATTTTTATGTGTTATTAATAATTTTGAGTTTATATTTGAACCGTAAGATATGATTTTAAATGACAAGAAATAACTCTCCAAACTACCTATGTACAGGGCGTTACATCGACCCCCACCCGTCGGCCCCACTAGCTAATCCCAAGTCATCCCCTCTATCTTCCATCTCTTCTAGATCATATACTCTTTATTTTTTTCTCGATTTTCATGAGTTTTTTTTTTCTCAATGCCGTTCAATTAGTTTTTGAGGATAGATATAACAGTTCCTAGTGGATTTCAACCACTGCAATGCGCTTCATAAATTGTGTATGGAGTCACCACTCGCCAAAACCCATGAACCACCCAAATTCAACCCTAAAAAACCAGCGTGTTACTACTGCATGCCGGCACCCTTTTCTTGGATCGTTTAAGCTTGTTTGGAGAGTGATATGAGATGATAATTTTGTGAATAGTAATAAGATAATTTGTGAATAGTAGTAGTGAGATATTCTGAGTTGAGTATTTTTTAAATTTTGGAAAAGTAGATATAAAAAGTTGAATAAAAAATATTATAAAGTTAAAATATCGTTATAATATAGTTTTATAATATTATTTTTGTTTAAAGATTTGAAAAAGTTGAATTATTTTTTATTTTTTGTTTGAAAGTTTGGGAAAGTTGTAATGATTAGTTTAAAAAAATTATAATGATTAGTTTGAAAATGTTTGTATTTGAATTATGTTTGGAGAGGAGATGAGATGAGATGAGATAAAATGAGAATTTTATGATAAAATTTATTTCCAAACAAGCCCTTGCCTCCTCTACTTGCTCCACTAGACGTCCCAACTATATATGTTTATCAATCTCTTTATTTTAAATATTCTCTTTTTTTAAAAAGGATAAATAAATAAATAAAAATATATTAAAACTCCCCATCTTTTCTCCAAATAATCACACGTACGTCCCTCTATTGATCATCGGTCTAACATCCAAGTACATGACCACCTGATAAATATTTATAAGGTAGTGTTAGTGTGATGCTCAGTTTTGACCACTGGGCTGCCTACTAGTGTAAATTTTCTTTACATTTTTTAACATTTTTAAATATTCTTAAAAAATAAAAAAATATATCAATACACTAATAGTCACTTCCTTAATCAGTAAATTAAAAAATTAAAAAAAAATTAAATATATAAATAATTAAAATGAAAAGAAAAAATAAAGCAATATAGTAGCATTATTCATATTTATAAGATGATAGGCACATGAAGACCACATGCTACCCATAAGAGAGCCGACCTATTTTATCTTTTGTCGGCAGCAAACATCCATTATTTCTGTTTCCAATTTTTAGAGTATAAGGTATGTGGGCATGGAAAGCTCTCTTACCTGCTCCAAAGAAACCAAGTGTAGCATATCATTATTCATTACCACACCCTTGAAATATAATATAAATTAATTATAACTGGCTCTAAGTCGTATTAACTATTTCATTTAATTAAAATAATTATAGACATACAATTTTTTAAAAATAATTTATACAATTATATTTAAAATGAAAGACATTTTTATAAAATAACTTATAAAATTAATATCATTTTATATAAACAATATATTTTTAAAACATAATTATAAAAGAAAATTAGTTGTGTATATCATTCCTTTAATAAAATCGTATTTTCCTAAAAAGGAAAGCCCTAGCTAGCTTTTTGACAAGAAGCTTAGAAAGAAAGGCTTACTTGAGCCGGCTAAAAGTTCATAATTAATTAAGTAGATATTATAGTAGAGTTATTACTCATATTTCCATGTGCAGGGTCAACTTCGTCCGTTTCTAAAGTAGATGATACTCAATTATGATGGTGCTACGTGCACATCAAGATGATCACTTTCAGCCTGTTCAACTGGCCAGAGTTTTTCTGGCCCAATCAAAAACCCGGGTTATCCAGGCCCAGAACAAATTCAGATCAGTACCAAGATTTTAAACCTGGTATCCAAGTATTTTTAAAAAAAGAAAACCCAGTGTCAAACGACTGGGTTAAATAATTAAAACCTAAACCCTAGGTCCTCATTCCCGTCTCCCCATCTCTCTCTGTCTCTGTCTCTGTCATCCGTCTCCCATCCTCCCTCTCTCTCTCACACAGGCGAAACCCTAGTCGCCACTTTGTGTCGTTCTTCACTCCTCACTAGTGACCTTTCTCATACATACAAAACCCAGTGACCATGGGTCCACGATCTATCTCGTCGCCGGCCTTTTAACAAAGATTTTCCAGATTGGTCTCCTTGATGTATTTTCTGAGACCCTCTTGGGTAAAAATTCGCATTAATATTTGATTTTAAATACATTATTTTTTTTGTTTCTAGATTTGCAAGAAGGTCTCAAACCAAGGGATGTTGGTGGCTATCAATGAGATCTAACAACTGTTGGGTGCTCTGCTGGGTTTGCTGTGTCGTCTTCATCCTCGTGCCATCGACTTCATCCTTGGATATGTTTTCTTCTCTCTTTGTTGATTTTGGTTTGTTTTGATGAGAATGTTTGAGGAGTATTTTAATGGGTTAGATCTGTTTAGTTGAACAAAGAAAAAATAAATAAATATTTTTCTAAGCACTTGAAGATTGGGTTTGTTGCCATGTACATATAAGGAAAAATAAATAACATATCTATTTAGATCTGCTTTGATCTGTTTAGCTACAAAATGCTAGAGCCGTAGGTATCGAATCGAAGAAGTTTTAAGGCCATTGAGAGGTTGGTAGGCTTCAGAAATATGTTGAGTATGTTTCAGAAGTACAGTTTCTGGCCAATGTAAAACATATATAGTTTTGAATAAAGATAATGGTAAACCTCCAAAATAGAGGTATAAAAAATTTCTATTCAGGGTGGCTCTCATGTATACAACTTACTTTATTATGCAATGATTGAACCTGATCTATTGTGGTGGGATATCTAAACTCTGTTTTATGTTCTTGGCTGTCTATGGATATCTATTTGAATGAAAACTCTACAAAATATTTGTTATATAAAGTTTGGTTATCTACCTATTTCTTTGACTTTTGGTTTTAATATATAAAGTTTATTAACAAATTTCTTAAGCATGGAGTAATATATATATATATATATATATATATGTTTTAAAAGTCATAGTGGTAGCACAACATGAAATAAATATATTTGTAACCATATTTTCAGATTTGTCATTTTCATTGTATTTTGTGAGATTCTGGATCACATGATGAAGATTGATATTTTCACTGATTTGGTAAATTAGGTAATGCCTAGATTTTACTATTAACTCTTTAGTCAGGTTTTGTTGCTTTCAATAAAGAAATTTCCAATGATTTCTCATAATTAAGCTTTCATTTTAAAGGTATGGTGTCATTAACTCACAAGTTTTATCCTTGTATAGAAGCATCGAGCAAAGTTGATTTTGTTCTCATCTTAATTTTTAATTTAGTAAGTGGAATTTGTCCTAATCCTTGTATATAATCCTTGTTCAAATCTTTTTTTTTTTTTTTTTTTTTTTTACAGGATCTCTTTCAGTCCAATTACTTGAAGTTGCTATTTGGTGTGGAGATTAAATTATTGATGACATGCTACTGATTTTTTAATTCATATTTTGTAATTTTGTATTTGTAATGTAATGTATAAATAACAAATAATGTAATATGTAGTGGATGGCATTGGGATGCATGCATCGATGAATTTTTGCATACAGTATTTAGAACACGAATATTATGCGTTCCAACTTGACTTCTTAAAATTTTTTTTTAATAAAATAAAGGCTTTTATATAAAAAAAATAATTATGTTTTGAAATTTTTTAAATAAATATAGGTTTTTGCATAAAAAGAATTATGCTTTCAAACGGATTTTTCTTGAAAAAAATTCAATAAAATATAGGATTTTACTAAAAAAAATAATTATGTTTTTAAATTTAATTAAATATGAACATTTAGTAAAATAATAATAATAATAAATAAATAAATTCCGGATACCAGGTTATAAATCTGGCTTCAGGGTTTGACACAGGCTATCTCGGTCCGGGTTTCGGCCTGGATTTAAAACCTGGGTTTCAGTTTGGGTAAACCAAAGTTCCTGGGCCGGAACCTAGATGAACAGTCCTAATAACCGTTGTCATATCACCTTGTTAAAAGGTTGCATTTAAATTATATGTATAAGAAAATAATCACTTGAGATTGAAGAACCAAATGTACTTTGAAGTACACGTATATTTTAGTGACCATTCTTTGTAAGTATTGTGTATTGCTATTGGAATGGAGATCTTAACGCGTTGGGCCAAGCCTATACTATCCTATGAGGCCCACGATTAGTGAAAAGAGTAAACCGGAAGAATCTGAAGAAATTGGGCCCAAACGACATCCACCATGAGAGGGGGATTCTGTTAGCAGCTCATTCCCTCTCCTCATCCTAGTGCACTAAAGGAATTAAGACCACTTAGGATTTGGTGCTCTAGAAATTCAACCACTTTAAATGCATCTCTAAGTGATCTCCCCCGAGGTCGGGCCTGATGCATGTTATTGATGGTAGCATTAAACGTCATATCCTACAGTTACCATGAAAAGGGGGAATGATCGTGATGAAAAGCGATAAAAAAATGAACCCATGACAACGGTTAAAAAGACAAAAAGTTGTATAAAACCTATAATATTATAATAATTTGTTAAAATTTTAAAAAGATAATAAATTTACAAGATAGTGATCAACTAGATCTCCTCTCTACATGTCCATCGTAAGGTGGATGGATAGCATGACCATCTCAATGTAGAGGTGGTTGCAAACCGTCTTGAGTGGATGTTGCCACCCCAGTTTGAGGTGGTCATAGACCATCTTGTTTGGGATGGTCTTATGGCCACCTCACGTTGAGATGGCTGCAACAAATGAAATTAGAATAGTAGCCGACCATATCTTGAAAATAGGGTTAGGCCACTTCAAACAATCTGATCATCATTTTGGAGTGGCAGGCAACCAGCCTTGCATTCTTATTTTAAATTTTGAATTTGTTTTTAATTTCAACTGTAGGTGGGATAGTTTCTCATTTATTGATGAAAAATTGATGTGTCAGATTTTGGTTGAGGAGTGAAAGATCTTAACGTATTACACAAAATCGTAATTGAAGATAAATTTTAAAAGAAATGGTATTCCACTATATTAGGGGGTGTGCCACATTTTGATCGAGATCATTCTTTTAAACCTATTAAAAGGTCACATTTAAATTAAGATCATGTGTGTATATATATATATATATATATATATAAAGAGCAATGCTACATACAGTCATGGAGTATGCAAGTATCGTGCAGTCATTTTGAAAAATAGTGGGATCTACTATTAAAAAGTTAATTTTTTTTTTTCACGTGGGTTTTATATTTATTCACTTTTTCAAAATAATTGTGCGGCGTTTGCACAATCAAGACTACAACTATCATTTCTCTATAAATATTATCTCTTGAGATCAATGAATCAAATGCTAATTGATTAAGAAATTAAAAAAAATAAAAGAAATGAAACGCTTTTAGTACTCTAAAAGGATTGGTTCTCCAACCCTACCTATAATATCTTTATTTAATTTAATTTTATTATATTAGTGGATGGATAGGATTAACCTAATATTCCCGTTATCTTTGTTTTCAGACTAAGCATTAGCTTTATCTATATATGTCCGAACCTTCAAAGCAGGCAAACACCTATAATTACGAAATAAGATTATAGGTTGTATGAAATGTCAACATGCATGCATAATGCAGAAGAAAACAAAAAGTTAAACAGCTCCACCAAAACATATGTAAAAGAGCTAGAAGACCCATGCACGCAACATCTCGAAAGCTGCATGGGAACTAAGCAACTCATCTTCTAGAAAACAAATGGGGTAAGTTATTCCACATCTTTATTAAATAAAATTTAAATTATAACTTGCAAAGTTAGAATAAAATTTGGATAGTGAGGTATTTTCAGATATTCTATGAATAATAATAATAAAATATTAAATAGTAATAAATAGTAATAAAAAGTATGTAAAAAATAATAATAGAATAGTAAATAGTAATATAATAAGATATTCTCAAGAATACTCAAACTAAGCCTAAATGTCAAATTTTTATTGGGTGACGAGTGTCATTAATATCTGCGTCAACCAATCAAAGGTGGTTGACTGATACATTGATGTCACGTGGCAATCCACCCATTATTTGTTTAAGGAGAGATTGACATAAATACATAGTTTCCATTTTTTTAAAAAATTTAGGTATTAATTTTACGAAAATTTAAAACTCATGTCTTTAATTGCTAAACAAGAAATCCTAGATACTAATTTGCAATTTATAACCAAAAATTGAAAAACAAAAGTGATCTTATCACGTTATATTAATTTAGAGTAGTGCTACTTACACAAACACTAATTCAAACACTAATTCACTACAAAAAAGAAATGAAAAGGAAAGGAAAGCTATAGATGTAATTTGATTGTCCATTTACCACACTGAAATACTTGTTTCATTATCCAATCATTTTTTATTAATACAATCTCGCTACGAACTCGACAGCTGACATTGTAAATGGAGGTTGACTAAGCTCAAAAAAAAAAAAAAAAAAAAATGGAGGTTGACTAAGCCACTAAAGATAAGGATGTTTGGGAAAATGAGAATGTGAAAAATGAGAACTTAAATTATGTAAGGTCCGGTTTGGATGTTGAGAGAGTTTCATCTCAATCCATCTCCTTTCAACATCCAAACAGTACTACTCAACATATACTTTCAATTGTAAATCTTCAATTTTTCTTTTTCTTTATCTAATCATTACAATTTTTTCAAACTTTCACAAAATACAAAAAATAATTTAATTTTCTCAAATCTTAAAACAAAAATTATATTTTAATAATATTTTAACTTTATAATAGTTTTATTCAATTTTTCTCTCTCATTTCATAAAATCCCATAAAATATTTTAATTCAAACTATTTCACTACTATTCATGGTTTATAAACCATTTCACTACTATTAATTGATTTTTTTTTTTTATTTATTTATTTTTTTTATCTCATTTCATCTCAACATGTCTAAGTTAAATGCAAGGCATTGATATCCCAACAAATCTGATGAACGAGCTGGGTGATACGTGTTAGTGTATACATATATATCTTAGATTATATCTAGTATTCTTAGAATATTATGATAATATTCTTAATTTTCTGTAATTACTTTAGGTTAGAATATTTCTTCCATCATTATATTTCAACTATATATATTTCAACTATATATAGACCTGTTTTGTACAGTTTTATTGACAGAAAATATAAGTGTATTATTTTCTCCAAAACCCTCTCTATTTCAACAGTACGGAAGGCATAGACGAACATGTAGCCCACATGCACTAGTTGTACAAGATGATCTTAGGAAACGGCCATGGTCGACTGAAAAAAAAAACATGGTAAACCGAAGTAGTTTAAGGTGCCAAGAACATGAAAGATTCAGCTTGCTGTAAAGGCTTTATTTTTTTAGCTGGCTTCGGGTTTACTTTCCTACATAGTCGCACTTGGATGGCACCAATAATTTTTGAGTTCATTCGTTCTGTCAACAGGGCAGGTGAGTCAACATCGAACCACTATTGGCACCATCCTGAATTCTCTATTTCATGATAATGTCTTTCATCTCCCGACCCAAAAACAACCAGGAGTAGATGCAGTACTGCAGGTTGACCAACTTGTGAACTTCTAGATTAATCTTTATAACAAACAAGAATTAAAGCTCATGACTAGAGAACACGTTTTAGTGATTTTAATCAATTGAGTATCGTAAAATTAATATAATGCTAATTAAGAAGCAGAGCTCTTGATTTAGACCTTTCATTCCACCGGTTTTTATGAGAACGATCTACCACCCAATGGATTGCGGTTTTCTGTTAAAATAAGGGAATTTATAGCGATGAACAAGCAAGCCCATGCTTGGGAAAGCTACTTTCCCATTCCAAGTCTCTTGTTACTTTTTGGGTTCCTTTTTCTTTGACATTAATATAAAGCTAGATAGATACCAACTCCAACTTTTTTGTTCCCTTCCCAGTTTTTTCCTCTCTCTCTCTCTCTCTCTATATCTTAATTACGTAGGACTTTGTCAAATGTCTACAAAAAGTTTCCCCTATAAATCCCCCCTAATGCCATTCAACAGCTTTCATCATAGCAGGTCCTGACCATTTCTCTGCAAGTGTTTTATACAGAGAGGGGTCTTGATCTTGAAAGGATTGGGACAAAAAGAGAGAGTCAATACTAATATATGTCTCAGTTTTCGAATATTTTCCTAGTTCTTTCTCTTTTTGCCTTTGCTCCCCTTTGCTGCTTCTCTAGCAAGACCCATGGGGGCTACCTCTACCCACAGTTTTATGATCACTCGTGCCCAAAAGCTCAACAGATTGTGAAGTCCATAGTGGCCAAGGCTGTGGCCAAAGAAGCTCGCATGGCGGCTTCATTGCTTAGGCTCCATTTCCACGACTGTTTTGTCCAGGTCTTCCAACTTCCTAAAACTCATCTCATTTAACAGGTTATAAAGACTACACTACATTATCCATGCATGCATGTCAACTTATATACAAAAAACTCTTCATATTTTGCAGGGCTGCGACGCATCCCTATTGTTGGACAGCAGCGGAAGCATAGTCAGTGAGAAGAGGTCGAACCCAAACAGGAACTCTGCTCGAGGGTTTGAAGTTCTGGACGAGATAAAATCTGCTCTGGAGAAAGAGTGCCCACATACAGTATCTTGTGCTGATATTGTGGCTCTAGCTGCTAGAGACTCCACTGTTCTAGTAAAGTGACATTTTTATAGTCTTGTCATAATTTTGTTGCATGACAGAAATAAGCCAAACTATATTTTCCATCCCTAAACTATATAAAAGAAAATGAATTTTTTGCTCAGTCCATTGAGATTTTTGATACTTAAGATTGAACGTGCAATGTGTGAATTTTGTTAGCTTTATAATTTGTTGATGGAAGAAAATATACTTTTACCTAAAAACAACTCTTGGCTAGCCAGCATATGTGTGTGTGTATAATCAGAACTTGACCATGTTTTGAATATGTAGAGTGGTGGACCCAGCTGGGAGGTTCCATTAGGAAGAAGGGACTCCAGAAGTGCAAGCTTGAGTGGCTCAAACAACAACATCCCTGCTCCAAACAACACATTCCAGACTATCCTCACCAAGTTCAAGCAACAAGGACTTAATGTCGTTGATCTTGTTGCGCTATCCGGTAATATTTAAAGAGCTCGCTTGAACCCACCATTGTGCCAAACCATAATCTGGGTCCTTCATTTAAGGATAAATGATTGATGGAATGGGTGTGGAGGAATCTAAATTACCCAGAACACACGTGATTAACTTGGTTTAACTTCAAAACAAAGTCACCATCTAAATTAACCTGGTTTAATTCAATATGGCAAGAAGATTATTGAAGTTTGAATAATTGTTATGCAGGGAGCCACACGATAGGAAATGCCCGTTGCACCAGCTTCAGGCAGAGACTCTACAACCAGTCAGGCAATGGGCTACCCGACAGCACATTTGATCAATCGTATGCTGCCCAATTGAGAACCAGATGCCCGAGATCAGGTGGTGATCAGAACCTGTTTTTCTTGGACTTTGTCAGCCCAACAAAATTTGACAACAGCTATTTCAAGAACTTGTTGTATTCTAAAGGCCTTTTAAGCTCTGATCAAGTTCTTCTCACAAAGAACGAAGCATCCATGGAATTGGTGAAAACATTTTCAGAAAACAACGAGCTGTTCTTCGAGCAGTTTGCCCAGTCCATGATTAAGATGGGAAATATTTCTCCATTGACAGGCTCAAGGGGAGAGATTAGAAAGAATTGCATGAAGATTAACTCCTGATTAGCTCCATTATAATACTGCAGTTCCATCGAGTGTCGTGTGCTTTTCCTGCAATGTATTCCTGATTAGTTAATACTATATGACATATAAGTGCTTGGTATATGAACCCGCGTAAATGTGCTATATTTACAAGTGATTGGGAATGAAAAGATCTAAGATGAAAAGTAATATTAATCTTCGAAAACAATCTCAAGATTTTAGTAGGTAGGTCACCAGACAGCATAAAATAAAGGAAAATGCCCAGACACTCCTACAACGGATACAATTCCACACGAGGAAACGCTACACCCAACGGCTACATGCACTAGAATGGAAATCACATCTACCGAATCCTCTTATATTACTTTTTTTCACAAACACCTGCTGTTCAATTGTCTTTATGGTAATCAGAACCTTGTGCGAGCAAGAGAGCTTTACTCCCATGGCGTCAATCTCACTTTCGGTCAACAATTTCGTGACCTTACGGTTGAACTAGGGGAATTACCCCTTATGGAGGGAGCAGGTCGTGGCCTTGGCTGAGAGCCAAGACCTCATGGGACACCTAATGGGACACCTCACAGACGCTGCCTCCCCTCCACCGTATGATCTCATCCCCGATGAAGCCACAACAACCAGTCACAAAGAACTGAGTTCTACATACCTGAGATGGAGGAAATCTGACCGACTACTCTGTGGATGGGTTATCGGTACCCTCTCCGAGGAGTCGGTTGGCTTGCTGGTCGGACTTGAGACTTCATATCAAGTCTGGCATGCCCTTCAAGAAGCCTATGCCCAAGAATCCCAAGAAAGGTATTTCTAGCTCACTCAACAATTGACATACATGAGGAAGGAAGCCTGCACGACGTCGCTGCAAGATCACCTCCAAAGCTTCAAGACTGTGTGCAGCCACCTAGCTGCAATCGGACGTCCCGTGAGTCACAATATGAAGGTTTTTATCCCTCCTCAACAGCTTGGGTCCGAAATACGAACCCTTCACCACCCCCCTGCTCAAGCCACCGATGCCCTCCTACGCCGAGCTTGTGCCGCTGCTGCAAGGATACTTGATGCGGACTCAACTTCATAAATCCTTCAACACACAGGCGTACGCTTTTTATGGGAACAAAACTAGACACGGGAACAAGGGCAAACAACGCCCGTTCTCCTCCAGAGGACGTGGCTTCTCCCCAGCCACTCACAAGTCCCGTCTTAATGTCTCCTGCAGTGGGACCCACAATTCTGCTGTCACCAAGACCACAGGTTATGACACAGCTCTGACCTGTTAAATTTGAAGAAAAAGGCGACACGACGTTATGGATTCATTTGAATTTGGATTAAAAATTTATCTCAAATTATTTTAATTTATTTTATTTTATTATTATAATTTTTTTAAATTTTTATATAAAATATAATAAATAATTTAAACTTTATTCTAATATTCATAAATAATTTAAACTCATCTCAACTTATAGATAAATCTAAACTACTCAAAAAAAATTCAAATAATAAACTTTGAATTATCGAAACCTAAACTCAAATTTTCTAAAACTCAAACCTAAGATTAAGAACCTAGACTCCCTATTCATCCCACAAGACTTATTTGTTTTTATTAGTGAGCTAAGATTAAAATTAAAAAATTGAATAAAATATTATTAGAATATATTTTTTAATATTATTTTTATTTTGAAATTTGACAAAATTGAATTGTTTATTTTATTTTATGTGAGAATTCAAAAAAAATTGTAATAATAAGATGAGAGGTTTTCAAAATTTTGGATTTTAATCTTGAAAGCAAACCAGTTGACACCGTTTGATCATGATCTCCGATCGATGATATTTCACAAGCATTGACTTTTATGACTCTTGAAAGTGCACCGCTCAACTTACCGCCAGTTCAAAATTCTCATTTTATTTTATTTTTTAAAAATATTTTTAAAAAATATAAACAAAAATATCAATACACTAATAATAATTTTCTTAACTATTAAGTAAAGAAAAAAATAAAATAAAAAACAAAATATATGAGATGTCAAAATGAAGGAGCAAATGAAGTGAACAAAGTAGCATTTTTCCTCTTGAAAATGGCACTCATGATACGGAATACACTGCAGACACTGGTGCTTCTGACAAATAATTCAAGTATGCTTTTTAATCTTGGTCAATATCTTGGTAATGACGTTTTTTAAATTGGTGATGAAAGTCTTCACGAAATCATACACATTGGTGACACCTTTATTTGTAGTGAAGACTTTTTTTTTCCCCCTTCTCAACAAGCATTCGTTATATATATACATATAAGATGTATATATATATATATAGATGAATTATAATAAGTTTAAGGTGGGTCATTGCCACTATCTATATGAATAATACAATTAGGAATACTAATGAGTGGTATTTGACCAAAAATCATTTCAGTCGCTGCCCATTGTGCCACTGACTGCGCACACTAATTTTGTGATTGGTGTATTTTCTTGATCCTCCAGTTTACCCAGGGATGAAGATTTTTGTTGATGTCTTCTAGGATCGGTAGTATTTGCCACTGTGGTGAAAGCACTTCATCTGTTATAGCATCAATTACTGTTTGGGCATTTCCTTCCAGAATTGATGGTCTTTTTTCCAGATAATTTGCAATTTGTGCTGCAAGGAGAGCTGCTGAGGCTTCTGCAAATGTGGGGTTGATGTTTTGGATCTTAGAGGTCCAAAACTCCAAAATTCTTCCTGAGTCTCGAGAGATGGCAGAAGTGGTTGAAAAAGATTCCCTAATTACTGCATCAAATGAATAGCTGAAGTGATTCGTTGGAGGCTTTATCCAGCTTTCCTTGAGTTTCTTCTTTGCCTTTTGTTCCCATGCCTGTTTATAAGCGTGATATATGGTGTCTAGCTGGAGAGAATCCTTTTCAAGAGTTGAGGATGTATGATTGTGGATAAAATCATTTTCCCCCGCTCCAAATGAAGTCCATAGTGATTACTGCAAAGATCTGAAAATGATGTTTTTCTGATTATGTTAAACCAAGTTTGGAGCTGGATTTATTATCAGATTTATCCAATCTCGCATGGATGTAATTGGAAGTGATGCCAAGGGTCATTTGCTATATTTCCACAACATTTGAACCACAGGATATTCCACAAATAGGTGGAGCAATATTTCTATTGCCTGATTGCACATTGGACAAAATTCTTGAAGTAAATTTGGAATAATTCTGCTTAGCTTTTCCCTGGTCGGAAGAATGTCCCATACAGTGTTCCAAAGTAAGAGCTTTTGATGGTCATGTACTTTCAATCTCCATAGATTTTTGAAGCTGGGCTCTAGAAAATGTTGAAGCAAGATGGAGCCTGTAATCTTGCCGCCAGGTGATATGCTATCTTGATTGAGAATTTACCATTGTAGTTTGGGAGTCGTATCAATGTGTCACTTATGTGGTTGTTTTGGACAAGATGAATCTTTTTAATGCATTCTATGCTTTCCTGTTCAAAAAGTGTACTCATCTTCTCAATATTCCATGCATGTGGGTGGTTGCTGATGATGTCCGAAACATTCAACTGAGGATATATCTCTTCCATATTTTGGATAGGCTTTGGCTTGAAGTCTTCAATTTCTGGTATCCATGGTTCTGTCCATACGTATACTGATAGGCGGTCAAAAATTTGGAAGCATGAGCCTTTTGTTAATAAATCCCTTGTCTTTAGGAGTCCCTTCCATACCCACGAGTCCAAACTTTTTTAATCTGCATTTTTGAACGTGGTTGAGTTGAGGTATTTTTTTGTTAGGAGCTTGTGCCATAGTCCATTATTTCTTTGACTCAGTTTCCATCCTGTTTTTGCTAATAATGATAGATTCATTGTTTCCATTAGTCTGAGACCCAATCCACCTAGATATTTCAGTTGACATATTGATTTTCATGCATTTGTTGTCAGGTTATGATTTCTCCCTTTTTGGAAACCCCACTAGAAAATTTTAAAGCTCCTAGAATTTGGTGTTGAAATCTGTTGTTGTTAGCCAAGAGATTCAGGATTTTTGCCTCCACAGAGTTTCTTCATTCTTCAACTACTTTTGAAGATCAAATTGGAGTTGTTGTTCTCTCATTTGATTTTGTGGAGTTGGAGTTAATCATTACACTTCAAGAAGATCTCTTTCAATTTTGTGAATGTGATGCTAAATTTTTCCGAAGTGAACTTTATTCTAGAGTTTTAATGTTGCTTCTGTTGCCTTAATTTTTTTGCACAAAATGTAGGCTGGAGTTCCTTTGAATTGCTTGTTCCATGCTTCTTGAATAACTATCCGATTGAGGGATTCGTGTATCCAAAATTATTCAAATTTAAATGAGTGCAGCCTACTCTGATGTGCAATTATGCTCAATAGAAGTGGACTATGATCTGATGTCGTAGAAATCAGATTTTGCAAGAAAGCATCTAGATAGAGTATTCTCTATTCTTGATTGACAATCCCCCGATCTAACCTTTCTCTAATGTTTGCTTCCCCATGTCTATTATTACTCCAAGTGAAAGATGGGCCCGAATACCCAATATCAATCAATCCATGGCAATCCATTAGATTTTTTTAACCCTCCCCTTGAAGATGTCGCCACTTGTGTCCCCGCTTTTTTCTAATCGATTAATTCATTAAAACCACCAATACAACACCATGGACCTGGAAAAGATCTAGGTATAGATTCCATGTGCTTTCAAAAAATTTCTTTGAATTGCCAATGTGCCAATGCATAAACAAAAGTGATAAGCCATGGATTATAATGAGGATCAAAGTAGACTAAAATAGATATTGCATTCATATTAATATTGACCGGTTCACTATCTACACTCGATCGCCAAACAAGTAGAAGGCCTCCTTCGTTGCTTGAGGTCGGGTAATTCACAAAATTATGGAAACCCAAGCTATTTACAATAGATATGATGCGACCAAACGACACCATGGTTTCCGACAAAAAGATTATATCTGGATTATAATTCCTAATATTGGCCCTTAATGATCTGATTGCCTTGGGGCGGGCCAAACCCCTATAATTCCAAATCAGTGTCTTCATTTGGATGGGGGAGCCATGTTGGAGCTTGCCTCTTTAGTTTTTTTGGATTTCTTGGAGTCTGGTAAAACTGATCTGAAATATGGAATGGACCTTGATGCTTCTCTTTCTTTCTTAATTTTCCCAACTGGTTTAGATTTCAATTTCAGCAACCTGCAAGCCAAATCTACATCATCTGAAGAGCATATTGGGTTCTCTTGTTTTCCCTCTCTCTTTGGGCTTTATGTTTTTTCTTTACTTGCTGGTGGTCTTCAGAAATAATAGAGGATGTGAAGGGAAATATTTTTCCATATGGGAGACTTCAATTTTGTAGGGACTTTTTTTTCTGGGCTATATGTGCTTGTACTTTAATTAATGGGCCATGCTGAGTAAAAGTTGAGAGTGGAGAGATGGGCTTACATTGAATATCCAGATGTTGATTTCATTTTGGTCTTGACTTGGCTGCTGCTGTTCACTTGGAGCTTTGACTTTCTTTGCTGATGTAGATGTCCTCGTCTGAGAAGCATGCAGGTTAACTGTCAGTTTGTGGCTCCCAATTGTAGAAAAAATATCTCCCATATTTATCGCCTCTGTCATGGCTTTTAAAGAGAAATATCTTCTTTTAGGAAAATATGGTTTTGTCTATTTTGTTGATGAAAATGTATTAATAGTGTAGAGATTGAACTCTTGATTGATAAGTTTTGCAGATGAATGAACCCACGGCTCACTTGTCCCTAACAGAATTAAAGCCGATTTATCTTCTCTCCTTCCCTGCAGGTCCTCCATCACTTCAAAAGTTCATTTCACTGTATTTGATGGGAGAGGGTTCAGTGGGCTTAACTGTATTCCGTATTGAGAGACCTAGCAGTTGTTGATAAAGACTTATTGCTAACAGTCGATGAATTTATTTCTTTGAATAGTACTTCATTTGAGGAAGCCGAAGCAGTTGGGCTTGGCACGAGTGTTGAGAGTGATGTGAATTGGTCATTCCGTCGTGAAGAGGTCTGCTTGTTGGTTCAATGTTCTTTTGGAGCCATCTGCCATGCAATGTTTCGTGCATCGGCACAAATAATGCTAGAAGTTGGTCAGTTTGGATTTGTTCTACCACTTTTGCTTTTTGGTTGAAATCATTGATGGAGAATAACGCCCTGTTTTGATTTGGAAAGTGTTTCATCTCATCTCATCATTAAAATTTTTTCAAATTTTCACACAAAATATAATAAACAATTCAACTTTTTCAAATCTCAATTCAACTTTCTCAACTCCAAAAACAATAATAATATTAAAAAAATATTATAACAATATTTTTTTTCAAATTTCATCTTTCATCTAAAATATCTCATCTCATCTCTGAATCCAAACCAACCTCTTTTTGAAAAGAAACTCTCACCGCCTTTTGTTGATTCAGTGAAGTGGCAGTTTGAGCTTGGTCCGAAATGTAAGATTGCATTCCATGGGTTTTGACCAAAAATGTTTCCACTGTTTGTGTCCGATAGAAGGCTTGGAGTGATTCTACTGCATGTGAGCTCAACAATAAATCTGGGAGTGCTTCTAATTGGGTTGTTCCTTGTGATGAAGCTTCAGGGAGTTCATCAATTTTTCCTTTTCCTTTTTTTACTCCCATCAGTTTTTTGGCTTCTTGTGTTTTGTTGCTGCTTGTGTTCTCCTTTTGTTAATTCAAGCAAATTAATTGTGTATTTCTCGATTTTCCTTCCATGCTTTTGTCAAGTTGCATTGTTGCTTGAAAAGGTGCTTGATTTTGTTGTGGCGGTGGGTTTGATCCTGTATTGTACGTATTAGCTCTGAGCCAAGAACCAAAGGGTAACTCTAAGGGGAAGGTTTTTAGAAATCTATAGAAAATCTGTGAGTGTCCTAGCATCCCACAAGTATTACAAAAATCCGATAGTCTTTCCTATTTGAATGATACCCAAGTGTCTATGCTATAATCTCTAGAGAGACAAAAGCCTTGCTTGAGAGGCTTGGTTATGTCTATTTCAACCTTCATTCTTATAAATGTTTTACAGGCTATCCCAAATTGTGGGTCTCCACCCACCTCCACTAATTTTCCAATAACATTAGCTATTTTTGTTGCATTTTCCATTGTCATGTGATCTAAAGTAAGACCATGAATTTGCACATGAAACATAGAAGAATTTAGACTTATCTCCTGCCAAGTGGAACCTCGTGGCCACGATTTTAGCATGAGCAGATGGCCTTTGAAGTTCCAAGGAGCTTGGTTGAGCATCCTCTGCTTGTCTTGGGGAGTTTAGAAAGTGAAAAGGAAGAGGTTGACCCCTAAGTCTTCAATGTGGAAGTTTTTGATGAAGTTCCAAGCTGCCTTGAAGCTTGCATGCAGTGATATTTTGTTTAATGGACATGTTGCTACTATTCTTCCCACTAGTGCAAGTTCTGTGGTCACCTTTGCATAGTAATGAGCTGGCTCCAGATTTAGATCTTGTCAGGAAAGTTCTTCCAATTTTTGGATTAAAAAGTCCATATCCATGTTGAAGTTTGTTGGTGAGTGGCTTGTTTCTGTGTGGAAGGGTGAGAACGAAGGCAGTTGATGGTGTTGCTGTTACTCCAGAGGGATGAGTAGTCGTAATGGAGGCTCTATGACTAAGAACATTTGCATTCACTACCCTAAATATCCTTTTCCCTTATAATTTGGAGGAAAGTTTAGGGTTTTCACCACAAACTCTCCTCCATCCACTATACATCCCGAATTGTTCTTTTCGTTGGCTGCTATTTGTTGCTCCTACGTCTCCCTCCCTTTGACCGTTAGGTGCCTTCGTCGTTTTTGCCCCTCCCTCGCACCGCAACCACCATTGATGTCAGCCTCTCCATCGGTTCATCATTGTAAGTATCCCTATACCCTCTCGCTTTCCTCCATTGCTGGGTTCCCTTATTTTCATTTGCACATAATGACGATTCAGCCTCATGCGGTGCGGTTTTGGAATTTCATCCATTCGAGATCCTCCATGGTTGTTTGCATCGAGCTTCTCTATCTCATTTCACTGAGAATAAGGTTCCTCCATTGCTAGATTTTCAGATCCAACGTTTTGACAAAAAACTCTAGATTTCCTTCTGGTTTTCAGATCTCCTTCGAATAAATGTTTTTCTTAGATTTTTGTTGCAATGTATTTTCATCATTACTGTGATAATCATTTTTTATGCTTAGATTTGGAGCTATTTTTCATTAATTTGTGAATTGCAATTTAGGGAAAGAAATCCTAAATTTTTCTGAGCAATTGTTTCCTCCATGTACTGAGATTTCCATTTTCTATGCTTTGATTTGGGGTTATTTTCCACTGAACTATATATTGCACATTATGAAAAACAATTCTAGATATTTTTGCCTATTGTTGGATTAATCTGTGCTGTTCAATTGCTCGGTGATGTTGGATTGGTATGTGCTGTTTCATTGCTCTGTGTTGTTTCATTGCTTTGCGTTGTTGGATTGCGACCATGTTGTTTCATTGCTTTGTGTAGTTCCATTGCTCTGTGCTATTTCATTGCTCTATGCTATTTCATTGCTTTGTGCAGTTTCCTTGCTCTATGCTGTGAATTGCTATGTGCAATTTCATTGCTTTGTGCAGTTTCATTGCGTTGTGATGTTTAATTGCTCTATGTTGTTTCATTGCTCAGTGTTGTTTCATTGGTCTTTGTTGTTCCATTGCGACCCTGTTATTTCATTGTTATGTGCAGTTTCATTGGTCTGTGTTGTTCCATTGGTCTATGTTGTTTCATTGCAAACTTGTTGTTTCATTGCTCTTTGCTCTTTCGTTGCTTTGTTATGTTCCACTACGACCATGTAGTTTCATTGCTATGTGTAGTCTCAATGCTCTGTGCAGTTTCATTGCTCGGTGTTGTTTCGTTGTTCTGTGTTATTCTATTGTTCTGTGTTGCTTCATTGCTTTGTGTTGTTTCATTGCTCTGTGCTGTGAATTGCAATTGAAGGTTTAGGGTGAAAATCCTAAACTTTCGTCCAAATTTTAGGGGAAAAGGATGTTTGCGGCACTAAATGCAAATGAATATGACTTACTTTAGTTATGTCTTACTTAAATTCATGCAATTTAACGTGAATATTAAATTCATGCCTTACTTTAGTTATCAAAGGAGAGAAGATAAAAAATGTTACTGGTGTGAAAAGGACTAACAAAATGTTACCGTTGGGGAAAACACCAACAAAAGGTTATCGTTAGAGAAAGAATAACAAATGTCACCATTGGCGGAAGGTTGAAAATAATTAAACGTTAGATGAAGACAAAAGTTGTTACCGTTACACAATATAAATAAAATATCACCGTTATATATGCAGACAAAAATATATTAAAAAATATCATCGCGTTGGAAATCACACATTTAAGAAAAAATTATTATTCTTAATACTTTATTAATTTTAAAAGTAATATTGTATCCGAATTAAAGTCATATAAAGTGTTTACAAAATATAGTATAATGTATTTTTAAAAGCAAGAGGAAAAAGATAAAAAAAGTTAGTAGTTAAGAATATAAATGGAAGTGAGAGAAAAAAAGTGATAAAAAAAGAATATGAAAATATTATTTTAATAGAATAGGGAAATATAGAGAATGAGATGTATGAGGTTTTTTAAAGATAGGTAAAATTTAGGATAAAATTTAAGGAATGGGGTATTTTAGTTAAAATTTAGAGAATTTTATAGGGAACCGAATAAGGATGCTCTAAATTAAAAGATATTTTATTTGATCTTGATTTGTCAATTTTATTTTATCAATTAGCCAATTAACAACTAATTATCCTAACAATTGTGAATTTTACGGTGTTGGTTTCTCTATTAAAGAAGTGGTGAATAATCGCACATTGTTGAACGGACGACGAAAGGGTAACTTATATGTATTGTCCCTACCACTTGAAGCACACTCCTACACTTGATTTCAAACTTTTCTGAAGAAGTGTGGCATCAACGTTTGAGACATCCCCAAGCATCTACACTTGGTGTTCTTCTTTCTCAAGGCTTTATTTCTATTCTCAAAAAAAAAAAAAAAATCTCGTTGTGAGAGTTGTCAGTTAGACAAAATGAGCAAATTTACATTTTTATCCTCTTCTACTATTGGTTTAATTGTATTTGATAAAGTTTATTGTGATTTATGGGGATCCACCCTAGTTTTATATGTTGGAAAATTTCAATATTATGCATGTCTTGTTGATGCTTTTTCTAAATATATATGATTATTCTTTATAAAAAAAAAATCTGTTTTTTTAATGTCTATTTAATTTGAAAAATTTTATTGAACGTCAATTCAACGAAAATATCAAAATCGTTCAAACCGATGGTAGTGGTGAGTTCACCAACACACAACTCAATCTTCACCTTCAACAACAAGGTATTCTCCATCAATAATCATGTCCTCATACACCAGAACAGAATGGCTCAGTGGAACGACAACATCAAACAATTCGTGAATTAGGTATGACCTTATTTTTTCAAAGTGATGTTCCAAAACGTTTTTGGGTCAAAGTTTTTTCAACTACTGTTTTCTTAATAAATCATCTTCATTCCACTACATTAGATCTTAACTCACCATTTTCCCTTCTTCATGGTCATTAGCCTGAGTACACATATCTTTAGGTCTTTGGGTTCTAAATGCTACCCATATACTTGGGACAATAAGCACAACAAATTTGATCCAAAAACTCTCCCATGTATTTTTATGGGCTATAATGACAAACACCAAGAGTATAAATGCTACCACCCCACCTCTCGTCGAACCTTCATCACCTGACATGCTGTTTTTTATGAATCCACCTTCCTTTACAAACAGCTTGGGAATCTCCACCTCCCTCCCACTTCTGACCAAAGTTTGTCAACATTTATGGATTGGCATTCACCAAGCTCTATGCTTTCTAACCCAACAAGTGTCTCTTCTGTTTAGGTACCTCTTCCACCAGCTAATCCCACGTAAAGCTGTCTCCTCGGGCTTCACCCCTGAGTCGAGCCTCCTAGTGCCCAACATGATGACCTTCCCCCCTTTGCCGAGCCCCCTTCTCGCCCATTGATCCACTTGTTTCGGATCCTCCTTGCCACAACAGGGTAACGTGCTCTCAGGCTAGGATCCACAAACCCAAGGAACCAAAGAGAATATGCTTCGCCCTTAACCATGCTGGCTGGACCAAAGCACTGCAAGATGAGATCCAAGCTCTCCAAGACAACAACACTTGGACACTCGTGCCTCGTTCCCCTCACATGGATGTTATTGGTTGCAAATGGGTCTTCTAGACCAAAATCAATGCCGACTGGTACTGTCAATTGGTCAAAAGCTTGCCTTGTTGTCAAGGGCTTCCACTAAATGGATGGTGTCAATTATACATAGACGTTCTCTTCTATAATCAAGCTCGGCACCTTCCGGATCATTCTCAATATTGCCCTTGTTCGCCATTGGGATATTCGCCAACTCGATGTTAAGAATGCCTTCCTCCATGGTGATCTCTAGGAGGACATGTTTGTTTGCCAATCTCCAGATTTTATCCATCCCACTTTTTCTTCTTGTGTTTGCAAGTTAAACAAGGCCTTATATGGCTTCAAACAGGTCCCTCGCGTGTGGTTTGATAAGTTTAGTACTTTCCTTATTGCCTATGCTTTCCAGTATAGCTCTGCTAACTCTTCACTTTTCATATATCACTCATCTCTAGGCACGATCTTTTTACTCTTATATGTAGATGATATTCTTCTCACTAGTTCAAACCCCTCACATCTTAATGCCTTCACTACTACTCTTAGTCAACAATTTGCTATGAAAGATCTGGTTCTCATACACTATTTTTTAGGCATTCAAGTCACCCACAACTCCCAGGTGTAGTTTTATCTCAATCTAAGTATGCTCTTGAGATGTGATTAAGAAAATGATCATTAGTGAATTTGTATTTTTTCTTAATGATTAATGATGTTTAAGAAAATACTTTAAAAGAATAATTTACATTAGTGTGCATATTTGAGAAGCACGGTTGGTGTTGCCTAAACATTATCCTAAAATAAAATAACAAAATCTTAATAGGATTGGCTAGTCAACTTTGATCTAGATGGGACCAATAAACTGATTGCTAACTTTCTAAATAGTAAAGGTGGAAAAAGTTGGCACATTCTTTTAAGAAAAAATGCTACTTTACCCGCTCAATTTGCCCTCTCATTTTGATAACTCAAGTATTTTATTTTATTCTAAATTTTTTTCTTTACTTAATAGTTAAGGAAGTGACTATTAGTATATTAATATATTTTTTTTATATTTTTTGAAAATGTTTTAAAATGATAAGAAAATATGAATAAAAAAATTGAAAAAAAATAAAAAGGTGATTTTGTCCTCGATGTAAGTTGCAGCGGGCTACTCTGAGTGGCAGAGTAGCACTACTCCTCCTTTAATACGCCTAAATGGCTGTGAGATTTGGACGATCTCTCCAAGTGGCAGTTCGAATGGTGACTACAAAGGCTCTTAAAATTAAAATTAGGAGTGATGCTAAAAATCTTCTCACACAGTACATTTTATATGTTTTAGATTTTAATTAATTTTATTTTTACTAAACTAATTAAGTTGTTTTTCCCATAATTCATACATCACATACTTTTTATGAAAAAGAGAAAAAAATAAAATAAAAGAGATATGGTGTGTGATGTATGGAATGCTAAGAAGAATTATTATAAAATTAGAATCTATAAAAGTTTAGGGCTCTTATTTTTGGATTTATTGATTTAGTTTATTGTAAAGTAATTAATGAAATCACGATGATAGGAGAGCATAAAAACCATTTTTACAGAAAAAAAGATTGAGATCAGAGGGGTTGAAAAAAAAAAAAGAAACCCTAATGAATTGTAAATGATATATGGTAGTTATTTTATAAAATTTTAATACTTTGTTTCTGTACGTAATATTAGAAATATATTATAAACTCTTTTACACATATATTAAGGAAAGCGGTCGATATTGTTATATTAGAAATTTGTGGAAAAATGGTAAAGGAACACTGCTAAGGTCGGTCGATGTTAACCCAAGGGAAATTTTACCTGAATTAAATTTGGAATTGCTTAGCTGATCACTTTTGTACAGCCTGAATGAAGAGTTGTATCTCATAATTAATGTATAGCTGGTATAGAGCACTTGAACTCTCACACTTCTGCATTCTCAAACGTCTTGTCCAATAGCTAGCATTAATAATTGATGAAAGCCTCAATATATACATGAATTGCATCCATTTACACAACATGGCCTGGAGTACTGACCCACCACACATTTTAATTCCTTACTACGCGTTAGAAACGATAAGGTACAACAATATGACTACCCATTTCCAAACAACAACAAAGATGAGCCTAATTTCTAATTTTAAACCAATATAAGGAATAAAGGTATTATATAATTCGGAAAAAGGATGCTGATATAGAAGGCGCACCCCATACTCTTTCACCTTCACGCTCGAGCTACTTGTTTTAACTAATGCTCCAATGTAGCTCCATCCATCCAAATTATTTGATTGCTCCAAAAACCACTCGGCTGGTAGATACAGCCCAAACCCAAATGGCCCTACAGAAGGGTGATCTTTGGAGGCACGAAGGACTAAGGGTTCTTTTAGAGGACCTTCATTAGTCTAAAAATGATAAACAAACTCAATAAACTGGCCTTCAGTAGGATGACTGCCTTTGAAAATCCTTGGATCTGAATTCTCTACCTCATCATCAACTTCATAAAAAGCAAAATGAAAAATATCCCTTCCTTACTATTATTATCTAAGTTTGGATGGATTTGAAGTGTTACATGAGAACCCAAACTTCTCATGTTGAAACACTCTCAAATTTCAGCTCCCAGGGAAGAGCCACACATTAACTTGGGGTTAAAACAATTATTTTTCTCCACGTGAAGTAAAAACAAAAATAGTAAGATGTTAATTGGAGTATATTAAATAACCACTCCCACAAACATCTTAAGAAGAGATCATGGTAGAAACCAAATGAGGGAGTTTATAAAGTAAACTGAGATGCTGCTACAAAATTTTCAAAAGAAAGGATTGGCATTGGAGTGATTGCTAGAGATTCTCAAGGGCAGGTGATTGGCACATTACAAGCTCCCAAATCAATAAACTGTGATTCTTTTACTGCAGAAGATTATGGTTTTCTGTCAGCTGCAATTTTCTCCAAAGAGATGGGGTTGTCCAAGGTTGTATTTGAGGGGGATGTTATGCAAGTTGTTTCGATGGCAAACAAGGTTGAAACAAATTTCAGTTTAGTTTTTCCACTAATTGCAGATGCCAAAGGAGTACTAACAGCCCTGAATTTAAAGTCTGTTATTCATACGAATAGACAGACAAATATGGCAGCACATATTTTGGCACGAGTTGGGTTAGATTTTGTAGAAGACAAGTATACATTGGAAGAAATTCCATTATGTATTCAATCTACTGTAATTAGCGATTTGATGTAATGTCTTCTGTTATCAATGAAATTCAGTTTCATTTCAAAAAACAAAAAAAACAAAAGAAGAGAAGAGACTCACAACGTCATAGCCTTTTGTTTGCAAATTACTTTCTTCATGATTCAAGCTTCTAATGTAGTAGACTTTGTCATCATAACCAATATAGAAGGCCCCAATAGAGTCATCATTGGTAATAAACATTTCTTATGTAGAGCAAGCATCATTTGAGCAAAGCTCTGGCACTGCGAAAAACTTAGTGAATTTGATAGCAGTTCCACCTTTATACAATTGTTCCAGATACCCCTCACCATTCATGTCTGGAATTCCACCAAGTGCTAGGCAATCAGATACATCCAGAATTTTAAGAGATGACAAACTACAAATAACGTTCGGAAAAATTAAGAGCTTTTTGCAGTTATGTAAAGACAATATGGAAAGGCCGAATAAACTCTTAAATGATGGGGGTAGATCCTTTATGGCAGTACCATCCAAATAAAGTAACCACAAAGAAGTCATGTTCCCACAATGTCTAGGAGCTTCTCAAATCTTGAACAATCAGAAGATAAAAATGTTCAACAGACTCCAGGCTAATGTCATTGGGAAAGCTTTTAAGGCATTCGCAATCATGTATTTAAGGCGTTCGCAAGCATGTAGATTCAATCGTCTAAGTCGTTCGTGAACACCAATAGATTTCTAGACCTTAGATAAACTTGTACAACCTTCAAGGTCTAGTGTCTCAAAACTTGGGACTTCGGTGAAGTCTGGTGTCTCCAACAAGTTTTGAGAGCAACTAAGATCAAAGGATTTCAAGCTCCCAAAACTCTGTTATAAAATAATAAATATTGAACCAAAAGAAAAAAACATTAACTAGCTTAGTACCATTAGTAGAAAGAGGAACAAGAAGAAAACACCTTACACTAATTCCCTTCCATAGTTGCTTGATGTGACTGCATGGAAATCTAAGTTCAATAAGATTGTCTGCTTGAAAGCTATTTGACAACGATTTTGAAGGATATTCAGACCATTCTAGCACCCGTAACCCATGTGTTGGCATGAATATTAAAGGGTCGTTGTGCCAATGCAGATTCAATAACTTATCACAGAGATTAGAAATACTCATGTTGACAAAACTTGTGTTGTGAATTTTAAGAATTCTCAATTTCTTCATCTTTCAGAAGGCTCTAACACTGAATCATTCCTCATTTTGATTAGGTAAGTTTAGCACTATGCCTTCAATCACGACAGTTCACTAAAAACCAAGAACAATAAAATTGTGCGAGAAATATTTGCAAAAACCTTAAGAATTAGAATGAAAATACACTATACATGATTTATATCTAGATTAATCCACTTACAGTATTATTCTTCAACACATGAAGGACATCCTTACAATGCCACAATCTACTATGCCAACCAGGCTCTTCGGGGGATTCGTCTTAAATATTTCTTGACCCATTTTTTTTTTGTAGCAAATCATGCATCCTCAACCGTTTAGATGAGATAGTTATAAGACATTTCTCCATGAGAATATCAATATTGAGGTATGGGAAGTAACCAAAACTTTCTAATATATCCATTAAAATGTTATCTAAAACATCTCCATTGAAAAAGCACCTTATATCTAAAAATAGTTTCTTTTGCAAATCCTCCAATCCATCAAAACCTACTTGAAGTATATCTGAAATTCCTTTATTAGGATTTACTTTCAGTTGATCCCAAGCACCTTTTCCTGCATTTGTTCCTCTACCAAACAAGGAGGACCCTAAAACTTTGAGAGCTAAAGGAAGGCCTTGAGCATATTTCATAAAGCCTTTGGATAAATCCACATAATTTTCTTCAGGATAGGGTTTCTTGAAAGCTGCCAAGCTAAAGAGCTGCAATGCTTCATCATTATTCAACTCATTTACCTTATAGATATAATTCACTCCATGTCTTTTCAAAAAATGGTTATCTATGCTCGTTAAAATGATTCTACTCCTCGAACCAAACCAATCATGGCTCCCTGCTAATGCTGTTAGATGTTCTTCCCTTTCCACATCATCAAGGACTAAAAATACTATTTTATAACATAGTCTATTCCGTATCATATTCATTCACTCACGATCGTCCCAAATATTTATTGCCCTTTCCATGAAGATCTTAGAAAGAAGTTATTTTTGTAAAGAAACTAAACCATGATTTCTAGTTTCTTCTCTAATACAGGCAATGAAGCTGCTAGCTTCAAATTTGTAAGATATTCTATCATAAATGACTTTTGCCAAAGTTGTCTTACCCACTCCAGCCATACCATGAATTCCTATAAAGCGAACATCGGCCAATCCAATACCAAGTATGTTCATCATTTCCTCCACACGGGATTCTATTCCAACAAGGTCCTTGGAAAGAGTTGAAAAGTTACGACTCAATCCTTGAAGTATCCTTTTAATGATTTCTTGGACAATTGTTGATTCATATCGGGGAAAAATGATAAGATAATTAATTATTATGAGATAGTGATAGACTTTCAAGAGCCAAATGCATGATAATGTATTAATGTGCAATATAGCATATTGTAAGGAGCATGGTTTTGGGATTTTGGTTTTAACCCCCATGCTCCCTTTGTATAAGGTATTACTCTACCATAAATAAGGATTATTAATAAAATTAGAGTACCGTTCTCATATCTTTAATATTATAGTACCCTAATAATATTTAATTTTTGACCTTTACATTTCCATTGTTTTTTGGTGAGAATTAGGAGAGTTTGGGTGTTGTTTCCAAATTAGAATCCATAGGAGAATTGTAGCTTTTGATAAGGAAACCGGGTTTCTTGGTACGTTGATGATCTGGGAGTTGCTATTGATGCGAAATCCAAAGGGACAAGGCAGCATGATGTAGTTTCATATAATTGATAGTAAAGTACAAGGGAATCGGCTTTGGGAGCAATGTAATGATATGTAGTCAAAAGTAATTGATTCATATAGTAAAGCAGCTAGAGGAAGGAAGTTGTAGCTCTGAGGATGAAGGGAAGCCATAGAATGCATGTCGACTTTTAGAGGAATAGATATGGATGCAAAATAAGAAGGTAGTCAGTCCCTAGAGAGGAGGAACCATGAATGATAATACAATTAATAGTCAGACAAATATATATATTTTAAAAAAATCCAACCAAGAGGGAAAATTGGATGATGGCAATAGCTAAATGGCCAATGGTTGAAGATGAAACGATTAATATCAGGGGGCAAGCACCAATTGAATGGGCAGGCAAATCCCCCTGATCATTTCCCTAAATTTGTGGTCATCCACAACCAAAAGCAACCAAACAGATCTTGATTCAGAAACATTAAAGAGATCATCAAATATCCAATCTGACGTACAAATCTGCGTACCACGTAAAGTCATATCAATTTATAAATTTATTTTTATGAAATCTCTTCAGGGGGTTTGAATAGTGAGTTGAGATGAGATGAAAGTTGAAAGTTGAATAAAATATTTTTAGAATATTATTTTTTAATATTGTTTGAATAAAAGTTGAAAGTTGAAAGTTGAAAAAGTTAAATTGTTTATTATATTTTGTATGAAAATTTGAAAAATTTGTAATGATTTAGATGAGAATGAGATGAAATGTTTTTTTTGTATCCAAACCTAATCGTGGCAGTAGCACTTCTCTAACAAAAAAATTAATAGATCATAAGGATCAAATGTTAAATTTATTTAATTAAAGAGATTAGATTTCACATCAAGAAGTTATAATTTTTGTCACATGAGCTGGATCGCTAACTGATCAACACGAGTCTAACATGTGTGTTTATATGGATCCAATTAAATTTGATTGGTACAACAGGTTGGAATCCAATTTTATGGGGGTACAAATTTGAGAATCTCCAACATATCCATGCATGCTCTCGCTATAAGAATAAAAGAAAATTTTTTATCAAAGATGAAAATGCCATCCGGATATGTTGCCCACTTCTTTCAAAGCAACTATCCACGTTTGCATCTTCTCCATATCAATATTAGGGTCTTCTTCATGCCTAGCAAAAGCTTCTGCAAAGGCCTCTAGTTGGTTTCGTACCTCAAAGGGATCAACATGGTAGAAAACAAGCAAAACTGTCAAACCCATCTCTCTCATGCATTCGACAATCTGGGCAAGTTCAGTCAAGCACCATCTTGTGGAAGCATAGTTTTTTGAGATAATGGGGATGGCGTACATGGATTCACGAATTGCTTTCAAGAGCTCTTGAGAAATATACTTTCCTCGCGCAAGTTTCTCATTGTCTTTAAAGGTGATAATGCCTTTCTTTTCTAAAGCAGTGTATAAATGGTTTGTAAAACTCTTGTGGGTGTCTTCACCATGGAAATTGAGGAAAACATCATGTATCCATCGAGGTCTTGGAGAAGTGGAAGAAGACGGTGGTATTGATGATGAGGCTCTTTGAGTGCTTAGGGGAACCATTGGACACTTGAAAAAAAAAGTGTTTAAGGAAATGTTTGCTAGTAATTTGGAGATCACTTGGAGAATTATGAGAAGAGATTGACTATTAATGCTAAGAGTCGACCCATTCCTGACATACCATGTTTTAAAGGGCAAGTTCGGCAAGGACAAGATGATCTTAGGATGAGAAAAAGCAAGTTGATGATAAAACTTTATGACATTGTCAAACTTGGGTCACAGTCAACAGAAAAACACAATCACCTATGTCTTGCATTGGAAAAGGTTCACAAAGAGTTACTTGCAATGGATGATCATATAGAATGTTCACAAAGAGGGAAGTCAACCAATGACCTTCACATGGTAAGAAGTCAAGTTGTATCGAACTTTTCACAAACGGTCCAAGATTCTCCACCGGTGCCAACAAAAGGATGACCAAAATCTTTGAGAGTGAAGAACCCCAAAAAAAAAAACACAAACAACAAAGAAAAGACGTTGTAGCATTTGTAAGAATGAGGGACATACTAAAAGTAATTGTCTTTCAGTGAGGTATAGTAGTGTTGTAGTTATTTGTATTTTACCCGTTCTTAATGGAAGAAGTAAATAAAGTTTGTGTTTTTTGGTTGTTTATGTGGGGATTTTGGGCCAACAACTGACAACATATCGATACATTTGGAATCATAGTGGAAATTTTCTTATATCTTGTATGTGGTGATTTATTTATCTTTTGTTATGTTTAATTCAACTTGACATTATCGGTTAATGTATTCCGTCTTTATTTTAATGTGACAGGGAGTAATGTGGTAGTTTGACTTTCTTCACATGGTCATTTCTTTAAGTCTGATCAGATTGTCCTTCAATTTCTGTACCAATGTGGCAGTTTAACTGCAAGACATACTTGGATTTGATTTGGTTGTATTTTGTGGTTGTACCAATCTGGTTGTATTTTCTTTTGGTTTATCTATGACATGTATCCATGAATTTGATCTTGGTTTATCTATGACATTTATCCATAAAGAATTTCCAATCTGAATCTTGGTTTATCTATGACATAGAGAATTTCCAATCTGAAAATAAATAAACTAAGCAGCATCTTATCTCAAAATAAACTAATTCAATTTCAAATACATTCAAAATATGAAGGATGTTCTCATTACATTAACCACATTTAGTACATTCAACTTATCAAAGTGTTAAAAAAATGATCAGTGTTAAAAAAAGTACAACGGGTTAATGAGTTGTAGCACTGACCGAGATATATTGTAATTTTTTGGATACATAAAAATTACACCACAAACTATTATAAAAAATAACCATGACAAGATGAACATTTTCAAGACTCCCTTGTACTTCTTCTCCATTGCATTAAATTTAGACTCTTCGATGCGTAGCCACTCATGAAGTACCCTGTCGTTCCTCCGTTCAACTAATTCCAATGTCATCTTATAGCAATTGTCTTGCTCACTTTGAAGATCAATCCACTCAAAAAAAGCCACATTATTTATTCATCTTATAGTTTGGACAATTGTAAAATCTTCTACCAAAACTATCTACTTTTCCAAAAATCCGTAGCTTCGCTTGGTAGCTATAATAGCAAAGTGGTCTCTCCAAACTAGTTTTTTAATCCCCTCTTACGGTCCATGAATTTGACCCAGAATGAGAACCTGAACTTTTCATTTTTTTAAAAAAGAGACGACAGTCACATGTTCAAGAGTGACCCCAGCCCACATTATTAAAAAACCCTCACTTATAATGGACGAATACTGTAATAAACAATAAAAAACACTTGAGAAGCGTACAAAATAATCAATCCTATTCTATCAACTCAGGTGTCGTAACATAAACTCCCCCATTAAACCAAACTTTACACAAAAAAAAGCACTTCCCAGTACTTAACCAAAAACTGCCCAACCTGAATAAACCCATAAAAAATCAAATAAAACCATCCCACGTTCCAACCAATAAACCAATGAAAAAAAATACAATGAGTTATGAACGTAAATAAGGCAATTCCCACTGATCCGTACGTAAAAGGCCTTGAATTTTACCAGATCCAAAATCAACACCCATGATAATTCGATCAACATTCTTCGCACCCTCCTTGGGTAAAAAAGCCGTGACCATGTTAGCTTCCCTAAAAATATGATTGATAGAACCTCTTACCACCCTTAACAAACTTTGTATTTCTTCCCACATATACCAGAAATTACAAGCCCCCGTTCGGATCCATTAAAGTACAACTTTCGAATCAAATTTGATCAAAATATTAGTGAGCCCCAGGTTGGTCTTTGCAAAGGAATTCTGCCTATAGTGATTACATGGGCCTTATGGAGGAATCGGAGTGTAGCTAAAATGGAGGATGTGAAGGCAGACTGCTATGATGTTATTCGGGTGATTAAAGTTTCTCTTGTAGATATTTTTTCCAAACAATAGAAATTTAGGAAGAGACATGTTAATGATGAAAAGATTCTGAAGGAGTTAAATTGTCCAGCGGTTCCATTGATCAACAAAATTCCTAAAATGGTGTCTTGGAAAAAATCGATTACAGGTGTTTTTAAACTTAATGTGGATGGTTGTTCCATGGGAAATCCTGGTGCAGCTGGAGGGGATGGAGTAATTCGAGATGCAGAGGGTAAGGCCATGGCTGGTTTTACAAGGTACTATGGCGTTGCTACAAACACTTTAGCAGAAGGATGTGCTTTACTTGATGGTTTACCTTGAACTTTTCATTTGCTATTATAATATTGAAGAAAGTAAACAGTAACTGAAAATCATTTATTATCATTTGGCATTAATTTGAATCGTGCTAGCTAAAAAGAGCCCCCAGATCAGTAAGGACGTGCATGATGGTAGCTAGGAAAAACAATGTTGTGATGTGCTTTAACTCTCTCTGGCCTAATGGTGGGGTCCTTGGCTAGTGGAAAAGAAATGAATTCCACGCATGCATGCATGCATGGGAGAAGAAGTCTAGGCAAATGCTAGTTGGCATGAAGTCAGTGATCACGATATGGTAGTTATGATGGTGCACCAGATCCTCTGCATATAACATTTATAAGCTCTACTACTTTAGAGCAAAATGCGTTACAGTTGCATTACAGTTGCCTTACAGTTGTATTTACAGCAAAATGCATTACATCTATAAGCTCTGCCCATAATACCTAATAATCAAACTAGTTGAAGATTTTTCCCTTTAAATGAATATAAGAAAAACATAAACATCGAATGTTTTATGGCCCAGAACCTTCATAATTCAAAATACGTTTCATATAAGGCTCACTGGCTCAAAGTTAATACTCTCTCATTTCAGTAACCATATGCAAGACTAACATGTAAGAAGTTATGCTGACATCATTTCTCTAGATGTTAAAGTGGGAGAGGTGGAGTAGAAGGTAGATAACCAGTGAATACAACTCTGCAAATCTACATAAATGACAACAACAAAACCATCCTTAACACAAGAAACGAATAGGTACAACAATATGACTACCCATTTCCAAACAACAACAAAGATGATGCCACATTTTTAATATTAAACCAATATGAGGAATATGGGTATTATAGAATTCAGAATGAGGATGTTGAGATAGAAGGTGCGCCCCACACTCTTTCACCTTCACGTTCGAGCTACTTGTTTTAACTAATGCTCCAATGTAGCTCCATCCATCCAAATTATTTGACTGCTCTAGAAACCACTTGGCTGGTAGACACACCCCAAACGCACATGGCCCTACAAAAGGGCCTTTGGGGCACGAAGGACTAATGTTTCTTTTAGAGGACCTTCATTAGTCTCAAAATGATAAACAAACTCAACAAACTGGCCATCATCACGATGACTGCCCTTGAAAATCGTTGGATCTGAATTCTCTACATCATGATCAACTTCATAAATGGTAAGATGAACATATGCCTCCCACTTACTATTATTATCTAAGTTTGGATGGATTTGAAGTGTTACATGAGAACCAAAACTTGTCATGTTGAACCACTATCGAACTTTAGCTCCCAAGGAAGATCCACACATTACCTTGGGATTAAAACTATTAGTTTCCTACATGTGAAGTAAGAACAAAAAACAGAAAGATGTTAATTGGAGTATATTAAATAACCACTCCCACAAAACATCTTATGAAGAGATCAAAGAGACTCACAACGTCATAGCCTTTTGTCTACAAATTACTTTCTTCATAATTCAAGCTTCTAATGTAGTAGACTCTTTCATCAAAACCAAAATAGAAGGCCGCAATAGAGTCATCATTGGTCATAAACATTTATTGCGTAGAGCAAGCATCATTCGAACCAAACTCTGGCACTGCGAAAAACATTGTAAATTTGATAGCAGTTCCACCTTTATACAATTGTTCCAGATACCCCTCACCATTCATGTCTTGAATTCCACTAAGTGCTAGGCAATCAGATACATCCAGAATTTTAAGAGATGACAAACTACCAATAATGCTCAGAAAAATTGAGAGCTTTTTGCAGTTATGTAAAGACAATATGGAAAGGCCGCATAAACTCTTAAATGATGTTGGTAGTTCCTTTATGGCAGTACCATCCAAATAAAGTAACCGCAATGAAGTCATGTTTCCCACAATGTATAGGAACTTCTCAAATCTTGAACAATCAAAAAGATAAAAATGTTCAAGACACTCCAAGCTAATCTCAATTGCAAAGCTTTTAAGGCATTCGCAAGCATGTAGATTCAATCGTCTAAGCCGTTTGAGAACACCAATAGATTTCTGGATCTTAGATAAACTTGTACAACCTTCAAGGTCTAGTATCTCAAGACTTGGGCCTCCGGTGAAGTCTGGTGTCTCCAACAAGTTTTGGGAGCCGCTAGGATCAAAGCGTTTCAAACTCCCAAAACTCTATTATAAAACAATAAATGTATGATACTGTATTAATGTACAATACAACACATTATAAGGAGCATGGTTTTGGGATTTTGGTTGTAACCTCCTTGCTCCCTTTGTATAAGGTATTACTCTACCATAAATAAGGGTCATCAATAAAATTAGAGTACCGTTCTCATATCTACAATATTATAGCACCCTAATAATATTTCACTTTTGACCCTTACATTTCCATTGTTTTTCGGTGAGAATTAGGAGAGTTTGGGTGTTGTTTCTAAATTATAATCCATAGGAGAATCGTAGGTTTTGATAAGGAATTAGGGTTTCTTGTTACATTGATGATCTGGGAGTTGCTGTTGATGCCAAATCCAAAGCGACAAGGCATCATGATGTAGTTTCCTATAATTGATAGTAAAGTACATGGGAATCGGCTCAGGGAGCAATGTAATGATATGTAGTCAAAGGTAACTGATGCATATAGTAAAGTGGCCAGAGGAAGGAAGTTGTAGCCCTGAGGATGAAGGAAGCCATATAAATGCCGACTTTTAGAGGAATATATTTGGATGCAAATTAAGAAGGTCTTCAAGTCCCTAGAGAGGAGGAACCATGAGTGATGATACAATTAATAGTCTGACAAATATACATATTTTAAAAAAATCCAACTAAGAGGGAAAATTGGGTGATGGCAGTAGCTAAATGGCCAATGGTCGAAGATGAAACGATTAATATTAGAGGGCAAGCACCAGTTGAATGGGCAGGCAGATCTCCATCATCGTTTCCCTAAACTTGTGGTCATCCACAACCAAAACCAACCAAACAGATCTTGATTCAGAAACATTAAATAGATCATCAAATATTCAATCTGATGTACAAATCTGTGTACCACGTGAAGCAATATCAATTTATAAATTTATTTTTGTGAAATCTCTTTCGAGAGGTTTGGATAGTGAGTTGAGATGAGATGAAAGTTGAATAAAATATTATTTGAATATTATTTTTTAATATTATTATTCTTTTGAGATTTGAAAAAGTTAAATTATTTATTTTATTTTGTGTGAAAATTTGAAAAATTTGTAATGATCTAGATGAGATAAGATGGGATTGAGATGAAATGTTTTTTTCTATCCAAACCTAATTGTGGCAGTAGCACTTCTCTAACAAAAAAGTAATACATCATAAGGATCAAATGCTAAATTTATTTAATTAAAGGGATTAAATATCACATCTAGAATTTATAATTTTTGTCACAACTAGATCACTAACTGATCAACATGAGTCTAACATGCGTATTTATATGGATCCAATTAAATTTGATTGGTACAACCGACCGAAATTCAATTTTATGGGGGTACAAGTATGAGAATCTCCAACATATTCATGCATGCTCTCGCTATAAGAATAAAAGAAAAAATGTTACCTAAGATGAAAATGCCATCCAGATATGTTGCCTACTTCTTTCAAAGCAACTCTCCACGTTTGCATCTTCTCCATATCAATATTAGGGTCTTCTTCATGCCTAGCAAAAGCTTTTGCAAAAGTCCCAGTTTGGTTTCGTACCTCAGAGGGATCAACATGGTAGAAAACAGGCAAAACTGTTAAACCCGTCTCTCTCATGCATTTGACAATTTGGGCAAGTTTAGTCAAGCACCATCTTGAGGAAGCATAGTCTTTTGAGATAATGGGGATGGCATACATGGATTCATGAATTGCTTTCAAGAGCTCTAGAGAAATATACTTTCCTCCCTCAAGTGTCTCGTCATCTTTAAAGGCGATAGTGCCTTTCTTTTCTAAAGTAGTGTATAAATGGTCTGTAAAACTCTTGTGGGTGTCTTCGCCATGGAAATTGAGGAAAACATCATGTATCACCTGAAAAAAAAAAAAAAAAAAAAAAAAAAAAAAAAAAAAACCTTGTTTAAAGAAATGTTTGTTAGTAATTTGGAGATAACTTGGAGAGAATAATGAGAAGAGCTAGCAGTACTAACAGGCTAGCTAGAGATATATATAGGAAAGAGGCTCCCTTGCTTTCCAAACTATCAAACAATTAATTAACAAACATCACCATTAGTTGGAATCAGGCCAGCTTGATCATGGCCGGTTCATGTTAATTTCAGCCTAGATCAAGACGGAAGAAATTTGAGATCAGTTGACTTGGACAATTGATGAACATTAATGGTCTTGGCCGCGGGTCTTCCACTGCCAATCACGTCTTCCACGGCATGATCACAAGTCCAAACTTCCAGTTGATCTATTGTTTAGCAAACGTCATTATATTAGAAGATTTTATTCTTCATCTTAAATTTAGGTTTCTGCAAAATTTATTGGGAAATAGGCATAAAATTTATATTTGGTAAATATCCGACTGTTTTTATGTTAAGAAAGTTGTTTGGTAAATAGCTTACAAGTTATTTTTGTGCTATTTTTTTTTCTTTCAATGTATTTTGCGTTAAAAACATTTGTATAATATTAGGCTTTCTTTTCAACTTTAGCTTGATTTTCTTAATTTCAAATATTACTTATATTTTATTTTATGTTAATTGATTTTTTTTTAAAGATTTTTTAACATGGCATGTTGATTAGGCATTTTAGTTTCTTTTAAAATGCAAACTATGTATTTTAACGAAGCATATTACGTGATTTGTTTTGATACAACAAGAGGCTATGAGCTTTGTGTCATGCCGTCGTCGTCTAATCGACTCTCTCCAGTCGGTCATCCTCTGGTGCGCCTCCTGATCTTGACACATGGTTTATCATTCCAAGGGGAATGATAGTTGAGATAACTACAGTGAGATTTGAATTCAAAACTCAGCAAGTTAACAGAAAACTTCGTACTAATTGTTCTCCTCATCTCATTAAAGGCTGCATCCCAATTAACTTTGTACCAATTTTCTCTTAATCATATCCAATTTAAAACCATCAAGGACTTGTATCATATAATCGGCTTAAAGTGTTTAAAAAAAATATTAAATACTTATAATTTACAACTTAATAAAATACTTATATCAAATTCAAATAATGTAACAAGCATAAACTCATTTAATAAAATTAATAATCTTTTTTTTTTAAACTATTGAAAGTGTTGGTATTTTTTTAATAAATAGATTTTTTATAATGTTTTTAAGTGTTATTATGGTGGCATTTGAAATTAGGGGTGATACCCACATGGTGCGGGGCAAGGCATCATGCAAGGGGGAGGGTTTCCTACCCTGCCTCCAGCCCCCGAGTGGCGGGGGCAGGGCCCCCTGCCCATACTAGGGGTGGGGTTGAAACTGCACCATGCCCTACCCCCCGCTCAACCACATGACATGTCGGATCTAAAATTTTTTTGGGTCTAAATTTTTTTGACTCAAATTATAATATAATTTAAATTATAAATTGAAATTTGTACATTTAAAAAAAATATATAAACTCATTAGAGTTGTATTGTGGATTGCCTTAACTTCCTAGGCCAACCATTATATAAGAAGCCAAGGCAATACAATTGTCATATTTAGGCAATGTAGCCCCCGCTGCCCATGCATATTTGAAATTGAGAATGGTCATTTATGGTTTTATTCTGAATCCGTTAATAGTTTAATATTTCAGTTGCTCAAATGTTTCAAGTGCTTGAACGTTGCTCAATTTTAATTGCTCTTTTTCGTCCGTTTCTTTCAGTCAAGCTGTTTGGATTTTAGTTGCTCTTACCGGTTCATGTGTTAATATTTTTTTTTTGAAAACTTCAAATTTCAGTCAACAAACAACACTATGCCCTCAGCCATTACATTGTTAAAGTCAGAAACAGACACTGTATTACAAGAGCTTACAACATTGACATAAGACTGTACTACATGTGTTAATATTTCTAATTGATAGAAGCCGTTTTTTATATATTAATTGGCGTGTTTATTCTTTTTAGAGTACTAGACCTGTCCTGATAAGGATCAAAATGTTTTTGTTTTTTTTTTCATTCATGATTTTTTTAATATATTCTTAAACATTATTTTTAAATTTTACAACATTACTAAAAAATACTTCCTTAATTACTAAGTACAAAAAAAAAAAAAAAAAAAAAAAAAGAATTGTCGGACCCAACTTCATGACTCTAGCATTTTTGTCCTTTTTATTGCCCAGTTTTGAATCTCTTATGAAACGGCTACTTTTTTTATATTAAATTGAGGTTGGCGTACATAGTGTGGTTTTGTTGAAGAGTGATGTTATTTTTTCTTTATCGGACGAAACAGTGTATTTTTTGGGAAAAATGAAAAAAAAAAAAAAAAAGACAAAGTTAGGTGTGTATATATTTTTCAGAGATTTGCCAAATAATAGAGAGGTATTTTTTGAGTGGAGCTTTGGGTTCAATCACTTATGTAGAGTAAGTTTGAGCCTTAGTGCTATCAGTTGAGTTGCTATATCTTGGATGAGTCAAGTCAAGAAGAATTCTGCTGCACCAGTTAATATGAGACTTTGTACACTGGAAAGGGCTTGAATCTCTTTAAAGAAAGCAAGATTTTAGTGCCTTAGTCCAAACTGGTTTCATTTGAATGTTAATTTCGTTGTAATTTTTATTATATTATTGTCTATTTTACCAACAATTTTAAGGATATTCAAACATGTAACCTATAATTGAAAAATCCACAGAAAGCATTGAAGATCTCAACAAGCTCTTCCGTTTCAAAGTAGTTCATTTCAAGAGATGGAAATGCAAGGTGCTCCTCTATCTAAGCCTTCTCAACGTTTCTTATATTCTCACAACAAAGAATCCTAGAAAGATCACTGTTTGACAACCAAGATGAGATACAAAATTCTTATTTCATCTTATCTCATCATTACAATTTTTTCAAACTTCTACACAAAATATAATATACAATTCAACTTTTCAAATCTCAATTTAACTTTTCCAATTTCAAAACAATAATAATATTAAAAAATAATATTTTAAACTTTCATATAAAATCAAAATTTTCATCTCACTATCCAAATCTAGAGATGCCATTTTCCAGTCCTACTCTGTTTTTGTAGAAGATCAAGTAATTTCCCCTGCAATCACTGCTGAAAATTCTGCTGAAGATCAGGACAAGTAATTCTGCTGTAACCGAAGATAATGCAGTCAATGAATGTCAAAATCCTTGCTGAAGTTTAGGAAATAAATGCTGAGATCCTTGCTGAAGTTTAGGGATGAGAAGTTACGATTCTAAGGGCTTCAAGTTGTATAGCTGTACAAGAGTTTAAATATTTTTAAATGTTGCTGATCATTAGGAAATCAGTTGTAAATGTATATATTATATATATATATATATATTGTATGTAAGCTACAATAAAATCATCAAGAAATAGAGAATACTTTCTATTTCTTTACATGGTATCAGCATTGCCTTAAATTGATCATAGCTGATTCATCAATAATATTTGTGAATATAAACAAATTGAGTAGAATGCAATAATTAGTTGAAAAAATTGAGAAATTTGTGACAATTAATGTGTTGTAAAATTGTGAAAATCGAGAAATTGCCTCACTTTTGCAGGTTCACCTCGATGCTATTCTTAGATGCTATGTCGGTTGTTTTGCATTAGAGCACGACGTCTCTTGTTTCATGGGTAGCTTGGTATTATTGAGTGCAGTAGAACTTAGTCCATATCTGTATTTTTGTCCCCCCTATTGAAGTTAGAAGAGGAATATTGTCAAACACATACAAGACCACCAGATTGATGAGTCATGAAGAGATTAATTTTATTTGATGAGCTGTAAGTACACATTGTTTATTTTTATATTTCATTTACCAATCCTATGTAGCTATAAATAAATGTTGTACATGACAGATCAATACACAAGATTTATTCTCCCAACTGCTGAGTATGTCTCTGTTGCGTCTCTGTTGTGCGCCTATGCATTCTGTTATTTTCATTCTGTATGCATGCGTACGAGTCAGTTGCGTCGTCTCCTCCCTTGCTTCAGCTCCTTCCTCTTGCTTCTGCATCATTCTTAATATGGTACCAGAGCAATGACCGAAGATTCTGACGCCAACATGACATCCCGAGCTCATAATAACCCACAAAATCCTGCTATCCCATTTTTTATCCAACCAGGCGAAGGCGCTTCTTCTTCATTAGTCCCTAATCTACTGACTACCGAAAGCTATGTCACATGGGCGAGAACGATGCGTCGCGCTATCAACATCAAAAACAAGCTTGGATTCATCGATGGAACCATCACCAAGCCACCAAACTCTTCTGATCCTCTCTATGCTCCATGGGAATGCTGTAACGACATGATCATAGCGTGGATTCAACATTCAGTTAGCTCAGACCTTAGATCGAGCATTGCACATGCCGATACAGCTGAGAGAGTGTGGAATGATCTTAAGGAGCGTTTCTCCATACAAAATGCTCCTCGGATTTTTTAACTTGCTAAATCTATTTCCTCTTCTACTCAAGACTCTGATTCCATCAGCCAAGACCACAACAAACTCAAAACATTTTGGGATGAACTGGAAATTTATGAGCTCATGCCCACCTGCACTTGTGGTGCGGTCAAAACCTTGCTGGACTATACCCACACTCATAAGGTGATACAATTTCTTATTGGTTTGGATGATTCTTATGACTCTGTTCGTACCCAAATTTTACTTCAGGATCCTCTTCCACCTCTCAATCGGGTTCTATCACTTGTCCAACAAGAGGAGAGGCGACGGCAACTACACTCTGTCCCAACTCCACTTGCCATGGCCAGCAAGACCTCCGAAATTCGGAACCCACGCCGTGAACGTTTGTTCTGTTCTCACTGCAATACTCATGGACATTCGTTAGAGCGTTGCTTCAAAGCAAATTCACATTTACCAGTCTGTTCCCATTGTCACATACCTGGACACACGCGGGAAAAATGCTACAAGTTGAATGGGTTTCCTCCAAGACACAAGAACAATTCAAAATACAAATCCAATGCTAATCAATCCTCTCTTGTGCAGGAAGAAATTAACCATGGTCCATCTCTCACTCCAGAGCAGTACTCGCAACTCATTGCCTTACTAAATCCTACCCACAGCAACGCCAACACTCCTGCTGCAAACAACGCCAATGCTACCTCACTTCCCGTGTCTGGTATATCTTCCTCGTTTTATAAACACACACTAGCATGCACCACAACCACTCAAACACCTTGGATCATAGACACCGGTGCTACAGATCACATGATCTGTAGCCCAAAATTTTTCACACATAACATCACTCCAACGTCTCGCATCATCAAGCTACCCAACGGATCCATTACCACTGCTTCTCACGTTGGTGATGTCCATTTAACGCCAAACTTAATCCTTTGTCATGTTTTATGTGTTCCTAATTTTACCTTCAATTTAATTTCTGCCAAATCCTTAACCCAACATTCTAATTGCTGCCTAATTGTTTTCTCCAATTCTTGCTATATTCAGGGCCTTTCATCTTGGATGACAATTGGAGTGGAGACGGTGTGTAACAGCTTGTATCACCTGATATTGTCCAGACCAGAGCCTTCTCGCTTGCAATCTTTTTTTCACAATTTATTTCCTTCAATATCTGTCAATCATACCACCACTTCAAAATTTACTCAGTTTATGTTATGGCATTATAGGCTTGGACATAGCTCCATGACTAAGCATATTTTACATGATGTTAATCTTAATCTCAAATGCTCAGATCATTCTCACCTTCCCTGTACTGTTTGTCTACTAGCAAAACAACACAAAATTTCCTTTCCCAAATCAGAATCCAAAGCCACCAAACCTTTTGATATTGTTTCGGTTGATATTTGGGGGCCCAACTCAACATAAGCTTACAATGGTGCAAAATATTTTCTCACCCTTGTAGATAAATTCACAAGATGCACTTGGATCTATCTTCTTAAAAACAAAGCTGAAGCTCGAACATCTCTAATCATTTTTTTCGCACTCATTGAGACCCAATTCAGCAGCCAAATTAAAACTCTTCGATCAGATAATGGCGCCAAATTTAAAATGCCCATTTTTACAATTCCAAAGGCGTCATCCACCAATTAACATGTGTCGCCACACCTCAACAAAACGCCCTTGCCGAACATAAGCACCAACACATCCTCAACGTGGCACATGCTCTCAAATTTCAATCCGGTTTACCCCTGCAATATTGGTCTGATTTTATCACAACCACGGTCTACCTAATCAATAGAACACCAACACCAATCATTCCTAATAAAACCCCTTTTGAAATCCTTTATCAAACCAAGCCTTCTTACTCACATCTAAAAGTTTTCGGGTGCTTGTGCTTTGCCTCTACTCTATCACACTTCCGAACAAAATTTGACCCTCGCACCAAAATATGCCTCTTCCTTGGATACCCATACGAAGTCAAAAGATATAAATTGCTTGATCTCACCACAAAACAAATTTTTATCTCTCGCGACGTCATCTTCCATGAAGAAATTTTTGCACTAAAAACTCAAACACATTTTTCCACCGAAATCATTTCATCAACACCCAAAAATTCTTCTTCCACCGACACCCCTTCTATCCCCCTTCATTCTCTCAATTCACCCATTCATAACAATCAACACGTGGACTCATTTCCCACCACCCAAAATAACGAAAACGTGGCCTTTTTCTCCCAATACACACATTGACGAATCAAGCCCCACCAACAATTCACTCTCGTTACCACCTACCCTAGCCACGTCTAGCCAACATCTAGATGATTCAACCCCAACGCTCCCTCCACCTCACAGAACACCACGCACTCGCAAAGCCCCTGACCTTCTTGACTATCATTGCCAACAAGCCTCCACACCCGCTGTCCACCATTCGGCATCCATGATGACGCGTCCTGAATCACATGATTCCTCAGGTAATGTCCTTTTTCTCATCTCATCTATTTTATCTTATGCTTCCCTCTCACCTTCATTTCGTGCCTTTACCACCTCTGTTTCCATCCATTCCGAACCCACCTCATACAGCCAAGCTATCCACCAACCAATTTGGCGTGAGGCAATGAACCAAGAGCTCACTGCACTTGAGCTCAATGAGACCTGGACCATCGTTGATCTTCCTCCAAACAAGACATCGATTGACTGCAAGTGGATTTACAAGTACAAATTTCAAGCTGACGGCAAAATCGAGCGGGCTAAGGCTCGCCTAGTTGCAAAGGGATTCACCCAACGTGAAGGTATTGACTTTCACGATACATTCTCCCCTGTTGCTAAATTAGTTTCAATCCGTTGTCTACTAGCCGTTGCTGCCATCAAAGGTTGGGATCTCCAACAACTCGATGTGAACAACGCCTTTCTCTATGGCGATCTCGACGAGGAAATTTATATGGGACCACCTCCTGGTCACTATGCAGCAAAATCCAAACAGGTTTGCCATTTACAGAAAAGCTTGTATGGCCTTCGACAAGCTTCTCGCAATGGAACACAAAGCTAACCTCCACATTAGCTGAGTTCGGCTTCACCCAATCAAAGGCGGATTACAGCTTGTTTACCAAATGCACAGATAATTCATTTCTTGCCCTCCTCGTATACGTTGATGATATCATCCTCATGAGTTCAAATTCCAGCTCAAGCCTTGCGGTCATACAGTTCTTGGAAACCAAATTCCGCATCAAACGGTTGGGGACATTGCGTTACTTTCTCAGAATGGAGATTGGACGTTCCAAAATAGGGATTCAAATTTGCCAGCGCAAATATGCACTGGATGTACTCTCAGAGACAGGCCTTGTTGCTGCAAAACCCTCCCCAATGCCAATGGAACCAAATAGCGAACTAAGGAAAGATGAAGGTAATCCTTTCCATGATCCTACACTCTATCAGAAATTAGTTGGCAAACTGCTTTATTTAACCAACACACGACTGGATTTTAGTTATAGTGTCAACTTGCTAAGTCAATTTATGGAAAATCCATGTGTTCCCTATTATGATGTTGTGATCAAAGTTCTTAAATACCTTAAAGGAACCCCTGGCCAGGGTATTTTTCTTCCTGCTAGTGCCAATATGGAACTTATAGCATATGCCGATGCCAATTGGGTAAATTGCCCAGACATGAGATGGTTAACCACCGAATTTTGTGTATTCATTGGGACCTCTTTGGTTTCATGGAAATCAAAAAAATAGAACACCATTTCCAGGTCCTCCGCCGAGTCGGAATATAGAGCAATGGTTGCCGTCATATGCGAACTTACTTGGATTCGCTACCTACTCTGTGATCTGCGCCTCACCATTGGCACTCCATCTACACTCTATTGTGACAATAAAGTTGCTCTGCATATTGCCGCAAACCCCGTCTTTCATGAATGCACGAAGCACATTGAACTTGACTGCCATGTAGTTCGCGATAAAATCTCTGAAGGTCAAGTAAAAACTGCTCATGTTTTCTCCTCCTTCCAGTTAGCAGATTTGCTTACCAAGCCATTACACTCTCCTACATTCAATCGATTATTGCTCAAGATGGGAGTCATCAATATTTACTTTCCATCTTGCGGGGGGCTATTGAAGTTAGAAGATGAATATTGTCAAACAGATACAAGACCACCAGATTGATGAGTCATGAAGAGATTAATTTTATTTGATGAGCTGTAAATACACGTTGTTTATTTTTATATTTCATTTACCAATCCTATGTAGCTATAAATAAACGTTGTACATGATAGATCAATACACGAGATTTATTCTCCCAACTGCTGAGTACGTCTCTGTTGCATCTCTGTTGTGTGCCTATACATTCTGTTATTTTCATTCCATTTGCATGCGTACGAGTCAGTTGTGTCGTCTCCTCCCTTGCTTCAGCTCCTTCCTCTTGCTTCTGCATCATTCTTAATATGCCTCTAAAGCAATCAAATTGGACTATCAATAAGAATATGGGAGAGAAAAAGCAATACCTTTAGTAGTAGACAAAATATGATCGAAATGAAAATGTGTTTCTAAATTCCAAATAATCTGTTCTAAGCTCAGTAGACAATACCAGCGAGTGCTTGATACCTTAAGCAGTAGAAAGTAATAAAGTTAGCATTGTTTAACCTCTTAATTAAGATTTGCCAATACATTAAATAGTCAAATGATATTGACGTGAGAGATATTATTAATGACACAACGTTTTTGTATAATTATTTTAGAATTTTAGAAATATCATTATTTTAGAAAAATGCCATTTATTTAAAAGAGAATTGTAAAACAAGTTGGAAAAGAATTATCGCTCCACAATTTCTTATTTTAAACTTTTTTGTTTCCTTCAGCTAGTAATGCTTATGGGGAATTTTAAACTCGTTGCAAGAGCAAACTTATCATTATTATATATCCTTTGAGGTTAGGTGTAAAGATTGAGGCATATGATCATATTGGCTGTGATAAAATATCATTATTCTGATTAGATTGAATTACACTTCACTTCCATTATTTAATATTATTTTTGAAGTTTCATGAGCTTATGGATTTTAATAACTTGCTCAGGACATGTTATTTACATATTAATGGTAGAGTCAACTAAAATGAGTAATAAAATAGGGGGTAGGCTATTTTTGTAGAATTCTTTTGTAACTAATACATTTCTCTTAGGCTATGTTTGAGTATAGAGGTGATCATAGATATTCTGTGAATAATAGTGAAAAATTAATAAAAAAAAGTTATTATAGAATATTGAATAATAGTGAATAATAGTAAAAAGTAATAACAATGATATCATTAGTAATGGAGTATTCTAAATGTAAAAGCCCTTAGGCAAGAGACACCACAAAAACAACTAAGTGCATAAAAAGAAAAGTAAAAAAATTAGAAAATGAACCAAAGCTCATACACAAAAACAACTGTAAATAGTGATGGCCTCCACACTGTGCATTCCACAAACAGTTAGGATTCTTGATATTTAATTTTCCATTCTTCCATATTGACCAGGATTCCTGATGCTAATTAGCATAAGCTTGTTCCTCTCTTGTTCAATGTTATTATAGTGTCATGATTTGCTTACTAGCTTATTGGTTCCTCCAAATGTTACTTTTCGTCATGCTGTTCTGCTGTTACAGTTTGGTTCAGAAACAATTAATTCTCATGCATAATCTTTAATAGGCCTCTGTTTTGTCCACCAATTGCTTACCTGCTTTATATGCTTTTTGATTGGAAGCTGAAATGCGAGCGGCTGGATCTTATATGGAGAAGTTGTTAGCTAAAACTACGTCCCCTCATACAACACATGCAACAAGTATTTTTTATAATATATCATCTTCCCAATCATAAATATAACTAGCAAGAGGGTGCCTTGATTATTTTTTAGAACTTTCTACTATCTTTGCAAGATTGTGGTCTACTTTTACGTATAGAATGATTGTTTTTGGATTTAGTTGATGGATACAGCTTTTATCTTTATATCCTTTTCTCCTGCAATGTGAGAAATTTGGGTTAAGTTCTTTGTGCAATTTTTGAATACGCTTGACCTCGCAATGTTGAGTACTGTGGAGTCTGGTCCACACTGCTCGAGCGGAGTCTTTAGTTGCTTGAGCGGAGGTGGTATAGAGACTTCGCTCAAGACCTGATCGACAATGAGCTCGAGCGAATGCAATACAGAGAGTTCACTCGACCTCGCTCGACATATCGCTCAAATGGGGTTCAAGTTAGAGAGTTCGCTTGTGAGTCGCTCAACACATGATTCGAGCAATTGACAGGAAACAAGTTCACTAGAGGCATGCTCAACACGTCGTTAGAGTGAACATCAATTTTGTTGAAATATTAGGGTTTCCGTCGTGTACCCTATATATTGTGTTTTGTGGTTCTGTTGCCGTACAATGTATGGATAGTAGTTGCCCAACTATTGTATTGTGATTCCTCAAGTAATAAAAACCCTCTGCAACTCCTGTGGATGTAGGCAAGTTTTTGAACCACGTAAATCTTGTGTCATATGATTATTTGATTGTTCTTTTCGCATTTACTTTAAATTTTTGTCATTATTTTTTCACAACAATTGGTATCAAGAGCCAAGATTCGGATCTGAGGAAAAACGATGGCTGGAAAAGAAGTGAAGGTATCGAGCATTCAGAAGTTCGATGGCACAGATTATGGTTATTGGAGGATGCAGATAGAAAACTACCTCTATAGGAAGAGACTTCATCTTCCATTGTTGGAGAAGAAGCCGGATAGCATGGCGGCTATTGATTGGAACCTGTTAAATCGACAGGTTCTAGGGGTTATTCAGCTAACCCTGTTGAGATCCATGGCACACAACGTCATCAAGGAGAAGACGACTGTGAATCTCATAGCGGTTTTGTCAGGTATGTATAAAAAGCCATCAACGAATAACAAGGTACACTTGATGAAAAAGTTGTTCAATTTGAAGATAGCAGAAGGTACGTCTGTTGCACAACATCTAAATGATTTTAATACTATTACAAATCAATTGTCCACTATTGAAATTGAGTTTGATAATGAGATAAGTGCATTGATACTATTGGTCGAACCTACCAAATAGTTGGGAGGCCATGAGAATGACTGTCAATAATTCTGTTGGGAAAACTAAACTGAAATATGATGACATATGCAATTTGATTTTGGCTGAGGAGGTGCACATGAAGGATTCAGGTGAGACCTAGGGTTTAAGTTCAGCACTGAATGTTGATTATCGGGGGAGATCACAAGACAGGAACTCAAGTAGAGGCAGATCAAAATTAAAGAACAGGGGCAAGAGCAAGTCAAAACTTGGGCAGCAGGCAACTTGCTGGAACTGTGGCAAGGCTGGTCACATAAAGAAGAACTGTAGAAATCCGAAAAAGACGGAGAATGATAGTGCTAATCTGATAATTGAAGAAGTACATGATGCACTATTACTTACAGTACATAGTCCAGTTGATGACTGGATACTGGATTGAGGGGCTTTTTTCCACCAATCTTCCCATCGGGAGATAATGCAGAACTATGTTGCTGGTAATTTTGGGAAGGTTTAATTGGCTGACAGAGAGGTTTTAAACATGGTGGGAATGAGAGACATTGATATTGCACTCCCTAACAAGAACAAGTGGACCTTGCAAAAGGCTAGACACATTCCTACGTCGAAGAAGAACCTCATCTCTGTTAGGCAGCTCGATGATTGTGGCCATTCAGTAGTGTTTTCAGATAGCACTTGGAAGGTTAATAAATGGGCATTAGTACTAGCTCAGGGTAAGAAAATTGATATTTTGTATATGACTACTGGTTTGAATAACATTGTTGCTACTACTGTTGTAGAGAGCATAGCAGATTTGTGGCATTGTAGGCTTGGCCATATGAGTCAAAATGGCATGAAAGAACTACTATCTAAAGGCAAGCTACCACAACTGAAGTCAGCTGATCTCAGTATGTGTGAGAGTTGTATTCCGGGGGAAGCAGAAAAAGGTCAGTTTCTTGAAGAGTGATAGAACACTGAAAACAGGAAAGCTGGATCTTGTGCACACAGACGTGTAGGGGTCTTCTCCAATGGCATCTCTTGGAGGTTCTTGGTACTACGTCACGTTCATTGATGACCACAGCAAGAAGGTATGAGTTTATTTTTTGAAGTATAAATCTGATGTATTGTGATTCCTCAAGTAATAAAAATCATTTGCCGCTCCCGTGCACATAGGCAAGTTGTCGAACCATGTAAATCTTATGTGGTGTAATTGTTTGATTGTTCTTTTCACATTTACATTCAATTTTTTTCATCATTTTTCACAACACGCAATGAGGAGGATCTCATTGGAACTATTACTGTAATGGCAACAAGTATTTGTTGCTGCCATTGTTGTCCATCCAGTGATCATTCGCAGGTTCCCCCACTTGATTTTATTGCCTTCTAGAAGATACATAACAACTAGTATTTGCAAATCTGGGCAATGTTGAATGAAGAGGACAGGTGCAAGATTGCATTCTCCCCCACAAACAACATCTCCAATTAACTAATTAGTATTGAGTTATTAAGAGGGCAAAATTTGCAAACCATAATATTTACTTGCACCCCCACCCCCTTTGTCCATGTGAATTAATCCCTAGCTAAATCTGCGTACTTTTCGACCCAAAAGTATGCAGATTTGGGATATGTACTTAGCTTATACCTCATCTAGTCAATATATATTGAAAAAACTCTAATTATAATTACGTAATTCAGATCGGGTGCTTTGTCGCACCCAATGAGCTGCATGCTTAGATATAAAGGGGCACTGTAGTCCCATATTACGTTCAAGTTGTTAGTTCGCTAATGCTTTTCTTTCTTATAGATCCATAATAGAAAGAAAAACATTTTCAGATTTGTTGATTAATCACACAAGCTATATTGTTTGTGACAGAAGAAGTAAGATCACATCTAGAAAAGACTGCCGTATATTCCATACGTATTTTGTGGACATTAAATTAGAAATCTAAGAAATCTGAAACTTAACTAATTAGATTGATTTACCTTATTAAGGTGTCATTTTAACCTATCTTAAGGTCCTCGTTTGTTAGCACACTTTTTGTATGTTTATGTCGGATTACACATCATTGATCATATTATTTGAAATACCTAATAATTACTTTTCCTTGTGAAAAAGATCACATATATGCATGGTAAGACGTCTGTTGCAACAAGTTCAGTTTCAAATGTATGTACGTACCAACTATATGCGCATTGTTTTTTTTTTTTTTTTTTAATATAACCTCTGCACTTCATTGATAAATTAAGTAATATAATTGTTGTCTCTATTCAGACATCCACAATAAAATTCGGGACATCCTCTATCCACATTTGTTTTTCATCTACAAAACTAAAGTATGAGCAACCATGTTTTTTTCTCTATGAGCAAACTGTATAGACGAGTTTATACTGTTCTTGAAATAGAATCTAACATCTTTTACTAAGGAACCATAACATGTCAGCAACTCTTGATCACTACAAACTACCATGATGACTTCCTTTGCATCCCCTTCAAATTTTGCTTTTTGAATGTTAAGATCACAGCACAACTCCACTACTGTTCTCAAAGCATAGCATTCTGCAACAGCCATGTCTTCTACATTTTCTTTCTAATCACACACAGCAGCTAGAGCCTTCCCTTCCTCATCTTTAATCATGATACCAATTCACATTCTCTTCTTTTTTTTATCCAAAGAAGCATCCGAATTGGCTTTAACAAATCCTCTTTCTAGTTTTTCCCACCTCAGATTGTTTTTCACCCTGTTCTGCACTTGTCCACCTATTCTACCAGAATTCTGAATAGCTTGATAATCACTTATAGTAGCCTTTGCAGATATGATTAATCTCTTGGGACATTCCACTCTTTTTTAGTAGGCAATAAGTCATTTCCAGCTTTCCATAAAAACAATTTGTTACGCCAGGTACATCTAAATCCCATATGTTTCTCCTCCTTTCATCCTCTTTAACTTCTCTTGAGCTCTCTCCTTTAATCCTCACCCTTCTGTCCATAAGCAAAAAAATATACACTTCTCACCGAGAAAATACCCTTTTTTTATGGACCCCAAAACATCTTATCTTTTGCTCTACCTTTACTCAAAGGAATGGTAAGTATCTTCTCAGCCTCTTCATTGTGAAAAATGGATCTAATCAAATCTTCATCCCACTCACCCTTCTGTTTATCAATTAAAACATTAACTCTTGAATCTTCTTGCGGCATAAAGGCTGGTGATTGAACCATAAATAAGGTCTAGGAAGCCACTTTGAACCCCATATCTTGATGTCTATCCCATCACCGACTCTCCATCTAATATCCCTACTTGAACATATGCTTCTCCATAAAAAAGAAGGCTATGAAGCCAATTTTGCTTCCATAAAGCTTCATTTTCTGTAATATTTCTCCTTGAATATCGTGGCTACAAGGGAATTAAGAAATTTAAGAAGCCTCCACCCTTATTTAGCAAGCAGAGCTATGTTAAAGCTCTCCAAATCCCTAAAACCCATGCCACCCCCACCTTTCTGCAGTCTTATCTTATCCCACTTCCTCCACATGATCCCTTACCTTCCTACTGTCTACCCCACTAGAATTTTGAAAATAAGCCATTGATCCCCTGACACAATCTCTTAGGAAGCTTAAAAACACACATGATATATGTAGGTATAGCCTGCAAAATTGCCTTGATCAAAACCTCTTTACCAACTTGTGATATGAAATTGTTTTCCTAGCTATTCATTTTCTGCCATATCCTTTCTTTGAGATTCCAAAATGTATTAAACTTTGATGTTCCTACCATAGCAAGAAGACCAAGGTACTTCTCATAAGTTCCACAAACAAAGGAATTCCTAGCTTCCTTTATGGCTTTTGTATCTGCAGCCTTTGTGTTACTGCTAAAAAAACTAGCAGCCTTGTCTTTGTTGAGAAACTGGCCTGATGCATTTTCATATATTTTCAACACCTCTTGTACCTCTTGTATCCTTCTCCACTCCTCTATCCTTGCTCTACCAAATAAAATGTAATCATCTACAAAGAGCAGATGATTGATACTAGTACCCCTCAAGCCACTTGCACCTCTCTTGTGATGTGCATCTTCTCATAATGGTTTAATAGAGAACTTAAAAACACAAATAAAAAAGAGATAGGGTGACAAGAGATCACCTTGTCTCAACCCTTTTGAAGGGTTAAACTTATACCCAGGGGATCCATTTATTAACACTGAGTATGCAACAGATTTAACACACTTCATCACTAAGCCCACCCACTCACAAACCCAAATTTTGTCAAAATAGACTCCAAAAAATCTCACTTTACACGATCATAGGCTTTAGACATATCTAACTTCATGGTCATACTCTCCACTTTACCCTTCTTCCTAGTCTTCATGGATTGTAATAACTCATAAGCCACCATTATATTGTCATTAATCAATCTTCCATGGAGAAAGACATTTTGGTTTGGGGATATGATTTTAGATAAAAACTAGTTTAAACCTGTTTGTGATAGTTTAGGAAACTATTTTGTACATGACATTACAAAGTTATAGGTATGAACTCACTCACTTTTTTTGTATTCTTTGTCTTAGGAATCAAAGCTAGATAAGTGTAATCAAGAGAAAGGTCTAGAAGTTTACCATTTAGAATAGCCATTGTTGCTTTACACACCTCTTCTGAAACTATGCTCCAATGATTATGCTAAAAACATGGTACAAAGTCATCTGGTCCAGGAGCTTTTAGTGGGGCCATCTGCTTCACAGCTTCTTCCCCCTCTATTTCAGAAAAAACTCTAGATAACCTTTCATTCATTTCAGCTGAAACCCTTGTATTCATTACCACAAGATAGTTCTCAATCTCTTCTTGGCTTGGCTTTGTAGTTTGAAACAGTTTCCCAAAACAATTTCTAAAAGTTGGTTCAATCTTCTTATAACCCACAGCCATTCTGCTATTCTCATCCTCCACTTCTTTAATGAAATTTATTTTTCTTCTGTTATTAGCACAAGCATGGAAATATTTAGTGTTTCTACCTCCATGCTTGTACCAATTATTTTTTGCCCTTTATTTCCACCAAAGATCTTCCTTATCTAATAACATATTCAGTTCAGTAGTGACCCTTCTAATTTCATCCACATTGCTATGAAATTCCTCTACTTGAAGACTTTTTAACATCTTAGTTTTCTCTCCTATTTCCTTCATCCTCCCTTCCTCCTAATCTTCCACCTCTAAAAAGCTACTCTACTTTTCTGCAATAAACCAGTCATTCTTATATGCTGTGAACCTCCACCTTCCCCTCTCTTCCATACTTGTTTTAAAATCCCTTCACAGTCCATTTCTAAAGCCCAACTGACCTCATATTTGAAAGGTTTTTGCTTCCGCCTACAGCTTCTCTTCTTGAATTTAAATGAATTAACAAAGGTTTGTAATCTAATGTTCTAGCCACCAGAACTTCTACCCATGCCTCCTTATAAATTTCCAAACACTCATGATTAATCACTGCTCTATCTAACCTTTCTTTGGTAAAAGTTTCATCATTGTGAGAGTAACTCCACGTGTAATTATCCCCCTTCCAGCCTAGGTCATATAAGTTTCCTTCACTCAGTGCATCCCTAAGCATCTCAATTTTTCCCTCGGTCTTGCCTTTCCTTCCCACTTCTCATCATTTGAAAGAATTTCATTGAAATCTCCTACCATGCACCACCCTTCTCCACCTTTTGGCTTCATTGTTTTCAGCATCAGCCATGTTTCCTTCCTTTTTACAATCTCTGGATGTCCATAGAAACAAGTAAGCATCCATCTACTCTCTCCTTCATCTTCTACCCATGCATCTATATGTCTTAGCAAAAAATTTACAATTTCTACTTTCACCCTTAGATTGTAACGCCTGTCTTTGTGGTGAGATTTTTTATAAAATATTTTTATAAAGGACGACGGGAATTACCATTCGATTAAAAAAATTTTACTTGCATACCCAGGGTGCAAGACTCTACATTTATCACATAAAAATGTGCTTTTAGAATAAAATAGGTTTACATCGGAAAACATTAATCTTACAATAAAAGGGTCCCTCGTACGATCAAAACTCATGCCTAGACTTCCGTGCTCTTCCCCATGGGCCGTGTGCGTGCGTGCATACGAAAACTTTACTGGACGGGGTTTTCCTTTGAAAAATGGACTTTCTTTTCTTAAAATGTGTCCCCCGTCAGTGCCTTCATTCTGCAAGAATACAGTGTATTCTTATATATGTGCGTTCATTCGAAAACAACCCTAGACGGGATTTTCCTTTCAAAAGGGACTTTCTTTTTGTAAAACGTTTCCCCCGTCAGTGCCTTCATTTCTTAAAAGTTCGTGCGTTCGTGCATACGTGCATACATGCGTTCATACATGATTTCTCATCACTTTCATAGGCCGGTACACACTGTTACGCCCGTGGCCACTGGTTGGGACTCCCTTTCATAGGGGGCAGCACTGGGTGCACTTCCAGTACTACTTACCAGGCATTACAATCTGCCCATTCATTGGTACCCTTTCATTCATTCATGTAGCCATTACGTGTCTTCATACATTTTATACTTTCATGTCTTTTCTTTGTTTTTCATTCGTTCATACTAGCTCTAAGGAGTTGGAGCTTTCATTCAATTATTTCTTTCATTTAACAGTCCTTTCATGAGAAAACATTTCTTTTCATGAGAAAACATCGTTTAGGGGCGTAAGCCCGAAAACGTCTTTCCTTTTTTAGTTCATTTCAGTTCTATCATTCGTTTAACAGTTCGTTCATGGAAAACTTCATTTTAAAACATACATGAGCTTAAACGTCAGCTTTCATGGTGTCCATGAGCGTCACCTTAAACGTCCTCTTTCATGGCATTCATGAGCATCACCTCATGGCGGTCATGAAAGCATCGATTCGTAGGATCCATAAAAGCGTCCGTTTTCGTGCCTTTCGTGGATTTTCTTAGAAAATAAATATAATAGATACATCATATAGTCACCCATTCACATGCGTATAATTAATACTTTCGTTGCATAAAAAAGGGGCTACCAAAGAGGGCCGTACATACGTATACCATTGAACACTTAGCATTTTCTTTCGTAAAACGTCTTTCGTGTCTTTTCCTAGAGCATCGTGAGGAAAAGCATTTCGTTTCGTTTCTTTATATATTTTAGAAAGACTCTAGAAGAGTATGAACATAACACTTACCTGGACTCCATGCTACTTGCATATCATGCTGTCCATTCATGTGCGTGTCAGATGACAGCCTACATGCATACACATAACCTTAACGTCATTCTCTATCTAATGCATAAGCAACTTAAACTAGAAATAGAACTACACATCACTTGGAACACTATCCTTCTATCCCATGCGCTTATGTGCCCTTTACTATGCTAAACCCTTCGGGGACCACTTACGGTCACCATATCTTTCAACTCAAAGTCTTGTCTTGAGTGCTCATCCACTAAAGTGAACCCATGATTCATCTTAGGATTAAGACACTAAGACCTTAGTCTTACTCTTCTTACTAACCACATTCGATGCATGATTCCGACCGATGGAATCAAGCATCCCAATCCTAACAATACACCCGTCACTACCTTCATGCACCTTAGCCCATACTAAATCTTCATTCTCATCCATACAAGTCACACGGCTCTAAGCCAACTCTGAGGCTTAAGCACTGTGTAACTGTGCTCACAATAAATTACCCATTACATAGGGTGAATTCGTCCGGCACATGTGTCTAACCAGATTATACATGTACCTTACCCCTTTATCACCTAAGATCAACATATAATATGTTGATCACCTGCTCGGAGGGACAAAGGCCATACTCCGATATCAACCTTCTCTTAACCCGGCTAGCATGACTCTTCACGCTACCCGTCCGTCCCTTTTGACAGTTCATCCAAACACTTAACACGACAAGACCACTACATCTTATGTCATCTCATACAGCTCGAGACTATACCCAAGCTACACCATGACCTTGTCACGTCACCTGACATCCCGCTATGTCATTCTTACATCAACCCCTTAACTCATCATGAGTATGGTTCCTCACGTACTCCTGTCACATCGTGACATCTCGTCACCTTACTGCTATACCATTTCTACACTAACTCCTCACCCATCATAAGCATAACTGTCAATAACCACGTCACTTCGTGACGTTGCCCAATCATGCTTCCATTGCGTACTCTTATACTTGTCTGCTATTTCACACATACTCCTAGCCATAAGTCCATCACGGTGACACTTGTCGCCTTATACTACAGGCTACGCCATAACTACTTCGAAACACTGTTCCACAGTTCCCGACACTAATTACCACGTTCTACGCCTGTCAACCGCACAACCATCCTTTCCTCTGCGACACGCCACACGGAGTGTCTTTGCCTCGTGGAGTACACTCCACGTATACTCCCTTTTCATACACTACGACTCATCACCATTATGGCACACGCCCCACATGGTGCATTGTTCTACCACATGGAGTACATTCCGCGTGTACTCCCTTCACATGCACTACATCACATCACCATTATGGCGTACCAGTCATATGGTGTATCACTCCACCGCATAGAGTACACTCCACGTGTACGCTCTTCACACACGTTACGCCACATCACCATTATGACATACCCGCCATATGGTGCATCACTCTACCACATAGAGTACACTCCATGTGTACTCTCTTCACACACGTTACGCCACATCACCATTATGGCATACCCGTCATATGGTGCATCACTCCACCGCATAGAGTACAATCCACGTGTACTCTCTCCACACACATTATGCCACATCACCATTATGGCATACCCACCATATGATGCATCACTCCACCACATAGAGTACACTTCATGTGTACTCTCTTCACACACGTTATGCCACCATTTCACAATATGCCAGGAGGGTATATTCTACATATACTCTCCTTATTCCACACTACGCCACACACAGAGTACACTCAGCGTGTATTGTTCTCATTCCACATACCACATCACCAATACGGCACATACTCAACAACTACACTACACAGCACAGTCCACAACACTGCACAACACAATTCCCAACTACACCGATATGCCCAACACTTCACTACACAGAATGCCCAACACTTCACTACATGACATATTACAATACAACAAACTCCATAATACTAACAGCACAGTCCACAACCTAACCAACTAATCAACAACTAATATAATCAACGAGGGATAGAGGGTTATACTATCGATGGGATAACCCGTGCGTTGCTCGCTAATCGTCACGGTCGATAATGCTGAAAGGGTCGTACGTGGTGGCTAACCCACGTACGGTGACAATTTGGGCGTTTCAATAGCTAAGTGTGATCTTGGAAGGCTCGTGGTGACCTTGTGATGGTGGCAAGGAGGACAACACGACGGATCTGGCCGTGTGCAGTGGTGGTCAGTCACGCGCAGTGACTGTCCATCACGAGCAGTGGTTACCCACCACATAAAGTGGTGGTTTGGACCTGGGGTTCAACTAAGGGAGGTGCGGTGGAACTCGTGGTGGCGTTGAGGTGGCACACGACGGCGGATCTGGCCGCAAAGTGGATGAGAAGTCGTGGGAGAGTGAGAGAGAGTGTGCATGCATGGGTGGCAGATCGTGGCCGTGGGTAGTTGGGATGGATCGGTGGTGACTTAAGGAGGTTGAAGGTGGCGGTTACCCGTCGTGGTTGGCGGCGTACTGTGGTGGAGGATGAGCAACCCATGCGTGAGAGAAGGAGAAACCGTGAGATGGAGGAGGGGGCTATTGGCCATGGGTCACGTGGAGGAGGAAGGAGGAGGGAAGGGGAAGTTCATGGCGGTCCTTGGTGGCCGTGGGCGGCCGTGTATTGCAGCACAAGGAGGAGAAATGGGTTAAGAACCCATTTCGGCTACTTACCATGAGGGGAGAGGGAGGCCTGCAAGATGGAGGCCAGCTTCGGTAGAGGATAATGGCTGGTGGGAGGGGAAGCTGCTATGAAGGTGGTGGCGCCGGAGGACGGCGCATGGCGGCGCAGTAAGCACTAAGCTCGTTCGGGCTGTGCACGACCAGTGGAGAGAGAAAGGGAGCATGGGAGAGAGAGACTGGCATGGGGAGGCTCGCCGGAGGGAGGTGGAGCTAATGGTGGTGGAGGTGAGGCTCACCGGTGCACGGAGGCGCCGGGCTGGGTAGTGGAGCATCGGGCGAGAGAGAGGAACAGCGTACGTTGTACACGTGAGCTGAGGGAGGAGAGAGAGAGGGCTGGGGAAAAGTGAGGGAGAAAAAGAGGGGTTGTGTATTTAATCCAGTCCCTTTGTCTGAGGATCTTCAAAACGATCTAACGATGAGAGATTAAAACACTAATTTGAAAATGCGTAAACATTAACTTAATTAAAAGCACTTAGAGGAATTAAGGTAGAATATTATTTATACTAACTTTAGTTTATAAAATAATATTCTTCATCATTAATAAATGATGAAGTCTTATTTAATATATTTAAAAGGATAAAATCATTAAATTAATTAGAGCTTTCAACATTATTTAAATCTTATAATATTTTAAATAATTGATATCATTTTAATAATATTAAAATAATTTCCGACAATTATAATATTTTTGGAGTTCTTCAAGAATATTATAATTGTCGTATTTAAAATCAAACTTAATTCAATAACACTGAAAATACTCCTTATAAATATTTTCAGTACATTTAAAACACTGAGCGTGCCTTCGAAGTCACATAATATCTTTTGAAACACGCCATTGTGGTTCGGCACACATGATGAGGCTCGAAGTCGCTAGATGGAAGGGGCAGACAATCAATTAGTTTCTGCTCTCGGAGTTTGCTTACGTCAGAAAGAAGGAATGTACATCAAAAAGAGAGAAGAGTACATAAGAAGGAAGGAGCAAAGTATTACATAGATCCCACAATAACATCAGTCCACCCCCTCTTCACACTGCCTCCACCTCAAAACATCCCTCACAAGCCAGCCATTTTTTTATATTCCAACAGCTTTTATTTTTAATCTTAGTTTCCATAATAAAAACTTAGTTGGGTTTATTATTCTCTACCATAGAACATAAATCTTGAAGTATCCAAAGATTTCCCAACCCTCTGCAGTTCCAACTCAATATTTTCATAATACTTGGTGGGGCTGACTTTCAGCCACTGCCAATAAACCAGTAATATCATCTGAAAAAGCCTCCACCTTCCAACTTTCCACTCTTACTCTTCTTCTCATTACCCCTAACCTCCACCTCAACACTACTTCTCTTTTTCTTAATTTTTTCCTTTGTAGTTGGCACCCCTTCTTGCTGGAATTTACTCCAGCCTTCCTCCTCCAAACCCCCTTCTTAACAAGCTTCTCCACCTCCACCATACTCCCCTCCTCAAAAGTTACTACTAACTCCTGCAATCCTCCCTCACCCCTATTAATCATTTCTTCTTCTTGTGGCTATATTGAAAAACAAATTCTCTCCCCAACCCCTTCTATCGAACCCCATTCACCTTCACTCCTCTTTCTTCTCCATTCTCTCCATTATTTTTATTTCCTTCTGTTTCTTCCCCATTTTTTTGCATCCCCTATGGATAGTCTTTTCCACTTATATTCAAATTATCATTTTTTTTTCTCCCTCACTCACTTCCCTTCCCCTTCTTTCCTCCCCCTCATTTTCATCCCCTTTTCCCCTATTATGAGTTAGATTTCCCCCTTCCTTCCTCCACAAGCTACCCTCTTCAAACCTACCAACCCCATTGTTAAAGAATTTGTTTCTTTGAAATTGTTTGGCCTTCATCCATAATCCATATTGTTTCTCTTCCCTACGAAACTCTCCCCTCCACTATTGCATCCGTTGTTCCCATGCACAATACACCCACATGAGAAACATATTTTTGGCATTTTTTCACAACTAAAGGTAATCTATAAACTATTGCCTTTTACCTTCAGCATTCTACCTCTTGCCAATGGCTGAATCAAATCCAAAAGGATCTGAACTCTTAAAAAATTTCCCCAACCACTTCCATCATCCCTCACATCCACCTCCTCTACTTTACCCACCGTACCCCTAATTTGCTCACTTCTCGCTTTTGTCATACATGATAACGGTAGGTTATAAAAACTTACCCAAAAACTTTTTGTGTCAAATTTAATGTTCTGTAAATGAGTATACCCATCAAACTCCTTCATAACCAGCAGCTGGTTATCAAACAACCAAAGTCTCCCTGACCAAACTTTCTGTTTATCAACCAGATTTTTAAATTTAATGACAAAAATGTTTGGACTCACCCCAGTGAATTGGGTAGCCTTACTTATCCTCCAGAATTTTGCCATCGTTGTTCCCACCACTTTTTTACTCATCAACCTTGTTGAGGAAATTTTCCCCATCGTAGACCTCTATTCCTTCAACACCAATTCACTTGACAGTTCCTCCACAATCTCGATCACAACTTTCTCCTCTTCTTGCAGCCGGAATCCCCTCCATTTTTCCTCTAAATCCTCCACCCTTTGCTAGTAGATCCTCCCCTCTGTCACCAGATTTTTCCTATTCCGCCGTGGGCATTCGTACCCTTGGCCAAGTGACACCAATAACCACCGAATATTTTCCGTAAACAGCTGGGACCACCTTATATTTCTTCCTTTTCTATTATAACCACCTCACACACATTCACGTGCCACTTGCACTAACTCTCACTCCACCCCTTTTCCAGAGAGAAAAGAGAGGAGACTAGCCATTCATTAAGAGCAAGCCCTTAGTTAATTTTTTTGCTATATGCGCAATGTTAATTCTCAAATTATGTGTTCTTGTTTGATTAATTTACTGGGAAGGTGGTAGAAGTAACACCTTCTTTCTACCACCTTCCCACAACAAGTATTTGAGACTTATTGGAAATTTATAATGTGTTAAAGTCTCAAAGGATCTAGCTACCCAATAATAGCGATTGGTTATTAAAGTCATGGTTTATCTTTAACTGATTTCAATGGTCTTTCCTCTTGCTTATGGTTTATCTTTAACTGATATTTTGCTCAATTACTAGTCTATTTGTTGCACTACTTAGGTGAATTAATTATAACGTATATTATAATAATTATGCTATATATATTATTACTTTCTTCTTCCATCCAGGGAAAACATTAAAGCTAGCTATTTTTGCCCAAGAAAATAGGTTGTCCAGTGTTTCATTTTTTAGATTAACCTATCCTTCGTATGCAGGATAATTAAGTTCTTCGATTAATTAATAATGTCGCAATCAATCTTTCTTTCTTTTTTATAACAACTTCATCAATTTCATTACAAAAGTAGTAAGAAGAGTTACAACTTGGCTTCATGCCAAACAATTTGGGATACACACTCAGGAATTGAATCCCAGAAAACTATTAAACTCTTTACATACTGTAATTTTTGTTCACTACGAAACAAGGGCCAAAATTTTTGAAATGGGCCAAAAGTCCAAGCCCATGAGATCTGGTATCGCCCCCACAACATGCATGTTTGTTTCTTCGATATGAACGTTTCTTTCCGTTAGGGTAAACTGCAACACTTTATTTTCACATGTTACACAAGTTCGCACACAGCCCTCGCAGATGTCCTCTTCATGCACGGCCTCATCATGTCAATTTTCCAAGACATGCATGATGCACGTCACCCATGCACGTTGATCTCTCTCTTCTCCTTCATTAGGGTTTTCGACAACCTCTATTTATATACGGATAACATAAACTTAGATCATGCACAACAGTTTCCTCCCACCACGAAGACCCACGTCTCCACGTCAGGATAGCACCTAACTCACACACATGTACAACACAGTTTTCCTTTTTTTTTTCTTCTTCTTCTTCTTTCATAGCCACCAAGTCCCACAAACAGCAAGTTTCCTCAAGGCCTCGCACCTCCCAGCCCACGCATGGTCAATCCATGGAGGACTCTATTATGGTCATGCAAAACACCACCTCATGTTGTCGAGGCCTCCAAGCTTTGCCCTGCAACACCTCCAGCCGCAACCCTCTATTCTAAGCCAAGCCAAGCGTCGTTGCACCCATCACCACCATCGTTGAACCCAACAACCCACAACTTTCCCCCACGATCACAACTTATTGCAGACACGCAAACCACCCACCCAACGCTCAGCCCCAGGTTCGACCACCCATGCACATCCCCAAACATCCATGTTTTGCACCATCTTAGATGCAGCAACCAGGGAAACCACCTCCTACAACCATAGCAAATAGCAACCCATGGTTTTGCCAAGCCAAATGCCCTTGTTTTATAACACCACAACAGAGCAAAATTCCCCCACCGTGAGCTACAAAATTGGTGCCACCTTCTCACATTTCTCCAATGCCAGATGGAAACCATCCCTACACCGTATCCCAGCCTTGAACCAGCGGTGGAGCCACCACAAACTGCCATGCTCCTTTCTCCATGATAGATCCTCTCCCCACGCAACACCATAGCACACAGGGCCAAACCGAGAGCCATGCCTTGCCACAGTTGAGGCCACGATGCCACCGCCAGCAGTAACAAAATTTGCCAAAGAACAAGCCTCCACCATCAGATGCTACCCAGATGACGTAGAGCACCACTATCCCGCAGCCCATGCCATTTTTTTCCTCCCGGTTACATGAACACACTGTCTCTATGTAAGACTCTCCCTCTCTCTCTCATCATCTTCGTCCTCTCTCAGTGCTCCGCCATCGAGCTCACCACCGTCGTCCTCCACCTAGTCCCTTACTCCACCACATGCCTACTTCCCTCTCGGTATGTCTCAGTCATATCACCCCTGCATGTTTTCATAGTTTTCAAATAGAAACAATTATGTTGCCTTTCCTTAAGGCTTATCTGGTTTTCATGAAATTATGATTTTGCCCACTTAGTTGTAAAATCAAACATGAGGATTTTAAAAGTGGGTTGTCTTTACTTTGGGCCACATGGGCTTGTTTTCTACTGGGCCCCTTTTTATTTATTTATAGTGTGTTCAGTTAAGTTATTTTGAAGGTAAATGTTTTTGGGTTGGGCTCGGGTTCTAAATTATTTTTGGTCGGCTAATATTTTTTTTACAACGACTTTTCATTACTTTAAGTGGGTTGGGTTCGATTTCTTAAATGGACTAGGGTTTGTGTTGAAATTAGATTAAGCATATTAAGTGGATATTGATGGATTTGAAAAATGATGGCATGTTAGGGTTATGAGAATTTTAGGTTTTGAGGAATTAAAATAGGACGATTTTTAGCATTTCAAGTTTAAATATCGGGATACGTGTTCAATTGGAAATTTACCGAAATTATGTGATTATTTTATAGGTGACGATTTATATTGACTTGACATTTTGGAAAATTGGTTATATTGAGGAAATTAGTTTGAATCAAAATTTATATATGATATTGAAAATTTAGAGTCTATAATTATATTGTTGAAATGTGAGTTTAAGTGATAGAAAGTAACTCTCTGACCCATGCAGGACTGGAGCATTACAGTAAATCTGCTAAAATTTAAGCTTGGTAAATAAATATATTCAATCTTCCCATGTCAGGCCTCGAGGTAAGATTATTTCACTCTTTATGGCTTCCTTCAAGTGATTGGGAAGATTTGAATTCGTGCCATGTAAATGATCATGTGCTCGGTCACAGAGGAGCTTAGAAATGAAGTGCACAAACATGGCATATATTATGAGGCTAAACTTCCAATGGGTAAAAATAATATTTTTAACAAGAGTTAGGGTTTATTCCCATCGATCGTCTTGTTACTTGAGTTCCCTAGTGGGGCCAAATGTGAGTGTATTTAATCTGAAGGCTTGGTGTGGTAGATTAATGTCAAAGAATTGGTAATTGACATAAAAGATTGTTCCCCTTGAAGTTATATATGATCCTTTAGCTTGGTATACCAATAAGTTATACAAATGAACTAAATTTTTCTACATCGTTATATACGGTATACTCTAGGATCCGAAATCCATGCATGCATGATGTTAAATATTGTGATTAGTTTTTCTTTTTCCAACTTCCTTTCACAAAGAACAACTAGCAGTTAAAAAGTATGAAATGAATTATGCTTCTAATCCATATGAATTGGAAACAAACCAAGACTTGATGATTTGTAAATTTTTTATAAGAGAAATCTTTGGTCTACAAAATAAATCATAAAAAACTAATTTACAAATTGATGGAAATTGATGTTGCGCATCAATTTGTAAACTGCTTATTATATGGTGTATATCTGATATATATCCCACATCATCAATATGTACTCGTCATTGTGTGAGATTTATTTTTGCAATTCTATTTATACATCAAACACGTAGTGTGAGATCCCTAATTTTGGGCCTTTATTACTATTATTGTTCATTTATTATTGGCACTTTTATTTTGGTTTATTATTTTTATTATTGTGATTTTTATTACTTTATTTATTTAATTGTTAAGGTTATGGTGTATTTTATTTTGATGTCTTTTGTTCATTTTATTTTGGTCTTTTCAGATTGGGCTTTGGTGTTTGAGTGCGTTTTATTTTCTATTGGCTCGAATTAGTGTGAGAAACAGGCCCAGCCCTTGTGGCAAAAGGGAGTCCAGCCGCTGTGGCAAAGGGGAGTCTAGCCCCTTAGGCCTTAAATGGTGCCGTTTTAGCTTATCAGTGCACAGTATTACATAGTGCGCCGCAACCCTCCTTTCTCCTCTCTCCTTTTCTTTCTCTTCTTCTTCCTCCATGTCGAGCCCCCCACCTCAGCCATCTGCATCGTAGCCCATGCCCTTCACCACCTCGTGTCGTTGCCGCAACACCTCATCCTCTTCCATCTCCATTCAGCTCCCTCTCTCTCTCTCTCTCTCTCTCTCTCTCTCTCTCTCTCTCACACACACACACACACACACCTCCTTTAATGATCTGGTAGTGTCGATAGCCACTGCAACAACCTTGGCTCAGCGTTTTGGCTTCCTTAGCGCATCCCCTACCGTCATCTGATCATCGTTCGCCCCTCACCCTCAAACTGAGAGCCTTGCAATTTTTCTCCCTCTCTGGTTCTTTCACCCTCTTTGATAATGTCGTTAGCCTCCACCATCATGTCAAGCACCACCTCCCCCACCATCCCACACCTCCTATCGCAAATTAGGTTGCTCCTCGTGCCCTAGCTCCACGGCCCACAATAGGCCGAATCTCCACTGTTCGAAACCCATCCAGAAGCCTTTAGGAGACATTTTGCCCTCGTGCCGTCGTGAACCACCAACCCCAGCTACCTTCTGGTTGTTGCACAACCACCTCGAATGCCCCACTTCCCTTTCCCATCATATCCTCCCCTCGGTTCCACTTGACCTGTGAGTGTTAGCCCTTCTTAGCCGCTGTTCCGTCGTGCTCCACCGTGCCACACTAATGAAACCCTCTCCTCTACCCACTAGCAATCGGGATCTACCATCCCTTTTGAGAGAAAACCCACCAAAATCCCTCTGTTTTGCCCAGATCCGCCGCTACCACCTTGCATCGCCGCTGCTTTGCCACTTTTGGCATCACCTTGGTGAGCTAATCTTCCTACGTTAATTAATTTAAATACAGTTTTCAATTTCATTATTTTGCTAACGTTTTGGTGTCCGTTTGCGTAGCAACATGCGCACGAGATACCCTAGGCAGTGCAACTGATCGTCCATAAGTCTGATGTCTCACGCTGTATGTACTCTTCTGATAAGACTGCTTTTAGATTTAAGAATATTGTTATACTAACTCTTTTTTTATAGTTTGATTGGTTGAACTGTGCCTTGGGCCCAATGAAGTGTTGGGAATTAAACTATAGTTGAGGTTGGTTTGGGCCTTGGGCCAGAAATGAAGGATAGGAAAACACGTGTAGTTGTGATTGTGAATTGTGGAACTGGATGACTTAGATTGTTGTGGTTTATATATATGTTTTGTTGAGTGATCTGCCATGTCATCCAATATACTTTTTGTCATACATTTGTGCATTTTATGTAATTGCCATCGGAGTTGAGCTTATTTAACTATGTTGTGCTATGTCATGTTGTGTGAACTGAATATGGTGGAATGAGAACCTGAACTCTTCATTTGCTATCATAATATTGAAGAAAGTAAGCAGTAACTGAAAATCATTTATTAGCATTTGGCATTAATCTGAATCATGCTACCTAAAAAGAGCCCCCAAATCAGTAAGACATGCATGATGGTAGCTAGGAAAAACAATGTTGTGATGTGCTTTAACTCTCTCTGGCCTAATGGTGGGGTCCTTGACTAGTGGAAAAGAAATGAATTCCACACATGCATGCATGCATGGGAGAAGAAGTCTAGGCAAATGCTAGTTGGCATGAAGTCAGTGATCACGATATGGTAGATATGATGGTGCACCAGACCCTCTACCCATAACATTTGTAAGCTCTACTACTTCAGAGCAAAATGCGTTAGAATTTCATTACAGTTGGATTTATAGCAAAATGCATTACATCTATAAGCTCTGCCCATAATACCTAATAATCAAACTACGGGAGATTTTTTCCCTTTAAATGAATATAAGAAAAACATAAACATCGAATGTTTTATGGCCCAGAACCTTCATAATTCAAAATGTGTTTCATATAAGGCTCATTGGCTCAAAGTTAATACTCTCTCATTTCAGTAACCATATGCAAGACTAACATTTAAGAAGCTATGCTGACATCATTTCTCTAGATGTTAAAGTGGGAGAGGTGGAGTAGAAGATAGATAACCAGTGAATACAACTCTGCAAATCTACAAAAATGACAACAACAAAACCATCCTTAACACAAGAAAGAGATTCTATATATCTTAAAACCCTCTTTAATACAAAACCATCTATTATGAACCCAATTAAAGGGGCTGGGCTGCTTAATGCCCAACTTAATTGTTATCCTGTCATTTTAATTAGTTGTTGAGTTGTTAGTGGCCCATGGGCCTAGTTAAGGTAAATAAGAATCGACCCAGGGTCTAAGTTTTGGTCGTCATTGATTAGGGGCATGGTTTCTGAGTATATAGAGGGAGAAGAACCTCTGTTAGAGGGATCTGGAAAATTATTGCTGAAACTTGTATTTTAATTTGAGAGGAATTGGAGACCTCGAATACTCTAAGTTGTAGCCATTATCTTTATCTTCTTGTTCTTTGTTCTCTTGTATGGTTTATATTACTATTCTTTCCATTGAGTCCATTACAATTGGAATCAGAGCCGATGATCCATGGAGGACGAACTATTTTTCGAGCTGCAACAAGAGGCCTTACAGCGGCAAGTAGACGCTAATGAAAAGAGTCTTCAAGGGTTTAATAATAGCTTTAACAACTTGATAGATATGATGCTTCATTGGGTGGTAAGGCAGAACAATATTACTAATCGATACGATGTTATGGAAAAATTGGTGAGATTAAAGGTTAGGAAACGGAGGTCAGTAGTTGTTGAATACCAAGTGGACGAAGAAGAATCTAAGTCTGTTGTTGAGTGTCCTGGAGGAAATGTCACAATTAGTGAAGACTTCACCTCAAAAAAGTGAGTGGAAGAGAAGGAAGCAGTTACGGCTTCAATCGACGATTCACAACCATTCATAGTGCAGGAAGAAAATCGAATCATAAAAACAAATGGTGTAGATATGGCCGTAACTCCTGATGGTGCCGAAAAGGGAGCGAAGGATGAAGAGAAGATTCATCTACAGGACCAAGTTAGTGTGAAGCAAAATGAAGAACCAGCAGCCAAGGATGATTCCAACAAGTTACCTCTTTCATCAGATCTGAAAAATTCTGTTAGAAATTCCATTTTCTCGTATCAAATTTCATTTGTCCTTAGCAATCCAAATCCAAAATTAATTTCCAAACAAGCAAATTTTCCTCTTTGAATTTGGTCTCCTTCATCTCAAAAAAGAATTCCTTCATCTCCTTGTCTCTTCTCCTTTCCCCATCAACACCCCGTTCGAGATTAACCTCACCGAGATAGAGCACTGGATCGATGTTAGGAGGCTGATGGGCTGTAGGTTCAACGGTGTTTGTGTACATCTCGTGTGGCACCCTCCATGGCCAGGAGGCATTCCCTACCCACTTTCGGTCCTACTAACCCTTGCATTAAAAATTGATGGGAACAAAACTCAGATTGTAGATTGCATGGATCCTCTCACGAATGGACTTGAATTACAAGATGTGATCGTCAACAAGAAAGCTCGTGAAGCAGTGAAGCTGCAGATGGATGATGTTGTTGTTATTGGTAAGAAACTTTTTGTTCATTATTTGTTTGAATATATTCCCACTTAAAGTGGTGTTTAAGCCATTTGATAGAGGAGGGAAAATAAATCCTAAACGAACGAATGGTGAAGAGGATGTCACAACACATATACTTTACTACAGGGTTGCCCACTCTAACTTGCATACTATTAAAAATGAGTGGGGGTTCACAAGGTTTCCTGTTGAATCTAGGAATGAAATTGTTGGTGTTGTGACCAAAACCGGGAAGAATGTGAAGAAACTCAAAAGGGATGATAATGAAATGAGTGAAATTGAAGAGGTTGCTAACTCAAAGTCTTCGAAGCAGGCTCGAGACCACGCATCTCTGGTCGTAAATGCTTTAGTTAGTTCATTGATCAATGGTCAGCTAGAGAAACTAAAAGTGGACCAATGTAAAGTTTATTTGGGGAAGAATGGATTGAGACTGACTGACAATAAAGGCACACTCATTCAGCGCATTAAGGAGCATCTAGAGATTTTTAATGGTGGAGGGGAGAAGAAATATCCAGTCTCTAGCTTTGTATTGGATTGTAAATGGGATGCATGCACTGGTGATATTGTTATGTTTGAACAAAATGTTTCTGAAATGTTCAACATAGCATTCCGAAGTGCCTGTGGTCCTCCTTGTGGCACAAGGATTGTTGTGGGCCGCATTGCGAAAGAAAGTTATGATGCTGCCAAGCAACAACATACTTTCACGATAGAAGTACTCTAGAGCAAGGGGGAGAAACCACACCCTCCACTTCATTCCCTGCTAATTAAGTGTGTTTGAAAACTTTAAGACAGGGATGGGAAAATGAATGGGAAGGGCAGAAAGTTTTGGTAAAGCACTCCAGGGGGTCTATTGCAAGGTCTGATAGAGCAGTACGTATCCAAGGGAAGGAAAAGAGGAAAATGATCAAGGGACTTAACTACCATCTTACTTTGCATCCATATCTATTCCTCTAAAAGTCAGCATTTCTATGGCTTCCCTTCATCCTCAGAGCTACAACTTCCTTACTCTGGCTGCTTTACTATATGCATCAATTACCTTTGACTACATATCATTACATTGCTCCCTGAGCTAATTTCATTGTAGTTTACTATCAATTATATGAAACTACATCATGATGCCTTGCCGCTTTGGATTTGGCATCAACAGCAACTCCCAGATCATCAACGTAACAAGAAACCCTAATTCCTTATCAAAACCTACAATTCTCCTATGGATTCTAATTTAGAAACAACACCTAAACTCTCCTAATTCTCACCAAAAAAAAAAAAAAAAAAGGAAATGTAAGGGTCAAAAGTTAAACATTATTAATTAGGGTGCTATAATATTGTAGATATGAGAACGATACTCTCATTTTACTGATAACCCTTATTTATGTTAGAGTAATACCTTATACAAAGGGAGCATGGAGGTTATAACCAAAATCCCAAAACCATGATCCTTATAATGTGTTATTTTACACATTAATAGATTATCATAGATTTGGCTCTTGAAAGGCTATCACTATCTCATAATAATTAATTATCTTATCATTTTTCCTAGGTATGAATCAACAATTGTCCAAGAAATCATTAAAAGGATACTTCAGGGATTGAGTTGTAACTTTTCAACTCTTTCTAAGGACCTTGTTGGAATAGAATCCCATGTGGAGGAAATGATGAACATACTTGGTATTGGATTGGATGATGTTCGCTTTATAGCAATTCATGGTATGGCTGGAGTGGGTAAGACAACTTTGGCAGAAGTCATTTATGATAGAATATTTTATCAATTTGAAGCTAGCAGCTTTATTGCCTGTATTAGAGAAGAAACTAGAAATCGTGGTTTAGTTTCTTTACAAAAACAACTTCTTTCTAAGATCTTCATGGAAAGGGCAATAAATATATGGGACGATCGTGAAGGAATGAAAATGATACGGGATAGACTATGTTATAAAAAAAGTATTTCTAGTCCTTGATGATGTGGACAGGGAAGAACATCTAACTGCATTAGCAGGGAGTCGTGATTGGTTTGGTCCGGGGAGTAGAATCATTTTAACGAGCAGAGATAACCATTTGTTGAAAAGACATGGAGTGAATGATATCTATAAGGTTAATGAGTTGAATAATGATGAAGTATTGCAGCTCTTTAGTTTGGTAGCTTTCAAGAAGCCTTATCTTGAAGAAAATTATGTGGATTTATCCAAAGGCTTTGTAAAATATGCTCAAGGCCTTCCTTTAGCTCTCAAAGTTTTAGGGTCCTCCTTATTTGGTAGAGGAACAAATGCATGGAAAGGTGCTAGGGATCAACTGAAAGCAAATCCTAATAAAGAAATTTTAGATATACTTCAAGTTGGTTTTGATGGATTGGAGGATTTGCAAAAGAAACTATTTTTAGATATTGCTTGTTTTTTCAAAGGAGAGGTCTTAGATAACATTTTAATGGATATATTAGAAAGTTTTGGTTACTATCCATACCTCAATATTGATATTCTCATGGAGAAATGTCTTATAACGATCTCATCTCAAAGGTTGAGGATGCATGATTTGCTACAAAAAATGGGTCAAGAAATAATTTATGATGAATCCCCCAAAGAGCCTGGTCGGCGTAGTAGATTGTGGCATTATAGGGATGTCCTCCACGTGTTGAAGAATAATACTGTAAGTGGATTAATCCAAATATAAATGCATAGTGTATTTTCATTCTAATTCTTAAGTTTTTTGCAAATATTTCTCACACAATTTTATTGTTCGTGGTTTTTAGGGAACTGACATGATTGAAGGCATAGTGCTAAACTTACCTAATCAAAATGAGGAACGATTCAGTGTTAGAGCCTTCTCAACGATGAAGAAATTGAGAATTCTTAAAATTCGCAACACAAGTTTTGTCAACATGAGTTTTTCAAATCTCCGTGATAAGTTATTGAATCTGCATTGGCACAACGACCCTTTAAGATTTATGCGGCCTTTCCATATTGTCTTTGCATAACTGCAAAAAGCTCTCAATTTTTCCGAGCATTATTTGTAGTTTGTCATCTCTTAAAATTCTGGATGTATCTGATTGCCTAGTACTTGGTGGAATTCAAGACATGAATGGTGACGGGTATCTGAAACAATTGCATAAAGGTGGAACTGCTATCAAATTCACTAAGTTTTTTGCAATGCCAGAGTTTGGCTCAAATGATGCTTGCTCTACGCAAGAAATGTTTATGACCAATGATGACTCTATTGCGGCCTTCTATTTTGGATTTGATGAAAGAGTCTACTACATTAGAAACTTGAATCATGAAGAAAGTAATTTGCAGACAAAAGGCTACGACGTTGTGAGTCTCTTTGATCTCTTCATAAGATGTTTTGTGGGATTGGTTATTTAATATACTCCAATTAACATCTTTTTGTTTTTTGTTCTTACTTCACATGTAGGAAACTATTAGTTTTAATCCCAAGGTAGTGTGTGGATCTTCCTTGGGAGTTGATGATCGAGAGTGGTTCAACATGAAAAGTTTTGGTTCTCATGTAACACTTCAAATCCATCCAAACTTAGATAATAATAATAGTAAGTGGGAGGCATATGTTCATCTTATTATTTATGAAGTTGATGATGAGGTAGAGAATTCAGATCCAATGATTTTCAAGGGCAGTCTTTTTGATGAAGGCCATTTTGTTGAGTTTGTTTATCATTTTGCGACTAATGAAGGTCCTCTAAAAGAAACATTAGTCCTTCGTGCCCCGAAAGGCCCTTCTGTATGGCCATGTGCGTTTGCGGTGTCTCTACCAGCCAAGTGGTTTTTGGAGCAGTCAGCTAATTTGGATAGATGGAGCTACATTGGAGCATCAGTTAAAACAAGTAGCTCGAATGTGAAGGTGAAAGAGTGTGGGGCGCGCTTTCTATCTCAACATCCTCAATCTGAATTCTATAATACCCATATTCCCCATATTGGTTTAAGATTAGAAATGTGGCATCATCTTTGTTGTTGTTTGGAAATGGGCAGTCATATTCTTGTACCTATTCGTTTCTAAGGCATAGTAAGGAATTAAAATATGTGAGCTGGGTCAGTACTCCAGGCCAAGTTGTGTAAATGGATGCAATTCGTGTATATATTGAGGCTTTCATCAATTATTAATGTTAGCTATTGGACAAGACGTTTGAGAATAAGTGTGAGATTTGTAGTGCTCTATACCAGTTGTACATTAATTATGAGATGGAACTCTTCATTCAGGCTATACAAAAGAGATCAGCTAAGCAATTTCATATTTAACTTGGATAAAATTTTCCTTAGGTTAACATCGACCGAACTTAGCAGTGTTCCTTTACATTTTTTTCACAAATTTCTAATATTACATGAATATGGACCATTCATACGTATTAAAATCTCATGGCCATTCAGGTGTATTAAGAGAATGTGCCAACTTTTTCCACCATTAATATTTAGAAAGTTAGCAATTAATTTATTGGCCTGATCTAAGTTAGAGTTGACTTGCCTATCCTATTAAGATATGAGAATTCCTTAAGACTGGCCAGGTTGCTATTAGCCAAATAACAGCCTACTCATCATAGAGTAACATCTAAGACTTCCACCAAACTTATCTTGAACCAGAATTACATTAGAAAATGAGAAGCTCTTCTTCTTGATTTCAGCACCTTACCCCTCGCACCCCCTTGAAGCTGATTTCAGCCCCACTCATCGCACCCCCTCGAAGCTCAACCCTTAGGAACTCATCAGATGTAATCCCTTTGTCACTCAACCCATTGAACAACATCGGCATCATGTCTCAGCCCCCTCACACCCCCCTCGAAGCTCAGCCCCTTTCGCACTGGCGATAAAGAGCAGCCCCTCAAAGACGTAACCATTTCTGCTATGCCCTTTGACCAACCCTAAATTCGATTTTGCTTGGAATGTAAACTGGTTAGAAATTCTTTAGAGACCTTTCTGTTTTTGCTTTGAATGTGAACTGGTTGGAATGTAAATGTCTGCTTGGAGTGTAAACTAGTGAAGAAGAAAGAAATCACACGATGGAAGCCATAGAAATACTGTTTTTGCATTTTACGTGTTTGATAAAAGTTCTAAGAAGAAAAAGCACCACTGTATTGTGTTGAATCTCAAACACAAGCACCCTTACACGATGGTGTAATGGACCCAATGGAAAGAATAGTAAAATAAACCATACAAGAGAACAAAGAACAAGAATATAAAGATAATGGCTACAACTTGGAGTATTCAAGGTCTCCAATTCCTCCCAAATGAAAATACAAGTTTCAGAAATAATTTTCCAGATCCCTCTAACAGACATTCCTCCCCCTCTATATACTCAGAAACCATGCCCCTAATCAATGACGACCAAACTCAGGCCCTGGGTCGATTCTTATTTACCTTAACTAGGCCCATGGGCCACTAACAACTCAACAACTAATTATAATGACAGGATAACAACTAAGTTGGGCATTAAGCCCAACCCCTTTAATTGGGTTCATAACAATCTCTCCCCCTTTAAAGAACCATGTCCACAAGGTTACCAGGAATGGCCCAACTTTCTTTAAGTCTCTTCCTCAGTTTCTTGATAGCTCTGAATTGCATGAACCTCTTGCTAGGAAAAATTTAACCCGTCTCCGAAAATGATGGCAAAGACAGAGTTATCATTGGAAGAGCATAGCAAGATGGGCTTGGCTTCTGAATCATGCATCCCACATAGGGTAAGCAGGCCCTGCTCTTTATTCTGAGTGTATGCTACTTCCAAATTTCCCTTTTCTAAAGCAACCCACACCTTTATTGTTTTGTCTAACGAACATGATAATAGAAATTAGTCCCAGCACGGAACAGACATCACAACTTCAGTGTGTTCTTCAAGTGTCTGTATATAGTGCAAAGTTTCAATGTTCCAGACTCTTATAGTACAGTCCATTGACCCAGAATAGAGCCTATTAGCTCTAACTACTAATGAAACAACTCCAAGGGTATGACCTTTAAGTGATGACCTTTAAGTGCTTAGGGGAACCATTGGACACTTGAAAAAAAAAAAAAACTTGTTTAAAGAAATGTTTGCCAGTAATTTGGAGATCACTTGAAGAGAATTATGAGAAGAGCTAGCAGTACTAACAGGCTAGCTAGAGACATATATAGGAAAGACTCCCTTGCTTTCCAAACTATCAATTAATTAACAAACACCACCATTAGTGGGAATCAGGCCAGCTTGATCATGGGTTGATGTTAATTTCAGCCTAAGTCAAGACGTAAACAAGACGGAAGAAAATTTGAGATCAGTTGACTTGGACAATTGATGAACAGTAATGGACTTGGCTGCGGGTCTTCCACTGCCAAGCACGTCTTCCACAGCATGATCACAAGTACTCCAAACTTGAAAGAGACTCTGAGAATCGATGAACCTTGGTCTTGGTGAATGGACAGGTTTTAAGTGCCAGTCAAGTCTTTCAGTTGATCATTTTGTTAAGAAAATTATTTATTTCATATGAACTTACAAATTATTTTGAAGTTTTTTTTTCCTAATTTCTGGTAGCTGTTATAAGTTTATTTCCACTTTCCATTATAAATAATATTCTTTTACTAAGTCACGATAAATCTTTTATGATTTATTTAAATAAATTATTATGATGTTTTCAAATTTTAATACAAGTTTCTAAGTTTTGGCCTTTTATGTTAATTTTATTTTTTTACTTTTCACAATGGCATGCTGATTAGGTATAGTTGTTTTGTTCTTTAAATGACTAGCGTGAATTCTAATTGTAATCATTTCGTTGGTGTGACAACCACGTGTATATATATATATATATATATATATATATATATATATATTAGCCATAAGTTTTTTAATTCAGCTTAGAGATTCCAATTTCCTAAAATTCGAAAGGATGTCCATCGACAAATATCAAAAGCAAAAATTGAGAAATAAAAAGAAATCTTGAATGCATGCTTGGATAGCATAGCTAGAGCAAAGAAGAGAGGAGGCCAAGTTGTGGCTCATGTTTTCCAAGCCAACAAATTGAACGAAATTATAATATCTAACCATCCTTTGAAGAAGTTTATACCAAATATCATGATTTAGAATGAAAGGGACTGGTAAGGTGTTTGCTTCCACACATATCTCATCTTAGTAGTGTCTAAAAATGAAATGGATTGAAGAATGAGAGTTGCCTTCGTTACTAACACCCCATTTGCTTTCACAGATGGTCTCAAACCATTTCATCTCAACATCTAAACACCATTCAAACAAGAACATTTTTAGTTTGAAATTTTTAACTTATTCATCCAATCATTACTAATCATTATTTAACCTAATCATTATAACTTTCTCAAATTTTCAAATGAAATACAAAAACCAATTCTACTTTTAAATTCCCAAAACGAAAATAATGTTAAAAATTTACCTTATAACAATATTTTAATTTTCTAATAATTTAATTCATATTTTTCTCTCATATTTCTCAAAATGTCATAAAAAACAATATACCTTAAATAATTTCACTATTATTTACAAATTTCTCAACTCATCTATGCAACCAAACGAGGCTTAAAACTCTGGGCTCCTATTTGCACAACTTGATGAGTTAATTCTTCAAAGGTGGTTTTCGATTTGGTTTATTCTATTGAAGAATGCGATGTTGAGCATTGGTAAAGTTTGTAGCTTTTTTTCCCAAAGATAAAGGACTTCTATTAAAATCAAGAGCTACCATTACCAAAAGTTCTCAGCCCTTCCCTGAGTATTCAAATGTGCTTTTACCGGTGTTACTTAGTTATTGAAAAATAGTTGATTCATTAAGAGACCTAACAAGAGATAGAAAAAGAGTGAGAATAGAGATTGTTTACTGTGTTGAGGAGAAAAACAACGTGGTGAGGTTGTTTACTTTTTTTAAATTTTCTAAATCAGAATAGAGATTCCAATTTTCTAAATCTACTTTTTTTAAGAAATTCAAATAGAATTGGAAGCATGTTCATCGACAAAGATCAAAAGCAAAAATGGAAAAATAAAAAGAAATCTTAAATGCTTGGATAACATAGCTACATCAAAGAAGAGAGGTGGCACGTCGTGGCTCATGTTGTCCAAGCTAAGGAATTGAATAAAATTATAATAACTAACCATCCTTTGATTAAGTCTATACCAAATATCATGATTTAAAATGAAAGGTATTGGTGAATTCTTTGCTTCCACACATATCTCATCTTAGTAGTGTCTGAAAAGGAAATGGATAATAGAAGAATGAGAGTTGCCTTCGTTACTAAGGTCCTGTTTGGTTTCACAGATAGTCTCAACACATCTCATCGTAATATCCAAACACATTACAAGAAAAACGGGCTTTTGTGACCATTTAATTGCAGCGAAAAGACCATTTGTGACCAAAACAGACTCATTTTAGCTGTAAATAGTCATTTCGCTAGAATTAACTAGCCACAAATAAGCAGTTTTCTTGTAGTGGCAGTATTTAAACACAAACAATTTTCAACTTCAAATTTTCCATTACGTCATTTCCTAATCACTATAACTTTTCCAAACATTCAAAGAAAACACAAAAACAAATTAACTTTTTCAAATCCCGAATGAAAATAATGTTAAAAATTTATATTATAACAAAATATTTTAACTTTCTAATATTCTTAGTCTTATTTTTTTCTCTCCATTCCCAAAATCCCATCAAACATTTTACTTCAAACAATTTCAATACTATTCACAGATTTATCATTTCATCTGTGTAACCAAACGTAACCCAAAACATTGAGTATCTATTTGCACAAGTTGACAAGTATAATACTACAAAGGTGGTTTTCGATTGGGTTTCTTCTATTGAAGAACGAGATGTTCAGCATTGGTAAAGTTTTTAGCCTTTTTTTTTTTTTTTTTTTTTTTTTCTGTAAAAGGTAGAGGACTTCCATTAAAATCAAGAGCTACCAATACCGAACGCTTTTAGCCTTTCCGTGAATATTCAAATGTGCTTTTACTGGTGCTACCGTGTTATGGACAACAGTTGATTCATCGAGAGACCTATCCAGAGGTAGAAAGAGAACAAGAGATATCACCGATATTACCATGTTGTGGACAAAAACAACGCAGTGAGCGCGACACAAGTTTAATCACGTGTGACATGCTCTATCTTCAAAAGCAATAAGAGCTCAAATAATATTTGGAGCTGTTGAGGACAGAGGACGCGGTGTCAAAGACAGCTTTAAACCACATCATTTTGAAGGTATTCTCTTCTAGAGCACCCCTATGAATAGGACGCAGTGTAAAGTCGTGTTACACGAGCTAATAAAACAGTGACTTGTTATTTTTGCGATGCTTTACAAATAGACAATACTGATGAGATTATTTTCCTGTCTTGGAGAGAAATCTCCTCCCAATGCTTCATACCGAAATACCATCAGTGTTCAAGCTTGAGTTTTTGTAACAAATGATTATTATTGTTGCCAACCCTCCACCATAACACCTTAGATCAAATTTATGTAGGTCATAAATTTACTAATTCAGATTATAGATTCCAATTTTCTAAATTTACTTTTTTAAGCAATTCAAATTAAATCGAAAGCATGTTCATCAACAAAGATCAAAAGCAAATAAAAAGAAATCTTGAATGCTTGGATAGCATAGCTAGAGCAAAGAAGAAGTGGCCAAGTCGGGGCTCATGTTGTCCAATCCAATGAATTCAACGAAATGATAATAACTAACCATCCATTGACTAAGTCTATACGAAATAACATGATTTACAGTTAAAGGAAATGGTGAAATGTTTGATTCCACACATATCTCATCTTCTATCCATTTAATTTTCAAACACTACCAAGATGAGATTTGTGCAGAAGCAAACATTTCACCAGTAGCTTTCATTTGAAATTGTTATATTTGGAATATACATGACCAAAGGGTGGTTTGTAATTATAATTTTGGTCAATTCGTTGGCTTGGACAACATGAGCCATTACTTGTTCACCTCTCTTTTTCGCTCTAGCTATTGTGACACCCCCAGATTCCTCTTATGACCGGATGCACATCTAACTATTGATTTCATTTATTACCAGTATATGCCCGAGTGTATTTCCTAAATCAAATTCTTATATTGCTTATTTGTAAGGAAGGCTTCTATGTAGGATGTGAGAAAGCCCGTTGAATTAGCTTCATCATCAGCAAACATAGTTTATTTGACTAGATCACAAGGAACGAGATGAAGTCCTACCTACAAGATTTTGAGAATATTCTCAAGCCGATAAGGGACAACGAGGACTCCATTCTACATGTTGCAACAAAATTCAAACAGATGCAGTTTGCTAAAAAACTCCTCAACTTGGACCAATCACTTATTGATCTGAAAAATAAGAAAGGTGACACTCCACTACATCTTGTAGCAAGTATAGGGTGTTTGGACATCATAAAACTCCTCATAGATTGTTCAACTTCATATATTTTGGAGGCGGTGAATATAGACAAGGATACGGCATTGCATGTTGCTATGAGAAATGCTCATCACTCGATTGTGGAGTTACTAATTGGCCACAAACCAGGGCTAGCTAAGATGGTGAATGAAACCAAAGAATCCGCAGTGCTCTTTCTTGCTATAGACAGAAACAATTACGATGCGGAGGAAGGGACCACATGAATGTGTTGCACGTAGCCATCATTCAGATGGTGGCATGTAAGTTCTCTCATGCTCTCCCTACCTTGGTCAAAACCAATGTTCTTTTTTTCTTTTTTCTTTTAATAAGTAAATGGTTAAATTATATTAATATGAAGAGGTATCGCCCAAGTACATATGGGGTATTCTAACGCCCCGGAGGTCCGGAGAGTTAGCTCCTAATACTAAATATCCTCTCTAATAGCACCATTATAAATAATCTAGAAACTCCATAAAATATTCAACACAAATATCCTTGTTCATTCATAGTGACACTAAAGAAAATCCTCAATAAAAAAATTAAAAGCTCACCAAAGACACAAAAATATCCATAACTTAACATACCAAAATAATGGATTACAATAGCTCTACTAAACATGACTCAATACATACTTGGACCAAATGACGCTTATTCCTCTACAATCATCCCATCTTGCTAAAACTTCCTACTCTTATTCTCCAGTTGAACCATCAAAATTATCTGAAAAATATTGTGGTGATAAGGGTGAGTTATTTATCAACAACTCAGTAAACAGACAACATATGTTAGTATGTAAACATGAGCATTTTCAAAGAGTTCAGAATGCAGTAACAAAACATTTTAGTTTCAATATGCAAATCTCAAACATACATATTGTCAGAAAATCAGAGCAACACTTCAAGCTGTTCATATTCAAAATCTAACTTTTCATATTCAAAGACCCCTTGGGCACAACATGACTGAACATCTCCATCTTATGATATCATATCAGAGCATCATATTAGATTAGAGACCATGTTTAACCCCAGTGGTAGAGTTGCGCATTCTGCTAAAAGTCAAGTAGAACATAAATCACTATGTTACCAAAGCGAATGTACTCAGAGCAGAGACCACTATTATATCTCGTGACAGGGCTAGAGATCACTATTATATCCCGTGACAGGGCCAGAGGTCACTATTATGTTCTGTGACAAGGCCAGAGGTCACTATTATGTCCCGTGATAGGGCTAGATGTCTCTATTATCTTCTGTGGCAGGGTCAGAGGTCACTATTATCACCCGTGATAGGGTCATATATCAGAGCAAAATAGAATCAGAATCACCATATCAGAACCAAAATCAGAACATAAATCACTATGTTACCAAAGCGAATGTACTCAAAGCAGAGACCACTATTATATCTCGTGACAGGGCTAGAGATCACTATTATATCCCGTGATAGGGCCAGAGGTCACTATTATGTTCTGTGACAAGGCCAGAGGTCACTATTATGTCCCGTGATAGGGCTAGATGTCTCTATTATCTCCTGTGACAGGGCCAGAGGTCACTATTATCACCCGTGATAGGGTCATATATCAGAGCAAAATAGAATCAGAATCACCATATCAGAACCAAAATCAGAATCACCATATCAGAACTAGAATTAGAGTCAGAACAAAATCAGAAAGTCATGCCAAAGGTTTTTTAGATGCCACATCGTATCAAAACAAATTATAGAAATTCAGATCATTTCACATTTTCCAAAACAGATTCAGAACATCTTCACGTCACATGTAAAAAATTATAAAATTTTTGTATTCGCTCATTTTTCTCAGTTCAATAACAAAATGTCAAAAATAAGCTCATGTCTACATCAGTCATGCCAAAAAATACTTTATTCTTATACAGAGTTTCATGAGTAATGCAGAGCGAATAACTGAGGTCGTTTCAAAGTTCTTTTCATAAGAAAACATGCATATTTTCCAAAAATCAGCCTTAACCCATTTTATTTTTATGCAAAATCTAGTATAGGAACCTCGCTTACCTAAACTTCTTAACTTTGTAGAAATTTTTCACAATAGTACTGAACGAAATTCAATTGTCACCTATAAAATTTTCACGTACTTTCGTAGATTTTCAATCAACCATGTATTTCGATATTTAAGCCTAGTATATTAAAATAACCTATTTTTCCCCAAACTCTAAAATTCTCATAACCCGATGTCTTAAAACATTACTCTTCAAACTCATCGATGACCACTTAACCTTTACGGGTAATACATTAAAAAATATCGATCATCAAACTTTCATTCAAACAAATTAGACTAAAATTTTAAACAGTTAAAAATACAATTAAAACTTCATTTATTTTCTTTTTAAAAAAAAAAAGAAAGGAAAGGAAAAGAAAAAAACTTGTATGTAAAACAAAGTCGAGTTCAATATATATAGGAAAGACAGGTCAATTAAAACCAATGGTATTTTAGAAATTTTGCCAAGGCAGCTTGGGCTCTTTAAAAAAAAGGACTGTAATTTAATCAAAATTATTTCTCGGAAGGCTACACGTCTTAGAAAGGATTTAAGGGTATTTTTGTAATTAATGGAAAACTTCCATGCACTTAGGAAGGATTGAAAACGGAAACCATAAGAGAAGAAAGTAGGCTTACAGGAGAAGAAAATCGTGCCCAACGGCCCTTTCCATACAGGATACAACGACATGGAGGGGCTAGCAAGGTGCACTGGTTTTTGGCTCATGGTGGGGTATAAAAACTCTGTTTTGAGTTTGTAAAAACAAAGGTGGTGATGCGGTTAAGTGTTGGCTGGGCAGAGGGTTGGTGGATTTCGCCGTGCAGGAGGAAACTCCACAGCGTTGGGTGGTCTGGGTGAAGGTTTAAGCTGTGTTGCATGACGGAGGTTAGGTGTGTTTACGTGACCAAGGTGTGGAGTAACAACCTTGTGGAGGCAACGGCTGGACTGGGGTTCACGGTTTGCCAATGGGTTGGGTGGTGGGGCTATCACACATTGGTTTTTGAGTGGAAGAAAATGACAGTTACAAGAAGGAGGTGATTCATTGAAAAATTAGGTTGCGACAACTTCTTTTGCAGAAGAGAAATACGTGTGTTTATAGAGTTGATTGGAAAAGCCCAAGATGAGAACAAAAGGGAGGGTAACCGTGGATGAGAGACTTGCATGGCATGAAACATGGAATGTGCCTAACATGAAACTAGTTCTTGGCTTCATGGGCTTGGGTTTTGAGCATTGATTGGGCTTTTTCCCTGAGTTTTGGACTCTCAATTCAACCTCTAAAATAATTTAACTTGTCCCACAAATTTTCCTTGGCCCATAAAAAGATTTCACATAATCCAAAAATATTTAATGATTTTAACCTAATTAGCAAGCCCAATAAAAATATATTCGACATCCGTCAAAAATAAAATTTGGGCCCCTAGTCCATTCCAAAAATACTCGTTAATCTCAAGTGAGCTTTTCATCCATATAAACCCAAAAAATTTAGAAAACAGCTTGGTTCTGGACCTAGGTGTTACATCACAAGAGATAACACCTATTTAAGAGAAAAAAATAGAAACAAGAAAATCGTGACCATTGAAATCTACATCTTTGGCCCAAAGAAATAGGGTTTTGACTAATAACACCTATATACTTTACGCGCAACTTGTCAAGATGGAAGTTCTAGCTCCTCAATGTAAAGCCAAGATTATAGTATGCTAGGTTATATTTACAAACCAATACATGACACATGCACAACACTAAAGTACGTGTTTAATTTACTGCTTTAATCGTTAATGTGTGCTAACAAATTATTCAAAATGGTTAGTGTAGGTGGAAATGTTTGTGAGCCTAATCTTGGCTTAGAAGAAGCTAATATATGTAAGTATTCCGCAGCGACTACAAACTTTTGTGAAAGGTTATACAATATATATATATATATATATATATATATACACAATTACATTTGTTACTTCAATAGATATATATATATATACACTAATTATGAAGAAGTACTGCTCATTTGATAGCTATTGGTTTTTTGTGGAAAAGCATATATGATGTTGTTGTTGATATAAACAACACAAGAGGATCACCTTATCTGCTTATGAGCTTTGTGAAAAAGTACTGCTAGAAACTCGAGTTGTTCTTGTATGTATCAACAGGTATATTAATTATAAAGGCCCGAATTAATAATGCATATGTATCATGTATTGTTGGGTGGAATTAGAATCAATGTTTTGGTTCGTAGAGCTTTTTAGTAAATCGGAGTTTGCCCTTTGCACCTCTTGCTTAGCGAAAAGATGTAAGTTTTTTTTAATTTCAATTAAATTAGTAATTTGTCTCCTTTCAGTTTTTATTCGAGAAGTGAATGATTAAGCTTTTGCTTTGAAGCCAAGCGATCATTGGCGAGTGAAATAATGATCAATAACCATATGCATATATAGCGCCTAAGTGATGATGTCTTGTGCTTTTGTATCAATAGCACCTTCATCTATTGCCGAAATATGATTTTAAGGTGAGTGTTTAGGACGCCCTTGGAGGTTCTGGTTATAATTTGTTTGATGCCATGCTTTTGATTTCACGAGTTATGTTAGGTAGTTATGATGGGTGGTTAATTTAGAAAATTTCCATGTATCTCTAGCATGGATGTGAAGAAAGTGACACTCTTGTTTCGTGGAATTTATGCTTCAATTCTCTTGTTTTTAGTGTTAATATATGAATTTGCAGGTAGCTGATGGCCCACAAAAATGCAAGAAAGGTGTGTTTGGGACTAAAGGTGGTGATAAGGAGGTAAGAGTCAAATTCAAATCTCTTTATTTGCTGTGTGTTTTATCATGTCACTGGATTGCATGTTTTTTGTGATTTTCAAAGTACCTCAATGATTAATATGACTTATATGTTAGAATTAAGTACATCAAAATTAGAATGGGCATGCAGGGTGTTCAAGCTAATTAAGTACTCTATTTCCTTTTACTTTCAACATGCGAAACTACTAGCCAATACAATGGCAGCAGCTGGACGTCCATTACCCTCATCTGAATTTGTTCCAGACCCTTTAGCTGGTCTTGGACCTAACTATGACGCTTTGGTCTCATCAGTCACTACACGGCTTGACCCTATATCCACTGAAACATTATTAGCACATCTTCTTGCACATGAGGCCAGGCTGCAACATCATGCATCCAATGCAACTATTTTCTCCCCTGAAGCCAACTTCACTGCTTGTGGTAATTCATTCATGCGAGGTCGTGGCTTTTACGGCCGCAACAACTTCGACAGAGGTGGTGGAGCTCGTCAAAACTATCGAGGTCAAGAGTCTTCTTCTCATAATGGTCTTACGGGGTATACCTTCCTCTAATCCTTTTTCCTCTCAAAATGACTCAAGATTTGTATGTCAAGTATGCAATAGAGCAGGACACACAACCCTCACATGCATATAGAGATTCAACCAAGCATGCACCTCAGTAACTCCTGCCTCAGCCCATTACAGTGCCTCTACCTACCCTACTGATGCCACTTGGTATCCTGACACGGCGGCAACTAACCATATCACGAGCAAGCTTGCTAATCTTAATCTTCAATCTACTAAATACACTGGTGTAGATCAACTCCAAGTTGGTGATGGATCATCCATCCCAATTTCTCATACTGGTTTAGCCCTTCTTCCACACTCTTCATCACATTTTATTTTAACAAAATTGCTTTGTGTTCCATCCTTTACTAAAAACTTTCTTTCAGTTAAACAGTTTTGTTCTGATAATAATGTCCTTTTCCAATTCTTTTCTGATCATTTTCATGTAAAGGACTGCATCACGGGGAACACACTGCTCCAAGGGACAACAAGTGATAGTCTCTACACTCCCTCATCTCAGTTCTCTCAAGCCAATTCAAGTTCACTCTCTCTTGTCCAATATGGCACTCACGTCTCGGCCACCCTTTATTCAAAGTTGTCCGCACGGTTTTACTTCAACATGGCCTACCTTTTGAGAAAATGTCTTCAATGTATTTCTGTAATGCTTGTGCTATGGCCAAGCACCATTGTGTACTAGCATATAAATCCTAAGTCTAATTTTTTGTTTGATCTGGTTTTTAGTGACTTGTGGGGTCCTACACCACATGTTTCTCCTGATGGTTTTAGATTTTATATTTCCTTTGTAGTTGATCATTCCAGATATACATGGTTATTTCCTCTTCAAAACAAATATCGGGCTTTGTCTATTTTTCTAAAGTTCAAGTCTTAGGTTGAGTTACAATTCAACACTCAAATAAAGCAACTCCAAACGGACTGGGTGGGGAATTCATAACATTCACTGATCTTATTTCCACCTTAGGCATCATTCATCGAGTAACACGTCCTCGCGCTCACACTCAAAAAGGCATCGGGGAAAGAAAACATAGGCATATTGTAGACTCTGGTCATGCATTACATGCACATGCATCTATTCCTTTAGCATTTTTGCCCTATGCATTTCAACATGTCGTGCGTTTAATCAACATGTTGCCATCCACTTCTCTCAAACAAACCTCACCATTTTCCATTCTTCATAAAAAGGACCCAGACTACAAAGCCCTATTTGTCTTTGGCTCGACCTGTTGGCCTTTAACCAGACCTTATAACAAACACCAATTTGATTTATAGGGTCATCGAGTGTGTGTATCTGAGACTAAGCCCTACTCACAAAGGCTCAATATGTTATCATATTCCCTCAAAAAGAATTTACATCTCTAAAGCCATTAAACACAATGAAGCTCACTTCCCATTTCAAAACTCCTTTAGTTCCACCACAAAAATACTTCCCGAGCCCTCTAAGGTTGTTCTTCCCATTTTCACCTCTCCTCTAAATCCCACTCGACAGACCCAAAGCATCTTTTAGGACGAATGCCAACTTCTTCTTCCTCACAGCGTCCATCACAATCACCTACACCAATTCATGATCAGCAAGTACATTCCATAGTAACTCGCTCGAGAATTGCTTCGTCTCGCCCAAGTCAGTTCACTAATGGCACCATTAGGTGGCCACCTCCGCAAGCTCATGCCTCAATCAATTCACCTATCCCAGAAACCCCCATTTTTTTTCGGTTGCACAATAATATAAGGAATGGAGAGAAGCCATGTCAAAGGAGTTTAATGCACTCCTAACAAACGATACCTGGTCACTTGTACAAGCCTCTGAAGCTCAAAATATAGTGTCATGTAAATGGGTCTTCCGTATAAAACAACTTACAGATGGCAACACTGAAAGGCATAAGACACATTTAGTGGCAAAAGTATTTCTTGAACAATGTGGTTTGGATTATGATCAAACCTTCAGTCCATGGTCAAAGCAACTACTATTAAACTTGTTTTAGCTTTTTTAGTGACAAATGGTTGGCCTATTCAGCAGTATGATGTCCAAAATGCTTTCCTTCATGGATCTTTATCTGAAATAGTATACATGAATCAACCACCTGGTTTCTCACATCCACAATTCCCTCATCATGTTTGCAAGCTACGGAAAGGCATCTATGGCCTGAAACAGTCACCAAGAGCTTGGTACTCTTGGTTAAGTCAGAAACTTACTACTCTTGGTTTTAATATTTCATCTGCTGATAGCTCCTTATCTGTTCCAATCAATCATTTTGAATGCCTCTATGTGCTAGTCTATGTAGACGACCTCCTTGTTACAGGACCCAACATGTAGCTAATTAATGATCTCATTCATGCCTTGCAGTCAGACTTTCCAATAACAGACCTCGACAAGCTTCATTACTTTTTTGGAATTAAAGCAACACACAACTCAGATGGCTCAATTTTACTCACACAAAAGAAATATATTGCTGACTTGTTGGACAGGACAAACATGACACTAGCAAAATTTGTAAAGACCCCAATGTCTACTTCCGCAAAGCTCAGCATGCATTTAGGGACTTTATTTGAAGATGCCTTTCTCTATCGGAGTACAGTAGGGTCTCTCCAATATTTTTCATTCACAAGGCTAGACTTAGCCTTTGCAATAAGCAAAGTTTGCCAGTACATGCACTCTCCAAGAGTCCCTCACTGGCAAGCAGTAAAAAGGATACTCAGGTATCGAAAGAACACATCCCAACTTGGTTTACGCTTCTCTCGTTCTTCCTCAATGAATCTCACTGCCTTTTCATATTCGGATTGGGTTGGGTGCTCAAATGACAAAAGATCAGCAAGTGCATACTGTGTTTTCTCTGGATGCAATCTAATCTCATGGTCCTAAAAGAAACAACAAACCCTAGCATGGTCATCCACTGAGGCTGAGCTTAAATCAATAGCCAACACCACTGCAAAAGTCATATGGGTTCAACACCTGTGTCGAGATCTCAACATCCATCTAACTACTTCACCAGTACTGTACTGTGACAACTTAGGGGCTACATAATTATCATCTAATCCTGTCTTCCATGCTAGAACAAAGCAAGTTGAAATTGGCTTTCATTTTTTGAGGGATAGAGTCCTTAACAAATCTTTGCAGGTTGCTTTCATTTCTAGAAAGGAACAGTCGGCAAATCTCCTCAGAAAATCTGTCTGCTTCAAGGTTTCAACAATTGTGTTCAAGTCTATGGTTGTCTTCACTGCCGCTTGACTTGAGGAGGTTTGTTCAAGCTAATTATGTAACCCTTGACATGCAACATACAAATAATGCACAGCCAGCATGAGCTGGTACGAAACCAACACGTGCATTACAATATGTAGGACACACAGCATGCAGCAAGTAGTGTGCAAACAGCACCCAATGGAGGCCCTATCCAGAATACTCTGCAGCACCCAATAGCCTCCAACCATCCACTATAGTTGTAGCAATTTGTCTTTATTAGCTGTAATATTTCTACTGTAAATAATATTCCTCTTGTACCGATTGCACTAGTATAAATACAAAGGCATTGCCTCATTATAAGTTACACAACAAATCAATATACAAGAAACATTTGTTTCAGCATAAGGGCCCTATTTTCTAAAATTAATTGAGAAGATCATGCAGACATTTTTCATTGTCCTCTACTAAGACATTCTGTAGTTTCAATTTAAATATCTATTGGGCTTTGGGAAGTAAAGAAAAATGTACATTTCTAAACTTACAGCTAATGAAGAAGGTCTCCAGTTTTGAGATGAAGAGGTATACCTTTAAGGTATATATGTAACAGTTGAAGAAGGCAGCTTCCATGATGACCAAGACTTGCTTAGGAAACCCTGGTTACACTATAAAGATGGGAGTACACCTGTAAATTTATATTGATATATTAATGTGGGATATTGAGGTGAATTTCAAATAGCACTTTTTATAAATGAATGATGTTGTTGGGGATATTTGAAACATCTATATGTAAATGATTAATTCATGATATATATTTTATGCTTTTAAGAGAATATATTGATCTATTACGTACGTTGATGGGGGGACTATAGATGTGTCAAAAAAAAGGCTGAAATGGTATGTATATTTGCGTAAATCAAGGATAAAAAAGTGGTATTCCAGCGAATAACATTTATAGCTGCAGAAACTCAATCCCGGCTGCATCACTGCAACACAAATAGTCAATACTACTTTTCCGGCAAAACTTATGCAAAAAGAAGGATTCACTATTACAGCAAGGTTATGTTAACTGTTGTTCATGACCAAAATTAGTATTTTGCAACGAATTCATAAATGACCGCAAATGTTGGACGAGAACCAAGGTTTATTGCGGTGACCAACTGTGACGCCCCCAAATTCCGCTTGGGATCATACAAACATTTGAAGCATCGAGACATGCAACAAAAGGTTACCTGCCCCCGTTCACGACATATAAGATGCAATGTTTCTAATATGTATCTACTATTTTGCAATATTCACGGTGGATAATTTTTTTCTCTAGCAGTACTATGCACCAAACTGAAATATCTCAAATATTTAAAACATACTTCATAAATAATGACATACTAAACAACTGAGATCACAACATTAGTCCAAAATAGTTGTGATCAAAAGAGTGCTGGAGATTGAAGTCCACAAATACAAGTAGTAATCTAAGGTAACTATTGTACTACCATCTACGTCGCACCGTCGCTTAGTCAACCGTTTCCAGTTGGTCAATTCCCGATTCTCCTTCAGATCCTGTAACAAGATCTACCATTCGAGGGAAATGGTAGTTAGGACTACCTCAGTGAGATTTGATTACAAATCTCAGCAAATTAACAAAAAACTTTCACACAGGTTAATGATGCATGCATGGCAGTAAAAGCATGAATGCATAATCAAATCATAAGTAATCATAGCATAACTTAACATACAACATAACATAACTGACATAACTAAAACTGAAGCGTGAACTGAACTTGACTTGCTTGAATTGAACTGGACTTAAACTGAGACTTGACTTGACATGAACTTGATCTGAGACTTGACTTAACATGATTTTGGACTTGAATTCTGAAATTTAACTTCACATGAGCTTGAACTTGAACTAAAACTTAACTTTACTTGAACTCAGAACATAGTCTTATCTCATGGAATTACCATGATGTTCTTGTCTCGTGGGGTTACCACGATAGCTTAGTCTTATCTCATGGGATTACCATGATAGAGTAGTCTTATCTCATAGGGTTACCATGATTTAACAATAACCATGACCTAGTCCATAACTTATCTGCCCGGGGACGTACATAAACGTGAGGTACATGAACAACTGGACATTATTGTTCTCGAAATACGCAAATTGTATTCGAGACAAAACCTGATTAAATACGAAAGGACAAGCCCTGATGTAATACAACATGACTTGAACGTGACTCAAAAGGTATGACTTACTTGAGATAGAAACATTTCGAAACATGGCATAATATGTAACAAACAACGTGCTTAACATGGCATAACATGTAATATACAACATATTTAACATGACATGTTTGCAATAGTGAATATTACATGATATGACATACATGTAATAGATGACATACTTAACAAGATGTACTTACAATGTATAGTAAAATGTGAAAGAATATCTTGCGTAATAGATGAACAATTCATGACAGAATAAATTCTGTGTGACAGATAAATATGTAATCATTTTGCTTGGCACATATGATAACATACATACATACATACATTGTAGTTCCTTTACTCATCACTCATACACATTAAACTGATAGTAAGTTAAAAACTAATTTACCTCGGTCTTCGCGCTTCTAGACAAAACTCAAGTGCGATCACGAGAAACTAAAAGTAATAATTTCTAAAAGTTAAAACTTAGTCACTAACAATTAGGAATTTGGAAAAATATCAACTTAGAATAAAATTACCATTTTACCCTCTACGTGTAGAAAAATGACCATTTTACCCCTAACTTAAGGATTTTGCATTCTAACTCCAAACATCACCAAAATTTACATACCTCATGTAAATTTTGTCCTAAGCTCACAACCATTAAAACTCTATAGGGCTGAAACTTACATAGGCTATTTCGCTTGATTTTTATTGCAATTCTTTCAAATTTCATGACTCATGATTAAACCAAAATTTTTCTTCTAGTATACTTATAACATATTCCAAAGAATAGTCATGTTTTGAATCATGAACAAAAGTCATCAAAATCACTAAAACCATACTTGAACTTTTTGGTTTTTCTTCTAAGTTCAAAATAGATTTTCGTTTCTAATTTGTTTTGATCAACCTCCTGATCCAAGACTTAAAATTATGTGATCTTCAAACCAAAACATCACATAGTTTAAAAAAGTGTCCCAAAACAGATCCAAGCTCCTACCGCATGATCACATGGTTAAACATCAACCAAAACATAAATTTAGCCAAGAACACCATCATTTTGGCCTAACCGAATATCTCCTAACATAAAATTTTATATCTTCGAAACTAACATTAAATGTCTTCAGAATAACATTCTAATGTGTATATAAGAGGCTTAGGATCTTCCAATAAAAATGTTAAACTATTGGAATAAGATTAAACCTTAAAATATTTAAACTTTCTCAAAACAGAAACTGTTTTTCCTGTTCCAGTTTCTATGTTTCTAGATCTAAGAAAATATTTAATCATTCAACAAATACTCAACCAATAATCATATACACATGTTAACAGTACTCCATAAAAATTTCAGATCAAGATCTATTCATTAGCTTGGTCAAAAACTCCAAAATCTAACACACTCTCTAGTTTATCGCCCAGAATGACTTTCTGGGGTTTAAACAACTTTTTACAGATCAAATGATCTCCAAATAGAACAACTTTCTTGAAGTAAAAATTGCAAGAAAACACTTACAAAAGCTTCGAATTAGGCATGCAAAAGAGATAAGAAAAACTGCCCAAGAGTGTCTTTTGTGTTCGATCAAGGAAAAGTGTAAAGGAGGGTTGCTTTTTGTGGGAAGTGGACTGGCGAGCCTTTTACACAAGTTGTGGAAAGTGATAGGACTGAAAGAAAACTTGAGTGTTGGCCTTTTCTTCTCATTACAATAAACAAAAATCAGCCCAAGATCTTTTCTTTGTACTTCAAGAACCTTCTAGGCCCTTCTTTTGTAAAGATCTAGCCAGCCCAGTGGGGGTGCAAAACTTAGCCAAGAAGCAATGCTAATGTGGTCAAATTCATGGGCCTTAATTGGCCTAAACCGATTGGGCCTAAATTTTGGGGTTTTAAAAGGGTTTGGGTTGCTATCAAGCCCAAATGCAATATCACTTGGTCCAATCAATTTTTGAAGATTAACAAGGTTGGATAATGATGTTTTAACACAAATTTGAAGGATTAATAGTATGTGGAAGTATTTTAATCAAGCGATTAAACACAAGGCTACAAACTGATTCATTTAGGATTTTGATTTCAACCATGATTTTGGATTCTCAATTGGACTCCAACCATGTAGGATTTCACTAGGGTGGAAATCCTCTTTGGTTTGGCACAATTTGATTGGTCGGATGGAATAGAGGTTTTGCTTAGGTGGCATGATCTCACACCTTGATTCCTTCAAATCCATCAAACATTCCTCTTGGTGCCAAGTGTCTAATATTATTTACTATGTGTGACTAAAATCTTTCCAAGTGTCCAAATAAAACTTCTCTAATCTAATTTGGACATTCCACACTGTGATTTTGAAAACACTGTACTTGGTGTACTTACTGTGGTTATTATTCACTCCGGAAAGTGAATAATAAATTTAGCACTGAAAAATTCTAAATATTCATATTAACCTACAGTAAAAGTTGTGTACCGAAATTCAATCTCGAAGTGCCCATAAAAATAATTCCATAGTTTCAAACAAGCGTTTCGTCCAAAAATATGAAAATAGACTTATTGCGCCATAAAATCCTAAATAATCAACTGAGTCTAATGGCGCAAACCAATACTCATTCCAACACTTATAACTACCTTAAATAATTAGAATTGCACTTCTAGCACCATAGTGAGTGAAAACAGTAATTATGTTGACAGACTAAAACCTATGCGATTGGTCGATTCGTGAAAACTTATTAGATTTTCACAAGGTTCCTAAAGCCAATAGAAATTCTACTTATGAATTTCTAGTGGGGTGTTACACCAACTCTCACCGCAAAAGATACAGCTCAATGACTATTTTAACACCATCCTTAACACCAATTGCTGATGACGTATAAGTGTTATTTTGGTGAAGTTATGTGCCGCAAAAAATTCTATTTTTGGCTGTCAATTGACACTGTTATTCCATTTTTTCAACTCGACAATAGTGACGCTAGGGAATATATATTTTCGGCGAACTTCTGGCTTTTTGCGGCAAAGGAGCATTGCCAGAGAAAATGACTTTTCTTGTCGTACTAATATCACCCCTATCTTGTCACTATTACTATAATAAGGAAAATCTTGAATCAACATAATTAATTAATCACTTGCATATATATATATATATATATATATATGCAGCAAGTGGGACCTGGCTTGAAGGAGTTACCCATAAAAGCATCATTGATATTGCCCGTGAGCATTGTTTCCGATTGAGGGACCTGGTTGTGATAGGGTGATGTGATCATAAGAGACCTGGCCGCTTGCCAAAGTGTTTGTTCATCGATGATGGATGGCAGAACACATCATATGAAAACGGTTTATAATATGGTTAAGACACAAAGTAAGACTTTTACCATAGAAAACAATTCATGTTTGATAATCGTGTGAGATTTTGCATCACTTTGCTAATTTTTCCTAATATCTAGGTTCATGTGCAGATTAGTAGATTACGAAGAAAATCCCAACTCCAAGGGAGAAAAATATAGTAATCTCCATCAATTTGTCAACTCCATCAAAGAAAGATATGGGCTAAAATATAATTCTTAGTTCTAGTCATTTGAAATGTGCTCAATATCTCTTCTAAATAAGTGCAGGATTTTTCTAAAGAGAATTAGTAAACATGCAGGTTGGTATATCAAGAAGCTCTTGAGGAATCCGTTGCAGGAACTTCAAAAGCAATAACCTGATCTAGGGTTATTACTCTATTGCATTTTTTCAGTAGGTGTGGCGCCTTTGGGCAACAACATTGCCATTCAAATTGCTATTGGGAGCAGCCTTAAGGTTAGGAAATCTTAAAATGATAAGAACAGTAATATATTTGTTTCTTTTTTCATTCTTTTTTCATTTTCCAGTTTTTCTTTTTTGGGTTGGAGGTGGGGTGATGTTCTATTCCATCTAGGCAGTTTGTAAATACTTCAACCAAGATGGTGCTTGAAACTCACAAGTTTACCTGTACTTTTCCTTTCAAATGATGCTTAGCAAGATTATGTATTGAAAAGTTTCTTGACCCGCGGTTGAGTTCCTGAATCTATGGTTTTGTGGTGATTAATGACTTGATAAATTTTTTGCTTTGATATATATTTAGGGCATCCACTTATTAAGAAGAACAACTCTTGTGTTTTCAAATTTTATGGCTACGGGTAGATCAAGATCTGTAAGGTTTGTCTCTATTGCTTCATTTCATTATGCCACAATGTAGAATTCCTTTTCTTACTAGTTATAGCATTTACTGTTCATCTTGTATAGAGTCCACAATCAAAAGGGTGAGAATTCTCTGCCGTATCTCTTTATGAGTTTTGTATTAAAAGTCTTTATTATGTGGACATCCAGATTTCATGATGATCTTGAAACTACAAACTCCACACCACCCAAAAATATTCCTTTGATCTTGAAGAGGACTGAGAAAGATGCAACAAGCAAGTCCTTTGATGGAAGACTATGTTATTTATATGTAATTCATATTTTGAATGAAGCGCAAGGTGGGATGTTGTGGCTTTTTTGGAATGACCCTAATATTTTTGAAGTGCTGGTGCGCTCGAATCAATCCATTTCTAGGTGGATTGTGTTGGATGGGCAAAAAACCTTGGTCACTTTTGTTTATGCTAAGTGCTCTTAGGTGGAGAGAAGAGTTTTATGGCAAGAATTAGAGGAGAGGCAAATGGCTGATCAGCCATGGCTTGTATTGGGAGATTTTAATGCGATTAGAACGCACTCTTAGAGAATTGGTAGTCATCCATGGCCTCTTATTTCTATGATAGAGTTTAATGATTGTATAGACAAGTGTGGCCTCATTGATTTATCTTGTTCAAGGCAACATTTGTCATGGTGCAATGGGCATGCTGGGGCTTGTAGAAGTTGGGCAAAGCTTGATAGAGTTCTCATTAATAATTCTTTTTCAGCCCATTTCCAGTCAACTCAGTTTAAATACCTTAATTGCAACTCATCAAATCATTGTCCGCTAGTGGTTTATTCAGATTTGTCGTTTACCACTTACGGTCCTTCTCCATTTCGTTTTCTCAATATGTGGTGTTTGCATAATGATTTCTTGCCTTTTGTGAAGGAAGTTTGGAGTAGACCGGATGAAGCGATGGGATGCATGAAGCTTGCTATCAGATTAAAAAGAACAAAGGTAGCCCTTCGTGCCTGGAACAAAAATGTTTTTGGAAGAGTGGAAGGTAATATAATAGCCCGGAGAGAATGGAAGTCTTAGAGAATCAACTTTAGTTTGAGTTTTCTGAGGAGACTGAGGCAGACTTTTTAGTGACAAAAATTGAGCTAGAATTGTGGGAGAAGTGGGAAGCCACTCACCTGGGTCAAATTACTAAGAAAAATTGCTTGATAGAAAGAGATCCAAATTTTTCCTTCTTTCATTCAGTCATTAACCAATGATGCCAAATGGGCTTGATTAAGAATATGGTACTTTCAGATTGTAGGATTCTGAGCATTGCGATTTGGCAAATTTGGTGGAGAAAAAAGTTTCGGATGAGGAGAATGTGATTCCTTGTGCGGAGCCGTCCAAGATGGAAGTTAAACAAGCCATTTTATCTATTTCAAAAAATAGCAGCCCAGGCCCTGATGGCTTTGAGTCCAAATTCTATATGTCATGCTGGGATATTATAAAGGAGGATGTCATTGATCCAGCAAGAGAATTTTTCAAGGGTGCTCCTCTATCCAGGTTTCATTCCTCATCATTTATTGTTTTGATTTTGAAAGTGTCTAAGCCGACAAGTTTTGATAAGTTTCGTCGTATAAGTCTTTGTTCCGTGGCTTATTAGATTTTTTCCAAGATTCTTGTTAACAAACTTACAGGTGTTATTGATAAAGTGGTATCACATGAACAAGGTGCATTTATTCCGGGACGTAGTATTTTTGAAAATATTACTTTGGCACAGGAAATGACACATTCTTTTAATAAAAAAATTGTCAGATGGAAATATGATGGTCAAAATCGACATGGCTAAGGCTTATGATAGGGTGAATTGGGACTTCCTTTTAAAGGTTTTTTGGAGAGGTTCCGTGGGCTAATTGAAAATTGTGTAAAATATCCTTGGTTTTCTATCATGATGAATGGAACTTTTAAAGGTTTCTTTCAATCTTCAAGGGGTTTACGTCAAGGGGATCCTCTCTCTATATTTGTTTATTGTCATGGAGGAAGTTTTGACGAGACTGCTAAGAAAAAATTTTGTGGAAGGGAGGATTGGAAAATATCATCACCCAATTGGGGCTCCTTTGGTTTCCCATCTACTATATGGGGACGACGTCCTTATTTTTGCTAATGGGGAAAATGATCGACCAAAAACCTTATGCATAAGCTTGAGTTATATGAAAAATGGTTGGGGCAGAAAATTAGCAAGGAGAAGTCAGCTTTATTTGCATCCAAGATGATTGCGACAAATCGGAAGCGTGTTTTGTTGAGAATTACGGATTTTAAGGAAGGTAATTTTTCTGTGACATATTTGGGGGCTCCTCTGAATTCGGGCAGGTTGACAACTAGGCTATTTGAAACTCTTGTGGAAAGAGTGAGAAAGAAAATAGCTAGTTGGAAATTCAGGCTACTTTCGCCAGGTGGAAGGTTGATTCTTGTAAAGCATGTGTTATCGAGCATGCCTATTCATTTGATGCCTATGATGAATGTTCCAGCAGTTATTTTATCCTGTATAATTTCACTTCTTGCGAATTTTTTATGGGGGGAGTTGGATAACAAAAGGAAGTTCCACTGGCTGTCATGAAAAAAAGTGTGTAAGTGTACAAAGGAAGGGGGTTTGGGTGTACAAGATTTTAAAGGGGTGCAGAAGTCGCTCCATAGGAAGTTTGCTTTTCGTCCTTTATCTGTTAATAACTTGTCGACTGATTTTTTCTAGGCCAAGTATTTCTGTAATAAGCATGTTTCACTACAAAATGGGCGTCCTACGGATTCCTTCTGGTTTAATAGATGGCTGTCATCGGGCTTGTATCAACAAGAGTTCAAGATATTAGCAACATCAAGTTGTGTATTAGTGACCGTTGGTTGAATAATTCTTGGAATATGGACCTGTTAAGGGATTTAGTTGGTGCTGATACGGCGATAGAAATTATTCAAAATGTACTGGCTGGTAAAAGAGGGATGGATATAGTTGTTTGGAAACCATCCCTTGATGGTAAATTCTCAACAACTACGGCATGGGAGGTGAAACAGAACAAAGGGCAGATACTTTCGGGAATGGATGGTTTTGGCATAAAAGTTTGCCTAAACATATATCTATTTGTATGTGGAGGATTTAGTTTAACTCTTTGGCTGTGGATGAGAGTTCAGACAAAAGGTGTGTCTTTAGTTTCTGCTTGTGATTGTTGTTCATGGCGTCAAACTTAAAGTATCAATCATATTTTCTCCTGGGGAGAGATAGCGGCTCATGTCTGTTCTTATGCAAGTAAAGAATTAGGAGTATCGTTGACACACCATTGGCCATGGAAAACCAGAGCTTTGAATTGGTTTCGTTATGCAAAGAAATCATCTGTCAAAGGTACGCTAATTGGATTAATTCCTAGTTTAATTACTTGGTGTCTTTGGTAGAGAAGATGTAAAGTGAGAATGGAGGAAGTCTGAAAATGCTAAATAGGTCTGGCGAGCCGTGCGGGTATGGATAAAATTACTGGGCAATAACATTTGTTCCGCTCGTAATCTTTCTGAACATGACAGAGCTATCCTTGAGAATTTTCGGTTGCAATATCCTATAAATGTTTCAAGACTAGGAAAAATTGTCAAATGGTCTAGGCCTCCTGCAGTTTGTATAAAGCTTAATTGCGATGGTAGTTGTCGTGGTAACCTGGGAAATACTGTAGGTGGTGGCATAATTAGAGATAGTTATGGCATGGTGAAAGGGGCTTCTCAACTCATTACGGAGATGGCACTAATAATGGTGCGAAGTTGAAGGCTATTGTGGAAGGTATTCGGTTGTGTAAAAGGCTTCAAATGGTTAATATTATTATTGAAAGTGACTCAAAAATTGTTGTTGAGTGGATTTGAAAGGGGAGGTGCACGTTGTGGTATCTCTGAGATTTTTGGGAAGAATTATGTAGGGAGTTGAGGGGGCTGAATTGCATGGTTGCACATCAATTCCGTGAAGCAAACTATGTTGCAGTTTTTAGCATGAGAAGGAGAAATGGGGAAAAATGAAATATTCAAATATTCCCTCTGATTTTAAAAGGCATTGTCTGGATTGACTATTTGGGACTTCCTTCGTTTCGTTTTTAATTGTTTATAGGTTTGTTTATATCTGTTTATGGTTTTTTATTGGTTTGTTGGTTTTGGTTTTATCTAGGCTTGTTTAGATTTTATTGCATTCCTTTTTATAGGCCTGTTTAGTTTCATTGGTTTTATTCTTATAGGCTTGTTTAGATCGGTGTTTATTTGTTTTTCTTGCTTGGTTTGGTTGGCTTGTATTTTGGAGGTTTTAGTTCTTTATTTGTAAACTCTCAGATGTTTGGTTTATAACCCGGTATTCCTCTGCCACAAGTGAGGGAATTTTAATAAATTTGGAACGGGGCCACTGGACATGTGGCTACTGGCTCTTCGCTAAATATATATATATATATATATATATATATATCTTGTAATTTTGCATTTTGTAATGTAATATATATAATACAAAATAATGTAATATGTGTGTTGTGTGTTGTGTGTTGCATGAATATTACATAATGAATATTTGGATTTCTTTTTTTTTTATATATGCATTTAGGTAAAAAGGTAACTAGTTGTTTCTAAGTTTATTTATTTTTGACATAAAATTGTTTTTTTATTTTTATTATATTTTTATTATTATAGACAATGTTTAATGTATTAGTATTATAGTTTTCAACATGACTTGTTGAAAATAATTTAATAAAATATAGGTTTTATGTAAAAAAAATTATGCCTTTCAACATTTTTTTTTTTAAATAACATATAGGTTTTTGTAAAAAAAAATAAGGTAAAGCCCGAAATCTAGATTTTCGGGTTTAAGAAAACCCGGTTTCACACTTTGAGTTGTTTCATAAACATTTTTTAAATCAATTATTAACTACGAATTAAGAGTCTGTCAAAATTCTTTGTATTTTTAAACGTGTTTAATTTGAACTACACTTCCGCCACGAACTCAAACTGCCAAGACCACTTCATCTACACTTATCCCTCTAATCTTGTGACCATACCGAGTCACCCTCCCACCGCAAATTCTTAGAACCACTCCGGCTTAAACGCGTCGAACCCCGATCTCCATCTATATATTTTTCCCTTTGTCGACTCCTCAACACACTGACACAACAAACAACACAAACTCAATTGACAAATCAGCCTTCGTTTCCCACAAACAAATAGAGCCTAGCCAATTCGTGCTTCTCCACCACCCCATTTGAAGGAGACCCCAACCATGACTAGTGTAGATTGCCATCCAACTTCGTCGCTTCCCATCTCTTTCGTGGTAAGTTCTCGTCGAATTACACACTTCATCTACCTAATTCCTTCTTCGTAACCACCATCAAGACTAAATGTATTTTTGTTCTTTTCTTTTCTCGGTATTTCACCACAAATAGAAGCCTCACACAGTGTTTTCCGCTGCGGTCAATCTTCACCAAACCCACCACCGCACGTTGTCCCTCAGTGAGTTGAAATATGCTCTACAATTAAAGCAATCAAGTATCTTTACAAATGCATCTACAAAGGTCATGATCGTATTGCTTTTAAGGTAATCTCTGAACAAGATAGTCAAATCGTTGATGAAATTGAATTATTCCAATCAGCTCAATGGATTGCTGCACCTGAAGCCATGTGGGGGATCTTTGGGTTTATTGTATATAAGATGCATCCAGCACTATATAGCCTACACTTACATCTTGAAGATCAACATCTGGTGACTTTTCCTGCAAATCTAAACTTGAACAATCTTGTGAACTCTGATTTTTATGCAAAATCAATATTATTAGAAATTTTTTCAACAAATCATGTAAATGAAAACTCTCAAAAATTGTTGTATAAAGAATTTTCTAATTTTTTTGTTTGCAGCAATCAATATAAAATCTGGACCCCTTGAAAGAAATAGACAATTAATGGTAGAATTATTACAACAAATCCACTTGAAGGTAAAAGGTATTATCTACAGATATTATTAAATCATATAAGGGGTCCTCTATCTTTTAATCACGTCAAAACAGTTAATGGTGTTATCGCTCCAACATTTCGTGAAGCAGTTACATTGCATGGCTTGTTAGAAAAAGATAATAGCTTTGAAGATTGTTTACATAAAGCATCATTGTACTAAATGACTTACAGTTTAAGGCAACTATTTGCCACAATCTTAGTTTATTGTAATCCTACAAATCCAAGAGAATTATGGGAACATTTTGAAGAAAGTGTGTCAACTGACTTTAAAAATTTTGAAAATGATTCTATGAATGTCAGAAGAGAATTTTTAGGGCATATTTCTTCCATACTTGAGTCAATGGGAAAGAACATCAACATGTTTCATCTTTTAGATGATGATATTTGTTTTGATGAAGACCAACTTCAATCTACAGATATTAATGATGAATTGGCTATCATAATTATAGAAGAAAATCTTGTAGCATCAACAATTCTTAATGATGAACAGGGACATACTTATGATTCAATCTTATAAAAGATTTTATCAAATCAAGCAAGGTCATTCTTTATTGATGGTCCAGGTGGAATAGGAAAAATATTTCTATACAGGGTGTTTATTGCTACATTAAGATCTAAACAACTAATTGCGCTTGCAACTGCATCACCTGATGTTGTTGCATCTATTTTACCTAAAGGCCGAACAACACATTCACAATTTAAAATTCCATTAAATCTTGACAAAAGCAACACTTGCAATGCTAGTAAACAAAGTAAACTTGCAAGATTCTTACGTGCTGCAAAGTTAATCATGTGGGATGAAGCCCCTATGTCAATAATTCATAATTATTATTTGGTGGAAAGGTTGTTGTGTTTGGTAGAGATTTTTGACAAATTTTACCTATTGTTCAAAAAGGGACAAGACAAGAACAGATTGATGCAAATTTACTCTCTTCTTACATATGGCCTACTTTGACCAAGATTTGCTTAACTCAAAACATGAGAGTAAGATTAGATCCATATTTTTCAAATTACTTGCTTCAATTAGGTAACGGTGTATTGCCAATCACAATTGAAGAAAAGACAAGAATTCCTAATAATATGTTTATCTGTTATGAAAATTATGATGTTTCTTTGCAAAAATTGATAGATGCTGTTTTTTTTAACATTCATGATTACTCAAAGAATTTGTCTGAAATGTTGAATTGACCTATATTGTCTCCGAGGAACAATTCTTTTGATGAAATAAATGTCACACTTATACAGATGTTTCCTAGTAAACTCAAACAATATTATAACTTCGATAAAACAATTGATACATTTGAACAAGACATTATGGATGACTTTTTGAATACTTTGACACCAAATGAGTTCTTTCCATTGAATTGCTACTTAAGAAAAATTGTTCAATTATATTGCTTAGAAACATTAATCATTCAGAAGGCTTATACAATGGAACTCGTTCGATATGTCGCAACTTTGAATGTAACGTCATTGATGCAGAAATTGCAATTGGTCATCATAATGGTAAAAGAGTTTTTATACCAAGAATTTCATTCTTACCAAATCCTAATGAAAACAATGGGTTTTCATTCAAGAGAACTCAATTTCCTATCAGACTAAGCTTTGCAATAACAATCAACAAAGTACAAGGATAAGCATTAGATTTTGTAAGGATATATTTGCCACAACCTGTGTTCTCTCATGCACATTTATTGTAACGGCACAATGGAAGGCCCAAACCACATGGCCTATACTCCAGAATGACTAGTCAATGATACAATTGGAGCTCCATTGGAACCTTATAAAGAGCAAGAACTTGTCCTTCCCAAGGAATGTTGGATCTCATATACCACCTACCATTATCTTTATCATATGGGGTATCATAATCTTCCCCTCTTAAATTCCCGACGTCCTCGTTGGGCCTGTTCGTTATAGATAGCATAGCTCAAATCCCACATTTCTGGTTGGAATAGGCTTTGATACCATTAATAAAGCCTCAAGGGAAGACCCAAACCACATAGCCACTACTTCAAAAATATTAGTCAATGATACAATTGGAGCCCCATTGGAACCTTATAAAGAGCGAGAACTTCTCTTTCCCAAGCAATGTAGGATCTCATACACCACCTACCCTTATCTTTATCATATAGGGTATCATAATCTCCCTCCCTTAAATTCCCGACGTCCTCATCATGCCTGTCCGTTGTAGGTGGCATGGTTCAAGTCCCACATGGCTCTGATACCATTTGTAATGCCCCAATGGAAGGCTTAAACCACATGGCCAATACTCCAAAAGGACTAGTCAATGATACAATTGGAGCTCTATTGGAACCTTATAAAGAGTAAAAACTTCTCATTCTCAAGCAATGTGGGATCTCATGCACTACCTACCCTTATCCTTATCATATGGGGTATCACATTTATGAAACAAAACAATACAACAAATAGATACAAAATCAAAGATTTGAATAGATAAAGAATAAGAATTACAAAGAAGAATAATAGCTAAAGTTAATGTCCACAATATTGAAATAATAAAAGCAAAACAAAACATAACCTTAAATCAACAAATAAAATATACAAAGCCAACAAATAAAATTTAGACATATAAAGAAATCTTGGTAAATGCTCAAAGTAGTTGCAGCTAAATCGAATACCTTGGTAAGCACAATTATGAAATACAACAATATAAGAAAAAGTCCAAAATCATATATTGAACAGATAAATATTAAATATTTATGCTCAACGAATTTTGACAATTTCAAAAAAATAATAATACTAGAAATAAATCAGCACATTATTCAAATATTATAACTACGGGATATTACCATTCTAAATTAATAGATAAAGTTTAGAAAGCTAACAGACATATAATAAAAAAATATATTAAAATCAAAATGCAAAGTATACCAGGAAGCAAATGATAGCTGGAAAAGGTGTGACCACCTGCTCATTTTTCTCTCGGTTGGTCACGAGTCTCATCTATACGTTTTAAATTCTGAAGTTGTGCATGTGGTTTTTAAATGGGACCTAGTGTCTTAAAGTTTTTGAAATATTTTAAATGTCCAAAATTATTTTTAAGATGGGTATTTTTGGTATTATTGAACCAAGCCTAATTTTCAAGTAAGCCTTTATATATTGTGAAGCCTAGAAAATAATATATATTTAGAAAATTATTTTATTTAAATGATTTTATTTCTTTATTTATATTATTTAGTATTCGTTATTTCATTTTATGTTAAAAAATCTACTTATTTAGATGATGTTATTTCTCTTAAAAATATTTAGCAAACTTCATCATTTTAATTAATGATGAAAGAATACTATTTTTATAATATAAAGTTGATTTATATTTATGATGTTGTATTTATATTTTATCTATATATTTTAGTTAGTTTAAATCAATGTTTAAATCTCTACCGTTAGATCAGATTTAGGACCCCTAGATGAATGGCCTAAATTAAAGCCCTAGCTCCCTCCCTTTTTCCCCTCACTGTCCCTTTCTCCCTCTCTCTCTTCCCTTTCAGCAATTGCATGCCCCCTCCCCAATTCCCTCTCTTCTCCCGCATGCCCCCTCCCCTTTCCCTCCCTATTCCCTTTCTTCTGTTATAATCCTGAGGGTTAAAGATTTAACCAAATTAGTATCCAAAAGTCTTAGGGCTTTTGGATCAATGGTTAGGTCCTTAACAATTGGTATTAGAGCAGGGACCACATCACGAGTTCAAGTCATGGAGGGGGCGACCTATAAGCTCGATTAAAATGCTTTGGTACCATCTATGGGCATAGTGTTAAGTCATTGAATACTGATAGATGAGTGAAGTCACCAAAAGAGAAAGGGCTACCACCAGGTCAGTGTTAATAGAGATGGCTGCCGTGGACGTCGGATTCGGAAGTATGGTGGAATGTTATAATCCTGAGGGTTAAAGGTTTAACTAAATTAGTATCCAATTGTCCTAGGGCTTTTGGATCAATGGTTTGCACTTTAACATCTTCCCAAGCCCAGTCACCGGCGACCTTCCCCACACAGATCTCCTCCCCCACGGGCCTCTCTCTATCTCCCCTCAACCAAGTTGAAGCTGTAGCTCTCTCTCCCCTTTTCCGTCCACCAAGTCGCCATCGCGCCACCGTCGAGCCTCGCCGGCCACCCCTCCCTCACGGTTCCATCCCCCATTGTAGATCCCTCACAGCCGATCACGATCTCTCTCCCTCAGGCTCTCTTTTCACCCGCCACCGTTGCTCCACCCCCAGTTCCCGAAGCCCACAGATCTCTTCCCCCTGTTTTCTCAACCGCAACCTCTTATTCTTCCAAAGCTGCTGCAGCTCCTTCCAAGTCGCCATCAACCACCAGCTCGCCACTACCCATGGCCATCACACCCCTCACAGCAGATCAACACCTCCGTTTCTCACTTCCCTACACAGCCATCCACCGCCATGATGCCCATCACACACGCCATTTTCCCCCATCGTGCACAGCCAAGCCAACCCCCAACCACCATGGTGAGACCAAAACCCACCTCCTGCCGCCACCATGAAGCCCTACCAAACCCTAGCCACCCAAACATCCCCTATTTTTAAGGTCACGGTAGTGACCTCCACGCCTCAACCGACTCCTCCTTGCTTGTGCATAGCTGCTACCACAGGACCATGTTGGGCAACAAGCAACACAACGATGTCAGCCCTTCGCTATAATTTCTATTTCTTTTACATTAAGAATTATACTATTTCAAAGTTGATATTGGACTGTTGTTGTGAATGCACTATGTTGTGATCTATGAACGGAGTAGTTGTGATTGTGAAAGATGAAGTGTTGGGCACTTTGTGTTGTTGTGATTTGACTATGGAGCGTGAAGTTGTGGCATGGTTGTGTAGTTTGTGAAGTGTGATCTGTTGAAGTGATGGGACGATTATGTAATTGTGAAGTGTGTTTTGTGGTTGTGTAGTTGAAATGTTGAGCACTACTTTGTAGTGTTGTTCCTGTAAGTAGTGTGGAGTGACAGGGTGTTGCGCCGTGTAATGTAGTGGTTGATGTGGCAGAGTGTTGTGAAGTGATGGAGGTTGTGATGTGATGGTGTTGCGTCGGGATAAGTTATATAGTTTGGAGGTGTTGTGTACCATGATGTGTTAGTTGGGTTTGAGTTAAAGGTTGGTATCAGAGTATGGGGCTTGTTTATACAAGCGGGCATTCAATGGATTATATATTGCTCTTAGGTGATAAAAGAGGTAGGGTACATGTGTAAAATGATTGGACACATGTGTCGAACAGATTTACCATATGTAATGGATAATATTTCTTAAGTATGAGTACATTATGTTTAAGCCTCATGGTTGGCTTAAAGTTGTGTATTAAGCATAGTTAAGATTACAGTGAAGTGTTGCTTATTTGGTATGGATGGAGGAAGAGAATGTGCATATTGACTAGGTTGAGTTGTATAACTTGGTTGGTCTGAGTTATGCATCAAGATGGAATGGTTTGGTAGGAAGCATGTGAGGAAGTGTTAGTGCGTCTTAACTTTAAGGTGAATCATCGAGGTTCACTTTAAAGGATAAGCGCTCAAACTTTAAATGTTGAGGTTTAAAATTATGCTTTTAAACAAAGTTTATAAAATGAATGGACTGATAAATGAAAAGAAATGAAAAGGAAATGACTGAAAGGAATGAATAAAAGGAACTGACTGAAATGAAAGGAATGTTTTAAATGTTGAGGTTTAAACTTATGCTTTTAAACGATGTTTGTAAAATGAATGGACTGATGAATGAAAATAAATGAAAAGGAAGTGACTGAAAGGAACAAAGAAAAGGAAATGAATGTTTTAATGTATGAAAATATGTAACAACCATGACTGAATGAATGGGTACCAAAGGACTGGGCAGATTGCAATGTCGGGTAAGTAGTACTGGCGATGCACCCAGTGCTATCCCCTGACTAAGGGATTCTTAACCCGCGGCCATGGGCGGAATCAAATCCAAAAGACCGTCAACCCCAACACACGGGACGTAATAATGTGTACCAGCCAAAAAAAAGTAAAAAGAATGAATGAATGCATGTATACTTTAGTTTCTATATGAATGAAAGTACGAGGTGTGGGAAATATTTTATGAAAAGAAAACATTTTTAAAGAAAAAACTCCACCTTGTAATGTTTTAAATGAAATGAATGCTTATGTAAAGTATGTAGATGAATGTGAATGCATGACTAAAGATGTAACAGCCCACTAGAAATTCACTGGTGGAATTTCTATTGACTTTAGGAAATTCGTGAAAACCTCATAAGTTTTTACGAATCGACCAGTCACTCAGGTTTTAGTCTATCAACATAGTCAATATTATCACTCACTATGATACTAGAAATATGAGTTTAATTATTTGAAGTAGCTAGAAGTGTCAGAATGTGTTTTCGTCTACGCCATTAGATTCAGTTGTTTATTTAGGATTTTATGGCGCAATAATCTATTTTCATAATTTCGAACAAAACGCCTGTTAGGAATTGTGAAATTATTTTAAGGGGCACTTCAGAGTTGAATGTGATACATCAAATTATAAAGTTACTTTATAATTAAAGTAGATTTAATGAATTTCATAAAATCACATCAATTTGTAGGTTTATTTTATAGCATCTCTTTGTGTTTATAGCAAATCTCTTTTAAAAAAAACCACGTGAAGCATATGACCACGAGGTACCTAGGCTAACCAACATGAGTGCCTCAGAGTGGCCATTACCTTTTAAAAGAACAAAAACAAAATTTTAAAGTTCTATATTACGCCATCCATGAAAATCCCTTCACAAAACTTCTACATCCAAACATACTCCTTTTATAAAACTCTAATAAAATCTCCTCCAAAAAAGTTTTCACGGTTATTAATAAGCATTTTTAGACCGTTCAAAGGACTCTAAACATATGCAAATAATAATTTAAAAAACTAATTTCAACATCCAAATCAAAGGCCCTTCGATTGACCAATGAGGTTGTAAATGAGTTAGTTGTTGTTGGGCCATGTTGATTGTCTCATAAAAAGTGTTGGAAATAAGTGAAACTCGTATTTTGGACGAGGGTCCTTGACACATATATGGACCAATATTCCTTAGGTTTCGAACCTTTTAAAGCCGAAGTTCCAAATTACAATGTTTCTTTCATGTAAGAGAAAAAAATTTAAAAAAAAAAAAAATCCTTGGGTTAAATTATTTGATATTTTCCTAAGGAAAAAAAAAAAAAAAACCATGCATCGATCATTAAAAATATAGGGGAAAATTTAGTAAAATTTTCATGAAGGTTAAAATTTATGCTCTCGCTATAAGAAGAAACGACAAGAAGTTACCTAGCTATCATGCAAATGCCATCCGGAGATACAGCCTACTTTTCTCAAGCAACTCTCCACGTTTGTATCTTCTCCTTATCAACAGTGAAAAATGTTATATTGTCTATTTAATTTGTCTCCTCATTTTGACACTTCATATATTTTAATTTTTTTATTTTTATTTTTATTTAATAATTAAAGAAGTGATTATTAGTGTATTGATTTTTTTTATATTTTTTTAAAAATGTTTTAAAATGAAAACAAAATTTGAAAAAAAAAATAAAAATACAATTTTAACCTAGCAGTCAAAATGAGCACCGCTCATCAACATTAGGGCCTGATTTCGTACATCAGATAGATCAACATGGTAGAAAACAGGCAAAACTATCAGTCCTGTCTCTCTCATCGATTTGACAATATGGGCAAGTTCAATCAAGCACCAAGTGTAGTTTCTTTAGTGAAATAATACATGTATTAAAAAAATGAAGTTTATTATTAAAAAAAAATTATTTTTTTATTATGTAAATCCGATATCTACTTATTTTTTTCAAAAAAATTACACGACTTTAAAAAATACTTTTAATAGCTTTGAGCATTTGAGAAATATGCTTTCCTCGTAGTCATCTTGAAAAACAATACTGCCTTTCATTTTCAAATCATTACACAAATGATATGCAAAACTCTTGTTAAATCTCTGCTCGACCTTTTAGGGCAACAAGAATACTTATATTCCGACAGCTCTAGAGAAATTCGCTTACTCACATTAGCGAGACTATACATCCCAACGATAAGTGTTCACGTTTAAAAATAGTGCAACAGGTTGGAATGGGAGAAATAGTCATTCTCGGCCCACTGAGACTATTCAGACCTCGATCGGTGTAGTATGGAGCTTCCGACAGTAGTCCAATACAACTGTACAGTATTCGTGCATACATCTCTAATAGTGAGCAGTAAATAAATACATAAAAAATACAGAGACGATGACGCACAGGTTTATATAGTTCGGCGTAATATATACATCCACAGGGTTTGGGAGAGGAGAATTTACTATAATATGCTTATTTTACAATCTCTCATCCTCATTGTATAATAAAGATCTGAACTCTATTTTCTGATAGAAATCATTTTCTCGTTGTAGTCCCAATAGTAAAGTTAAAAAAGTTGAAGAAGTTGAAGTCTCCGTGAAGTGGTCTCACTGGTCTGGTCTCTTCTTTTTTTATCACATCTTTACGTCATATTTCCATCTCTTTATATCACATCTTTCCTTTCTCTTGACACATTTCTCCTTCTCAACTTTTCCCCCACTCTTATTTCTTTCTTTATCTACTGATGACACCCTCTCCTTGGACTGAGCCCAGAGCCCATTATGGGCCTGATATTTTATCCCCTCAGCAAAACATTTTATTTGAAAATACAGGGATTCTTTAAAAAGAAAAACAAAACACATAAATAAATAACGTTTACCTCTACAAAACCTTAGGGGCATCTCCCAGAGGGTTTTATGCCTCCGTGAACTTTCAAAGCCATGGGAGCAGTTCGGAGCTAATTCACCTGCAACCAATGCTCACATAATTCCTATCCCTATTTACCCAGACTCTTAAATTTCCAGAAAAATGAGGTATTTACGATTCATTTCCCATATTCAAAAATCATTTCGCCAAAACCCTATCCCCAATTTCCCTCCAACCACTAACCCTAATATCTTGGCCCTAATCCAATCCAAAACCTCATCTTCTCGATCCTCGTGTTTGTTGAATTCTAAGCGTGGGTGCACCTCTTCTGTACAAGAGTCGAAATCGGCCCCCTCTGAGAGGGTCTCGGAGATCGTCGACGAGCTCATGGGCCTCACACTGCTCGAAGTTTCGGACCTCGTGGAGGTTCTGCGCGAGAAGTTGGGCGTCACTGAGATGCCGACGATGATGGTGATGATGCCCGGGATGGTGCCTGGGGCTTTAAAGGGCGCGGCGGGAAAGGGCGGTGCGACGCCGAAGGCGGAGGAGAAGGCAGAGAAGACGGTGTTCGATGTGAAGCTCGAAGGGTTCGAAGCCGCGGCGAAGATCAAAGTGATTAAGGAGGTGAGGACGTTTACCGACTTGGGGTTGAAGGAGGCGAAGGATTTGGTGGAGAAGTCACCGACGCTGTTGAAAAAGGGGGTGACCAAGGACGAGGCCGAGAAGATTATTGCGAAGTTAAAGGAGATCGGCGCCAAAGTTTCGATGGAATGAGGTAATGTACTCTTGGACTTTTATCAAATTTTGATTTTATTTCCGGACAATTACTCTTGCGTTGAAGTTTTTTATGCTGGATAATTGTAATGTCAATATGATTGAATTGATCATGATGAGTTGTTCTGAAGGAGTTGGTTCCGAATATATTTTGGTTGTAATCTTTGTTTCATTTGTCCCTTGAGGGTCTGGCGCGCTCACCCACTTCAATGGTGCTAAGAGAAAATCCTTACTTATTACTGACCGAAAGAGTTGTAGCAAGTATGGGGGCTGGTGTGTAGCGCGGTTGATTTGTATACTTGTAGCTGGCTGGAAGAGATAGTCTTTTGTTTTACTTGTTGAGTGTTACTCAATGAATGTGTTTTGCTTGTACAGCTGATATGATCAACCAATATATGGGAAGGTGTTCTTTTCCTGGAATTAAACGATTGTAAAGATAGTTTATCCTTAATGGGGGCTTTGGCATGGTTAATCTTCAATTATAGCACCACACTATGCCATTTTGTAGGTGTAGCTAGACGCGTACGGCACTCTACTGAGGTTGCTTCTGCTCTTCATGCGTATATTTTTCCGTGTAGAAGCTGGGTGCTACAAATTTGATGAGCAAAATATGGAATATCATAAGCGTGACAAAATTGGAATTATCTGAGGAAAGAGTATGGGAAGATCAAATTGTTAATGAGTTTGTAAAAGCCCTTCTTCCGTACTCTGGAATATAGTTGTTTGAATAATCATAAACCAGGAGAAAGAATTTGTTAAATTAGAAGTGAGATCTAATATTGGAAATAGAAATCTTGTTAATAAGATATTAACATTTAATGGAAACAAAATTCTACAATGGAGGCTGGTTGCTGTGTTTTTGCAAGTTGGCAGTAGCTTTTGGTTTTGATGATTAGGACTGAGTAAACCATTATAATCAATAGAGGAGTCTGTGTTACTGAGGTGCAATGGGCAATGATGTTATTAATGAAGTTGTATGATAGAAAGAAATGTAAGTCAATCGGGCTTGGCTGTGATCGTCGTACCTTTCCCATCTGAAGCAAAATATTGTTTTCCATATTTATGTACCAAAACTTGTGTGAATCAATTCTTCCTGCCTTCTTTTTCATCTGGTATGTTAGAGCTCTTGAAAATGTTTTAGGCACTAAGTCTATTGGGATACAAGGAAGCTAATGGAATTTGAGCAATCAGAGTCTGATTAAGGTGCACATTGATTTGTTAAGATGCACTAATGGTCCACATTTTCTTTTGAATTTGGAAACATATTACTTGTCATGTGTCAAGTGTCAAGTGTCAAGTGGCAACACATACACAAACAGCCTCATAGCCGGCTAATGTTTCAAGGCAACAGTGTTAAACAACATATATCTTGCTTGGCAATTTCAAGATCTTACATTCAGTTTTAATTTTTGGTTTAGGCTATGCAGGAGAAGAGGATGAAGACCGCGAAGTGTGAGGCTTTATGATACAGATTGTCAAGATGGAGGATTGCAGATACTAATGTACCACACTTGAATTTCTTCATATCTGCTTTGCTAAATTTCTGACCGGTGGGAGGAAAAAAAATTCGAGCAAGTTGCATTCTATTGTTCCTAACTTGCATTTCCGGTTGAACTTTCTTAAAGACTCTTTTCACCTGTCGTGGAATTGGTTATTTAGGATGGACACGTTCATTTCATGGACCTTTTAGAGTTGTACCTTGCATATCTTTCCGATGGCTTCCAAGGCCAGCAATAAACCTTTGCAACTTGACACAACTGAATGAAAGGAGGCCTAAAAGATTGAATGGAGGTGGGTGTGACTGGATGGTATGTTTAATGTTTTAATCCTTTTTTCTTAATCGTTATCTTTAAAACAGTGCTGTACATTGCAGCCCTCGAAGTTTATGTGTTTTAGGCTTTTTGCTCCAAAATCTGTGATTTTGAGTATGGATGTAGCCCAGCATCTAGGCCAAGTTGATGTATTGTTTGATTAGATCGAAGGCTTTCGGTCTCTAGAGCAAGGTCGTTAACGCATTCTAGTCTTGACTTTGGGGCTTGGTGATGTGGCCGCTCACATAGGATTCGCATTCTAGTATTAAGCGGATTTGATTGATGTATGTTTCTGAATTTAAACATGTCTAATGTCTATTCAGCTAAAAGAAATCTGTATCCACCGTTGCGTGGAGGTCCCTTATCCTCAATAGCGATTTCAGAGTGAGGGATGCATGAATGCGTGGGAAAGATTTTTCGTCATGCCTAAATTTGACTGATGAATGATTTCTCATATAATAGTAAATCATATTTATTTTAATATACGTCTGCATATTCATGGCTTTCTTTTGTGCATTGACTCTTTGAATAAAAGAAAAGAAAAACATAGGTTGAATACAAGTGCAATTGGTATGTCTTTTTTTTATTTTTAATAATGGTGAAAGAGATGATTAAAGGCCAGTCTGGATTTCAAATCTATCTCAATTTATTTTATCTAATCATTACAATTTTTTTAATTTTAACACAAAATGTAATAAACAATTCAATTTTTTCAAATTCTAAAATAATATTCTAACAATATTTTATTCAATTTTCATCTCAACTCAATTCAGTTTAACATTTAAACGTAGTCTAAAACTTTGTTTCGAATATAAGACAATCTGATCAAATTATGCAACGTGGATGGTCTTTTGTTTAAATACTTTTAAATACAAGTATTCAATCTATTAAACCGTAGTAAATTTGCAAAGGAAGGACAAAATTTCGTCCGAGACTTCTTGAGCTTTCTCCTGTTGTATAAAATGGTGACCATCAAGAATAACAACATCGAGGTCAGGGACAAGTCTCTTGAAAGCATCCCCCGTCACATATTCCCTTGTACCAATGGATTCGAAACCGATATCTTTATCACCTACTATGAATTTTGTTGGAACAGTAATCTTTGATCCATGCCATGTTGCCAGAAGCTCCCAGTTCCTGTGACATTTTCATGATACCACGTAAAAACAGAGTAATGGTTTTGTTAATCATACGGTTAAAGCCAATTTGTATGGTCAATCCCATGCTGCCTCCAATATTGACATAAACTAATACATGTCTACATATAAATTTACGCAGACTTGACCCGTCCTAACTTAGCAAGTCTATAGATGTTTTATTTCTTTCATTCCAGTGCAGTTTGTAAGCATTCAATATTAAGGTTTAGAATTAGATGACGTGGTACATTTAATGTTGTTCTTATTGTGTTTTCGAGCAAAAGAAACCCCACAAATCATTTAATGCAGTTTCTATCTATCTTGGAGACGATCTATATTGGACTTGATCAATTTCTAATTGCAGCAGTAGAATGAACATTGGAAGAAAAGAGTAGGCCTGGAGGGCAGCCGGCCACCCACCCCCCACATCTTTATGGGCATGGGCGAGTGGCCGAGTTTGGTCTCCGACTCCCCGGGCTATTCCCGCATAGGCATGTAACCTCGCCCGGATGTTGGGCGGGTGGATTGGCTTAGAGAGAGAGTCGAGACAAAGAGGCGAGAGGAGTGGGTTGAGCGGGGTTGATTTTTTAGTATTTTTACTCTTAAAACAAAGTGGGCATGGTTTCATTTTTTTTTTTAATATATGTATTTATGTAATATAATATATATATATATATATATATATCTCCCCGATGGGTGGGTGAAACCCGAGTGGGAGCAGTGCCCCACCCAGCATCCGCCCCTACTTTTCCGAGGCGGGGCCCGGGTGGGCCTGGTGCGGGTACTGAAATTAAGAAGAGAGAAGGTAGACTTTCTGGACTTACAGGTTCATAGCACGATAATAATTGAGAGGACCAGTGAAGCCAGATTCCTGGAACTTGTCTGCATAGACCTGGAGTTCCTCTTCAGTAATCCATTTTGGCAACATCGATGGTGTCTCCAGATAATCAACGATCTCCATACCCAGAGGAGCGACCAGGTAGTCTGTCTTAGTTAGGCACAGAAACTTCTTCATCACTGTCAAATAATCATACCTTGCAAAAGCTCTTTCTGCTCTTCCTGGTTCCTAATCAACCAAACCCATCAATACAGCAACCTAATACGTCTCAGTACAAGGATGCAACAGATGTAAATACAGTCATAGTACCTGAAACTGACAGATGTAACACCCATCTCCGAACATTTTTCTGAAATGTTCAACAACTCCATAACTTGGAGATCTTTGGAAGTATGGAGCAGATAGAGTAACTAGCCCCTTGACTCTGTCAGGCCTTAACAAGCTCAGATGCCACCCGGCAATTGCTCCCCAGTCATGTCCCACCACAAATGCCTTTTTCATTTCATAAAATCAACAAAAATCAAGAAAAGGGTATTACTAATTAACATAGAATTACACAAGCATGCATATAAATGTTACCTGTTGTTCACCAAAATGGTCAAGAAGTCCTATGAGGTCACCCACAAGATGTATTACTGTGTAGGAATTCGGACTCAGAGGGCAATCAGAGTCACCATAACCTCTCAAGTCAGGAGCCACCACATGATAACCATGTTTGGCCAAAAAGGTAATTTGATGGCGCCATGAATACCAAATTTCTGGGAATCCATGAAGAAGGAGCACTAGTGGCCCTGTCCCTAGCTCTGCTATGTGCATCCATATTCCATTGGTTTTGATCCTTTGGTGATTCACCTCACTCATGTTTTCTCACTTTTCTCAAATCTTACAGAGAGGGAGAGAATGGTGCTCTGTGATATCAATGGTGGCAATTCAGGGATAATTGAATCATATTAGGAAGTTGGTGAGCTTGCACATTAGTCAAACAAACTTAGGGCCGCCTCAATAGGTTCGGGGGCCTAGGCTAAGATTTTTATTGAGGCTTTTTTTTATTTTTAAAAAGTAAAATTAAATAAAATTATTTTAATTTTAAGTAATTCCAATCGTTTGTCAAGTAAAATTACTTAATAAGATTTTATATTATATTTTTAACTAATAATTGACTTAATCTTTATTAGAAAATTATCGATTTAGAGAGGATTTTATCAAATCTAGTTTTATAAGACGTGTTTTAGATTCTTAAAACCGTTTGGAAACACAATTGTTCTTAGGTATTCTCAAATATCTTCAAATTTAACTTTTTCTCTCTCATTTCTCAAAATTCAATAAAGCATTTTAACTCAAACTATTTTACTACTATTTACAGATATTCTGATATATTAGTATATAAAAGGGTCCTAAAAGCAATTATAATCATTATTATCAATAAAGTTCTACAAAGAATCTACAAATTTGGGAAAAAGTAAGCCCTTGCTTTTTCAAAAGATCATACAAAAAAATTTATGAACACTCGAAAATTAGATTTTGTTATTTATAATTTTTACATTATATATTAAACTAATAATGACAAAAGAGAAGTGTATTCTTAGAAGGAGAGTACTTAAAATAATTATTATATGTGATACTTTTTAAATTAATAATGACATAATATATATTTAATACTTTTGAGGTTCTCTTGGGTTAATTAATTTTTTTAATTAGATACCCTTTTTCTTTTAAAAAAATTATACTTTTTTGGGGCCCTCTTCTGGCCTTAGACACCACAAAGGGAAAGAGAACTTTCAGCTTTCAGATATCAATTTGACTTTAAGGGTTCTTGCACAGAAGCTATGGCCAGAATTAATGGGGTACAGTATGAAAAATCATTGGCCGGTGAATATCTGTATCATTCATAAATTTCGCGAAGAGCTTTGACGTTGTTCATTTTTGTGTTAACTGATAAGAAATTTAATGATTTGAGATTAAAATAATTTGAAAGTTCGTGTCAATAAATACTATACAATTTAGAATTTAGAGGTTTGAAACAATTCTAGTTTTTACTTTATAAACTCTTTATCTTTATTTCTTTGTGTTTAATTTATTAAAATTAGTGATCCAAAAAGATCATGCTAGACAATTATACAATTAAATTATAAAAAGAATAAGACATATAATTTAGGAAGCAAGCAAGAGATTTGCTCTTATTGAATTATATAATTCATTCTTATGTTAAAATGATCGTAAATTTAGTAATATAGGTGTTAATGTCAAAAATTGCATAACAAACCGAAAAGAAAGAAAGAGTCATCTCCGACCCATGTTGGTGATTCGGGCTTCAATACGGTACTCGTCGCATTCATCCATAACATAAACAATAGACAAGCGAATAAAAGAAAATAAAAGAGAGACACAAAAATTTACGTAGTTCGGCATAAAAGCTTACATCCACGGGTTGTTAGGGGCAAAATCTATTATATCAGGTGATGATTTTACAATGTCTCATGGCCTCACATATCACCCAATACAATGGGAGAATTTAGTCTCAGGCGAGTCCCTCTAGAGAATTGGTGGAGAGTACCTGGAGAGCCTGTAGAGAACCTGTCTAGAGTCCATCAGATTTGTGGGGGAGCTACTCCGTATATAGAGGTTATTTCCTTAGAGTGATAGAGTCCAACTTGACTTGTGATATCTTTTCCTTTTAAGAGTCTGAGCTAACTTCTTTACCTTATCTCTTTGCCTTATCTCTTCCCTTAGTGATAGGTTCCCAAAGGGTTTGACCTAGTCAATTTAGTCCATATTAGATGCTCTCGATTCTTAAGGTCAACTTGTTTATCAAGAAGGCCTTGAGAATCTTCAAATCAACCGTGCTGGAGGTAACCTGCAGAAAAAGAAATTCTGGTAGTTGGTTCGTAGTTTTTCACTTTTATGCAATGGAGATCTCCATGAGTGGTCCTCAAGAAGAATTTATAAAATTTGTAGTAAGGGCCTTCTAGGATGGGCCCTTGTAAAGTTTATTTGTAAGAACGTTTGCGTAGTGATTGTATGTGTATGTTTATCGTTATTAGAGTGCGTATATTTCCGTGCTCGGTGATCGTTTTTGGGTTTTTGGTGGCCTTAGTGGATTTTCCCCCATGTTGTATTTTTTTGTTGGTATTTTTCCATTTTGATGTGGATGTAAGAGTTTGTTTGTAGTAACCCGCGCTTAAGTGATCAGGGTACCCGTCGACCCCTAGACCCATCTTAAGCGGTTGCTGAGCCCGTCGACTCATTCCCGAAGGATACCCGTGCGAGGTGGTTATAAAGTTTGGAGGCTCGTTCCCGAAGGTAACTTGCTGGAGGCGATTGTAGTGAGTGGAGACACTCAGATGTAAGTGTAGAAAAAGATGCCCTCGACCGCGTAACTCTTGGTGATGGGCGTAACAGGAGAGATGCTCGACCATATAGCTTTAGCAAATAGGTGTGGCGGGAGTGATGCTCAACCGTGTAACCTTTCCGATTGAAGAAATGCGGGAGAGATGCTCGACCGCTCAGTTCTTGGTTAGAAGGTGTGGTGGGAGTGATGCTTGACTGTGTAACCTTACCGACTGGAGAAAGGCGATAGAGATGCTCGACCGCTTACTTTTTGGTGAGAAGGTGTGTCGGGAGTGATGCTCGACCATGTAACCTTACCGATTGGAGAAAGGCAGGAGAGATGCTCGACCGCTCAGTTCTTGGCAATGGGCATAACGGGAGAGATGCTCAACCGTGTAGCATTGGTGAATAGATGTAGCGGGAGATGCACTCGACTGCGTAACCTTGGAGAGTGGAGTGTAGCAGGAGATATCCTCAACCGCGTAACTCTTGGCGAGTGGTGTAACGGGAGAGATACTCGACCGTGTAGCCTTGGCAAGGAAAGTGTTGCAGGAGGATGACTCTACCACGTTGATGTTAAAGTTGAGCTCAACTGCTTCGTTGTAGTAGGAGACAAAATGCGACCGTACTCTGTGGCAGGAGCTAGAGCTCTCCTTGTAAAAAATAAAAACCAAATAGGTTAAATTAAATAATTCGACTCATAAGTTTGAGGTTTGCAAACCGTTCGATGGCGGGAGAGGGTCGTGTGGTCTTCTGACCTCCACGCTCGTTTGATGGCGATCTTTGGAGAGGTTCGTGTGATCTTTTGACCCTCACGTCCGTTCGTTTGCACCGTGAGTATATAACTCGACTTTTGGTTGCACCACGTCCTAAGAAGTTCTCACAAAAAACAAAATAAGTAAGTGTAATACAAATTATAAGTTTGAGATTTGCAAACCTTGGTTATCTTGCTCGGATTATCGCTGAGTAAAATTCATGTGAATGGCGTGGAAAATAATATGTATGGCGAGGGGCCCTCTGCATGGTACTAGTGAGGAATACCTCATGTGGTGGGCAATTGGCGAGCAAAACTTTGAAGGCCAGCAATTGGCGAGCAGCACCATGTGGGAGAGCAATTGGCGAGGAACACTCTGTGCGTTGCGCAACTGGCAAGGAGTACCCCATGGTTAAGCAATTGGCGAGCTGAACTTTGTGAGCGAGCAATTGGCGAGCAGCACCGTGTGGGAGAGCAGCTGGCGAGAAATACTATGTGCGTTGGGCGACGAGAGGATGGTGAGGAATATTGTGACGGCTACGGAAAAGGCGAGTCTTTTGGTGGAGTGTTAAAATGTAAACAACAAGAAAAATAATAGAGTTGAGGAGATCTTATCTAATGTTTCGATGACAATCTTGTGAGTGTAGAATTCACATCATGCTGGGATGTGGCGAGCAGCACATAATAAATATATATATATAAATATATATCTGTTTATTTTTTTGGAGAAGATTTTACGAACCATTGAATCTAAACTTTTGTAGATGATCCTGTGAGTCGGAGAATATCCTTCTCCCAATTCCAGTCTAGAGAAAAAGTCTATCCCACAGACGATGCCAACTGTTAATGCCAAAAATTGCACAACAAACCGAAAAATGAAGAAAGAGTCATCCCCGACCCACGTTGGTGATTCGGGTTTTGATACGGCACTCGCCGCATTCATCCATAACATAAATAATAAATAAGTAAATAAAAGAGAGAAACATGAATTTACGTAGTTCAGCATAAAAGCCTACATCCACGGGTAGCACGGGGCAAAATCCACTATATCAGATGATGATTTTATAATGTCTCATGACCTCACATATTGCTCAATACAATGAGAGAATTTAATCTCAGGCGAGTCCCTCTAGAGAATTGGTGGAGAGTGCCTGGAGTGCTTGTAGAGAACCTGTCCAGAGTACATCCGATTTGTAGGAGAGCTGCTCCTTAGATAGAGATTATTTCCTTGGAGTGATAGAGTCCAACTTAACTTGTGATATCTTTTCCTTTTAAAAGCTAAGCCAACTTCTTTATCTTATCTCTTTCCTGACTTATCTATTGGTTTTATCTCTTCTCTTAATCATAGGTTTTCAAAGAGTTCGACCCAATCAATCTAGTCTCTAACAATAGGTTACAAATAGTTTTAAATAATTTGGAAGGTCATGTAATGTAAGTTAAGGCCTCGTTTGAAATCAAAATCCACATCAACTTATCTTAACTCATCACATTTCATCATTACAACTTTATCAAATTTTCACACAAAATACAATAAACAATTCAACTTTTTCAAATTCCAAAAAAAGTTTCCCAAATTTCTACATAAAATATAATAAATAATTCAACTTTTATTCTACTATTCACAAACCATCTCAACTGATTTATAAATCCAAACCAGTCTAAATAATTTTAAAAAGTTGTGTCAATAAATTTTATACAACTTAAGATTTTCCAAATCTGGGGTCTTTTTTTTTTTAATTTAAATATTGTTTAATAAAGTTCTTGTATAATCCTACGTGGGTGAGTACGTCTACAATAAAATGAGGTGTCAACCTCTAATTGGTGGGAGTAAACAAGCCATTTACACACCCTATTTTGAGATTTTTCTTTTTGTTTTCGTCTTGGTTGCGTCCGCTAAAAATTGGAGGAATAAGTTAATTTCTAAACTTTACTTCAAAATGGGGCAATATATATGAGCAATTCATTTTAGATTACAAAGTCGTGTCTGTTTGTCTACTTTCATGGATTATAAGCATCCTTATTGTTTATGCAAATTCAAAAAAAAAAATGAAGAGTTTGAATAATAGAGTCTAGAAATACATTGCATTAAATTATACAAATGCAAAAGAAAATTATTTCTAGTTACAGTAAATTAGTGTTGTGGGTCATATTTAGATTTTACTGTAGCTAGATCAAATGGAATAAAAAATATTTTTTCAACTTTGAACACTCTCTCTCTTCCTCTACCGAGCTGCTCTAGTGCTGTGTTTTAGAAATGAAGTCCTACTGGCCCCTCTCTCTTGGTGAACTAGGGACTAAAATATTTTTCTAAACTCATTCGACGAAGAAAATTACGTTTGTTATTAGAAAGTTCCTGCAAAATTTCATCTTTTTTTTTTTTTTTTTTGGTTTATAATTGTGGGTTGATGTAATTTATTGACTTTTAAACTTACCTAGAAATATGTGATATTTACTATTAATAAAAAGAAATAAAAATATATATATATATTTCCTTGTAGCTCTTAATTTAGAAAAAAAAAATTAATAGGAAAAATAATTTAGAAAAAATATTATTATTTAATTAATAACATTTTATTATTATTTTAATTAATAGATAGATAATCCAATGTGAGAACAGATTTTAAGTAGAATAGCCAAATATAAAATTATGTGATATTATATAAATTTTACATTTACATTTGTATAATCCAATAAAGATACTCTAAGTTGATTCGAATAAGTTTTAATTGTTGATGGCTTCATGTTTTTTACGTCAGTATAGGTGACACCTTATACACCTACCATCTGCCATTCTATCTAATTCATATATAATACATTAGATTTATCGAGTTGAAGATGGATTAAAATGACATCTTTTTTAGCCTATGGAGTTGTCTCTCAATGCCTCTTGGCTTTTGCAGTGAAAGAGAGGGAAGTAGTATCCAGAACTTTCACAATTCTTCATGAACAAATTATAAAGCTATTCCATAAAACGACCGAGGAGAAAGTTAGGGCTGAATAGGCAGGCCGTCCATCCAAGGGAGTGCAAGTAGAGAAGTCCTAGGGCGTGCAACTTCAAAACAAGCCTGTCTGACTGTTCATCCGGACCAAGTTTTTTCTTGGCCCAATCGGTAATCCAAAAAACTGGATTTCAATTTCGGATCTAGGCCGAAACCCAAGTTGCAAAATCCGAGTACATCCGGTACCCGATTTTTGTTTTTTTTTTTTTTTTTTTGTTACAATCATAATATTCTACACATTTAAATTTGTAGATCTATTGTGCAGTTTGCACATGCTTTATTTTAATTTTTCTTTTTACGAGTTTATTGGTATATGTAACACGTTGTTTCTCGGATTGGTTTGATATGGTATTCACTATACTGTAAATTTCGAACTTTGTTTACTTTTTTTTTCAGACTTATGAGTATTATGAGGATTTTTTCGGCAACAAAATTGGCGATAGAAATAAAAGAATTAGACAGTAACCATCTCTCAATAGATTAGGCTACATAACACATAATAATCGTACTCTGAAGTGATGCATGAGTTTTCGTACTTTGGCGGCATCATCCCAATAAACCCATGTAACCAACACATTTGATAGAAGAACATAAGTTGCAGGATCATTTGGCATAACTCCAGGAGCTTCTTTGCAGAACGTAGAGTAATTTCCTTGTTTCCATGAACACGACAAGCACTTGGCAGAGCTTTGTAGACAGATGGTCCTGGGTCTATCGTATTCAAGTACTCAAGTCCTTTGACCCTACTTTCTCTAGATATCTGTAAATCTAATTTTTTTTTTTTATGGTGGATTCCTCTTTTCATCAAGGAGCTTTACTTAGGCTTGCACACCCATAATTTGCACAAAGATTAATTAAAAAAGAAAAATTCTCAACCTTAAATTAGGACTGTTCATTCAGGTCGCAGTCTAAGAATTTGAGTATATTCAGACTAGAACTCAGATTTCAAATTCGAGTCGAAATGCAGGTTGGGTTAGCCTAGATAGGACCTGAGTCGAAATTCGGATGAATTTAAATTTTTTAAAACCCGAATTTCAGATTCCCAATATTAAAATTCACAAAAATATAATCACAAAAAAAATATAGTTGTAGTTTTATTTCATTTATGGGAGTTTGGGCCCGTTGGGGAATGTAATCTTTTCAAATTATTCATTATTATATGGAAAATGATCTACACATAATATTTTATACAACACATTGCTGTATAATATTTTAAATGAAAAGTATTTTTATAAAATATTTTATAAAAATTACTATATATGGCCCTTTAAAGCGTACCTCTCCGCCAGTGCTCAGGGAGTAGTTCAAAGCTTTTTATAGCCCATAAGAAAAGTAAAAAGCTGGTTTGAGAAGACAAGACCCCTGAGAGCGTCTTGTAAACCCTCTTTGCTTTCCCACACTGCAAAGACGGCAGAACAAAAACGTATTGCTTTCTTTGTACGTTGAAGAATTTGTGCGGTTCTTAAGAAAAAGATTATGTAATATCTGTGGAGTAAACTTTTGGGATGGTTCTTCTGAGCTTTGAAGATTACGTTAATGGTGGAAAATACTGCAATACTGTGGCATGATCACACAAAATTTTGAACAAGAAGTTAAATCCAGATTTAAAAAAATAATAATAATAATAAATAAATAAATTTAAAATCCAATACCCAAACCAAGTATATCCAAATTTTACTATACGGATACCGGCCCAGATTTGTTTCGGGCTGGAACCCAATTATTGGGATAATGACACATCACCAACTATTCTACAATTTATCTACAACTTCTTATTAAGAAATTATTTTTTTTACTTTAATTCAAAATGATTGTCCTAGCAACAGTCTAAAGTACAAGAAAAAAATAATTATTTAATACTTAGTTGTAAACCAATTGTGATGCAGTTGTTATTATATCATTTTCTAATTTTGAAACCGTTTCAACTTTCAACTTACGAAGAAACTTTATGGGCGACTTCCAATAAAACAATAATATGCAAAATCCTTTCACTCTCACAAAAATAAAAGATTATAAAACAAGTTCACAGTAAAATCTTGAAAAGTTCTGCCCAACACGCACACATGCACACACAATGGGGGCGAAAATAGTGATTAAGATCGATTATCATTCCAAAGCTTATAAATTGATTGAAGTTCTCTAATAGATGATCTCATACAGAGTACTCACCTTTAACAACAAAGACATGAGCATGTTTGTCCCCCCTGCTTGAAACACAGATTGTCAATCTTCCGTTATAAACACCAGGCATGCCAATTTACAGAGTTATTGAGCATTTGACAAAATCCTGGTGTAGAATGCTTCTTTTCTCTGCCTTCATCGTTCCTTTTGAGAAGGCTAGCCATCTACTCGATTTCTTAAGCAACCAATGAAGGAAGAAGATGTTGCGATGTTACACTTTATCATCATGGAACCACCATCTGGTCTCCTTGGGAGATCGGCCATTTTTACAGTTCTTTACATAGCGGTCATTATCTTCAGGGCGTTGCTGCAAGCAAGGTCATGACAGCAAAAGATCGATATACAAAATGAGTAAAGGGCGTTTCCATCATTTACCAAGACAATGATGTACTCTCAAAAGTCAGTAACAATGGTGGCACACTAAAAGTACGACCCAATGGCTTCAAAATAGAAGGATTCAGAAGATCCTAAAAGTTAGAAGCAAATAATGAGGTCCAAACCTTCACAGTTGAGCTTGACAGCATAGAGAGAATGCTGATACAGATAGAACTAACAGTCATGGCTGGGGACCATGAGTCGTACAAAATATCTACAAAAATGCCACATTCAAGTAGTACATTAAATGTCGGTCTTGCTGCAAAGGTAATCAACAATTTCTTTAAGGCAATAAAAATGGGATAAAGTTCATAAGACAAGGAGAATGACATCAAAGCACTAAAACGCCATATAACCCAAATCAGAAGAAGTTCTGTAGAAATACTTTTTCTTTTTGACATAATTTTATCATCATCAAGTATTCCTGCTTGTTCAGACTCGTACAAGATCAGAAACTAGGAAAAACCAGGTTTGAACTCACACACACTCACTCTCTCATATGTCTCTCAACAAGCAGGTAGAATAATTTACATACCATGTTTCTTTAGGAGATATTAGTCATCACTATTGCCAAATAAAAAAATATAGTAAACAACAAACATCAATAGCCAAAAAGATATTATTACTTTGACATCCACCAACAACAGCAACTTCAAGGCTCCCAGCATACAGTAGACATTAATATTTAAAAAAGTGGCATAAAAATAATTAAACACAAATGCAAACCTAGCAATTCTGATCTGTACTCAACTACAACAATGATTCTGGAAAACTGAAATAATCTGAGCTAATGTTAGTACTATGAAAGCCAATAACAGGAAGAAATATACCTACGGTAGACACAACATACCTCAATGGCTTATTGTTACACAATATCTGCCATAATAAACCTATCTCCTAATTGAAAAGTTCCACTACAGCTGACATAATATACTCCAATCAGTTATTGTTACTTCATGCTAAGACAAAATGACATTGCAGACGCCTTAACAGTATAAAGCCAATTAAACCTATCCTGATTTAAGCACACCTCCATATATGTGTTTGTGTGTGTGTGTAAAATGCAAAGCAATTGCATTAGTTTTAAGCTTTATTTTTTTCGGTTCATTCCCAACTTTTTGGCCGTGCATACAGAGGTCTCTACATATAAGTCCAATTATCCACCTAAGTTTAAACTGAGTGAGTGTATGTGACACACGCGCACACACACACACACACACAGAGAGATGATTAAACAGCGAGTGTTGAAGTTCAGAAGTACAAATTCACCTCTTCACATCTGGTATAAGTCGTCAATAAGAAGGTAAAATTTCATACAACTGACATTCATTATGTATGGGTATTGTAATTATGGATTTAAAGGAAAGAAAGCAATTAAACTGCTCGAAGAAGGAAGCCAACATCTCGAAAAATCTTCCTTTACTCCTGTATGTTCCAGGACCATGGAAACGATGTTTGTGATAGCCTCGTTTCAAAGTAAGTTTTCCTTATCTCATGTTCCAGACAGGCTTAAGGCTCCACGTATCCGGGGTTTAGTCCAGAGTCCCCAAGGGTGGATCTGAAAGGCCTTGCCTTCATGAGGTTTCACATCTTAAAAAACACTGTATATTAATCTTTAACGCTTCCAGCATTTTCTAAGCATTTAATTGGGGTATTAATGTCCTCCTTAATAAAAAAAATAAAATAGATTGTAGTATCTAAAGACCAATAACATTGACCTCATATTGAAAAAGTTGTGAAAATTTCTTCTTCTAGAGTAAAAGTGATATCTAATTCATTATCAATATTACAGATGAATCCAGAACAACCATCACAGCCAGCAAAAGATTGAATAGAATTAATGCAGAAGAAAAGACACAAGAGAACTCATGCCGTGACTATAATAAATCATATACCACATACGAAAGACCTCCAAGAAAGAGTGAACCATAACAACTCAAGTTGGGAAAGTAAACTACACTATATGAAGACATATGTTATAAGACAATAAGATATTTTCCAAAGATGATATGCTAACAAGGGGGCAAAAAAGACAGTAACACGAGAGCAATAAAATTACCTAAACAAATATGGCCGTTGCTATATATATGAGGATGCAGTGGAGCAGGATGCAGAAATATAACCTGTAAACCCGCCACAAGAATCAATATAAAACGACAAAACATCATCACAAATAGAAAAAAAAAAATAGTAATTTAATTCTACCCAGGTTAAATACAAGTTATAAAATTAAAAGGAGTTTAAGTAGACCTGCGGGGCTTCCATTGGGTAATGCTCAGGAAAGTCGACCTGAAGTTGATAAGTTTCATTTGCATACAGAGTTCCTGGAGCTCCATTAACTTCAATAACCCACCTTTTGGATCCAAAATTCCCAATAACAACTCAATTTCAACAAACTAACTAAAGCTTGAAAATATAGGAATTAAAAAAAAAAAAAAAAAAAAAAAGGACGGGAAGAAAAAGGAAACTTCGTGAGAAGAATATAAATGTAAACGAAAAGACATCAAATTCAGATTATGAACCCTAAACTTTACCTTCCGTAATAATCTTTTTTCCTTGGTTTTCACAGCAGCCAAACAGAGGTCATATTGTATTGATCGAAGCATAAAATCCTAAAGAAGAGATTATAATGAAAAAAGAAAACCTTTGGAGGTTGTCGGTGACTTTGTGTTTGAAACCGGCGGGAGGATTGACCTGCCACTCGACAAGCTCCTTCTGGAGGCGATTGCAAGCAATTTTACTCAAAGCCTAAAAGCATCGAAATACAAAACATAAAATTCAATCAGATTATCAAGAAAAAAGAAATAAACAAAATCAGAAAACACGCACCCACCCATATAGACATACAAAATTACAATTGTTTTTACATTCTCTAAATACATATATTTATGAAGCGTATTTGTGAAGTGGCAAACCTTGCGAGAGGCGGCTGAGGAGCTGGTCATGGCTCAACTCTACAATGGCGGAGAATTTGAGAGCGAGAAACACAGAGACAGAGAGAGAGAGGAGAGAGAGAGAGAGCGAGAGACGGTGGTGGTGTTTGACGAAATGGACAGAGGACGAGCGACGGTTTATTTATCTTCTAGGACCCGCGGACAGTGAAATATCATCCAATCCAATCCAATCTATCTCATTATTAAAACAATTTTAAATTTTTATATAAAATATAATAAATAATTTAATTTTTTTATTTTAAAAATAATATTCTCATTATATTTTTTTCAATTTTTAATTTTTATTTTAACTCATCTTTTCTTATTATCTAAATATTATTTATTTTTTTATCTTATCTTGCCAAGTGCCAAGGATGGTTTTCTGACAAGGAACGATCGAGACGACGTCGTTAAACGGGCACCATATAAACAAATTCTGTCTACCTTTTAACGACATTACATAATGTCTGCAACAAAAATTAAAATGACCTAACCTATTTTCATTTAAAGAAAACGAAATACAAAAAATATTTATTCCAATAGTTATAGAATTTATTTCAAAAATATATATGATACATAATTTCGTATACATGTTTTTTTATTAATTATCAATATATAAATATTCCGTTTCAGTACTTTAAATCAAATAATCACCAAAATAAAATTTAAAACATTAGTTCATAAACACAAAATTATGATTGATTATGAATAAATTGCTTTATTTAAATAAAATAGATTTTTTATATTATATTTTATAACTTTATCTAAAAATTCTATCATTTTCTTAATATATTTACATCGTTTTTATCTACATATATTAACAATTAGCTAGACTTATAAGGATTCAAGATTCAGGTTATATGGACTCAGGATTAAAGAACATAATTTGCTTTAATCTCTTTGACTATTTTAAATATTCTATTAGAGATAATATTATAACCGGCCGAACTTTGTACGAGTTCGAACTCGCTCAAATAATAAACAAATTATTTGTAAAACTTAAAATCTAACTCAATAAAAAGTTCACTCAACTCGGGTCCAAATAAAATTTAAATAAATGAGCCATTATCACTGTTATAAACGTGTTTTACTGTCATTACCACACGATCACCTGCAACCAAAGCATAAGGCTGCTTGGGGTTAGAGGAAACGCCTCTGATGCCTAAGTCAATGATTAAAAATAAATCTCCAATACCAAAGAATCAAATCCCTTTTACTTACTTAGGTTCTCATCATATATAGAACTCTTTGAACCGTTTTTGTTGTTTAAATGATAATAGACATATCTATTATTCAAATTCAAATTTGGAGATGAGGGTTCATCCTTTAATGAGTTTGAATTGTAACCGTTCTTATCCTCTATCGCCATTGGGTAGTTATCCATTCGGTGTTAGTAGTCGGCTGAGCCCTCTCGATATGGATTAGCCTCTTTGGTAGAGGGACTCATATTCAAGAATAGGCGATGGCCCAAGCCCATATGGTGCTAGCCGGTCGGGAAGTCCTCTCCAATCACTATTCGTTCGAACTCAATTCATTTATACCCATTTATTGAGTCGATTAAATGTTATACCGTGCTATATATTGCATGTATAAATTCAAGATATTTAAGTTGTCACTCTTAAAAAACCTAATACAGTGACGAGATGCAAACCTCAATCGATAATGCAAAGATTATATCAACTTAGACAATTTTTATAAACAAGAGTAACATTTTGCCAAACTCTTTTCAAGATTAAATGGTTATAAGCTGTTTTATAAGAACTTGATTGTTGTGCTTAAACAAAGGAGAAATCAAACTCAGCTTTATTGTGTTTGGGTGTTAAGGTATTTTCAGGTATTCTATAAATAATAGTAAAAAAATAATAAAATAATATTAAATAGTAGTGAAAAGTATGTGAAATTAAAGTATTAATAAAATAATAAATAGTAGTGAGATATTCTGAGAATGTCTTGAAGTATTCTCAATATCCAAACTACTAGAGCTGGGTGCATGGAAACTTTCTGTTGAACCCTTTTGCTTTGTGCAAGCTTGTTTTTTGTTCCAATTCCTTGTTATGCAGCTATCATGAAATAAGGAACCCAAATTTTCTAAGTATCTTTACCATTTCAGTATCTTTTTATGCATGTAAATCGAGGGCGATGCCAAATTGAGTCATATAACATTTATTGAGCATTTGACGCTACTCGGAAAGTTAGATGGGTTGATAAATGCTGCATGGCCAACTTCATATGGCTAACTATCTTTATCCCACTTGAGACCCTAAAGTTGGGCAAGAAATTAAGGAAATCGCTTTCCCTGCTAAAATTGGATTGCTTTATTCTTATCTTTTCTTTCTCTAAAAGAAGACCATTAAAGATAAGGAAAGAAGAAGAAGAAAAGAAGAAAGGATCTGGCAGCGTGAATAAGACAAATACAAATAAGATTTTGGTGAAAGAAAAGTTATTATTCCTCTAAGTATTGCTTCTGCTCGTCAAATCTTGATGCCTTTGAGTAATGCATCTTTGTTTAAAGGCATCTGGGCAAGGAAATTTTCACCAAAAACAATTTCTGAGTAAAAGATTACTGAACATGGACACGTGAAAGTAGGCAGAACAGAGGTCTCCAATAATACATGCCCACGCACAAGCCCGGCCCTTTCATTGATTTTAGTAGCAAGATAAATAGATTGATTTCTACCGTATGTATGATTTTAGATCCTATCCGTTAGAAATTTATGCGATGACTTGGGTCAAAATGTCCCTCTAAATATGTCATGTTGGACTCAAATGCTCTTGCTGTAGATGTTGATCCAACAAAGGTGTCCCTGCAAGAGATCTAGGTTAGGCTAAAATGCCAGTACTACCACATATTTGAAGTGACTAAAATACTTGCATCAAATCAAATTAAACAAAAACATCCCTTATCCAAATCAAACCAGTTGATGATAACTAGAAATCTCTAGAATAAACTTCATCTTTATCTTCTCTCGCAGTCCTCACTCTCCATCTACCCTCTTCTTCTTTTTCATTCTTTTGCTATTTCTCTTATCATTTTGCTACTGACTTCTTCTCTAGAGAAATTGCATAGCCATGTTTGTTCGTCAACCATAGCACGAGCCACAACAGACATGGACAACTGCGTCGACATGACCTAATCTGACAATAGCATGACCCGCAATGGAAATAACTAGAAATATCTTCACTTTCACACTAAAGACCCATGACATTAATGGCATCACCGTGGGTCAAAAATGAAGGTTTCTTATGTGTATTTAGCCATCGACTTAATGGTTCTAAAATGGAGATTTTTTATATGTATTTGTGTCATCGGCTTGATAGTTCTTAATTGAAGTATTTTTCTAGAAGACAATTGAAGACTAGTAATATTAACGTCGTGTTTTGCACATCTTTGGGCCAAACTTCGACAACTCAAATTTTCAAAAACAGGCCCTGCACAATGTAGAAAAAACTATTGTTTTGAGAGGCCAGCCTTGGGGCCGAGTAACCTCCATTGCCAAAATTAATAAATATTTTTTAAATGTAGCGAATTAGTAAAAGAGTCTAGAAATCAGAGAAAATATTCTCATACCTGAGATCTGCTATAAATACTACAAGTCCGAAGAGTAGATCGTGCATGCTATCTTGAAGTCTGTGTTCCTCCTACTGTTCCTTTTATCAGGGTCTTTAAATGCGGTGTGGCTCCATGACGGCGTCATTAATATGGTGTGTTGTCTGAGTGGCGGAACCATAAATGCGGTGTTGTTCTTCTCAATTTGCCTTCCCTCTGGTCTGTTCATATCTTCTCTGTTAGTAGATCAACGGTCCCCCATATATCACAACTGTTGTGCGGGCAGGCTCTCGAGGACTGGACACTACTCGAGAGGTCTTCTGATCGACGAGTCTCATTTCCTGCATCACCATCACTCCTACAAGTCATATACAGAGGAGCCTCCTAGTGGGCCAAGTTAATGGCTTTCTACTCCGAGTCGGGCTTGATAGAGCCTCTTGGGCCTTGTGGCGAAAATCCCCTTACAAGTAATTTTTCTCATGATGCACATGTGTAGCTAACTTCTTTTTTTTTTCTTTTTCATGAAAGAGGACAAAGCCCCAACATATGTAACTAATAAATATTTTAGGTGTCCTATCTCTTCTTAGAACATGTAAAACACATTTATAGTAGAATAGGAATAGGACGAGGAAGTAGTTTGTATAATTTTCCTTCCATCAAATAGAACTAATTGCCAACGCAATCAATCTTCACCGTGGGAAACTCCTATGAATTCAGAAACCAATTAGGCACAATCAAACTCCACTTATTTAGGCTTGTTTGGATAGTGAGATAAAATGAGATAATTTTAAATAAGTTAAATAAAATATTATTAGAATATTATTTTTTAATATTATTATTATTATTTTAAGATTTAAAAAAATTAAATTATTTATTATATTTTATGTAAAAATTTGAAAAATTTATAATAATAAGATAAAACTATCTCTATATCCAAACAGCTGAGGTTGAGCCCAAGCAATAAATTATTGTGGCAAATATAAACTGAAAAAAAAAATCACACATATTCAACTATAAAATTTGCATAGGATACATTTTAATTTTATCTAGGCCTGTGCTTAGTCTTTAACTGTTATACTATAGTCTATATTGCCTTGGGCGTATTAAATTAAAAGTATGTCTATTTTAAATTAGTTTATTGACATATGTAATGTATTATTGACTTGAAAATTTTTTATATTAGCTACAATAAAAAAAATAAAAAATATAATTTTTTTATTAAATTACCGGACATGAGTAAGTTGTCTACTTTTTTTTTTTTTTTTTTCCAAATTAATAATAGATGACTTCACAATTTTTATGTCAATATAGGTGAGACCTTAACAACCACGATCTGACGTTCTATCTAATCCATCTATTTAAAATGGAAAAGAAAGTGAAACACCTTTTTCTGTCGCCCAACATCTTTTCCCCGATCAGATGATATAATCGTCTTCAAACAGCTTTTCCATGCATATTATATCTTGTAGCAAGCTTCTTACTTGCTGCTAGCGAATAACAAGACTTTCATATCCTCATCTATCTCATCAGGGGGGTTACACGTAATAAAAATGATTTACTCATAATATTTTATATAATATATTATATAATAATATATTAAATAAAAGGTATTTTTATAAAATTATATTATTTTTATAAAATATTTTATAAAATATTTTATAAAAATATCTCTTATTTAACAATATATTATACAATATATTATACAAAATATTATGAATATATCATTACTCTACACATAATTATGAAAAGTGAAAATTGCATTAAGTGATGACAGAACTCTACCCGGCCTCTAATAAAGTAGCTTAGTTCAATCATACCACTCTTGTACATGTTATGGGAGTCTAGCTCACTCTGCACTTGTCCAATGACCATTTTAAGGGGGCTAAAAAACTAGAAGAAAGCTCTTTCTTTTTTACATAATATTGGGAGTAGCCACTCTTTTAGATCATCTAGATCACATCCTATGTGTCCTAAGTAAAATGATAAAAAACACTCTACAATAAAACCCACTTTCCTCTAATTTCACACATTTCATTTTTCTTCCTCTTTCTACCCTGTGTTGCCTGAGCCCCCCCCGTCCCTGTCCCCGCCCCTTGCCCATCCTCTCCCCCCACCCCACCACCCGCCTGTGTCAGCATCCCACCTGGCGTTGCCATCATCTCCCCCACCCGTATCCCCCATAAGCCAAATGAGAGGCATGACTGAGCATGGAGGGCTGAGGGAGGTGCGGTAGAGCTAGTGATGACTGAGGAAGGCTTGAGGTGGCGACTGGAGCCGTGGGTGGCGGCGTACGGCTCGATAAGGGACAAAACCCGTACGGCTGAAACCCATTTCGGGAAAGAGAGAGAGAGAGAGAGGGTTGTCGTGCTTGACGGGGCTAGGGGAGGTCAAGGGGCTCGGTAGGGCTCGAGGCTGACGACGGCAGTGGTAGTAGCGACAAACCATGTAGGAGAACACATTTCGAGTTTCGCGTGGGGGCTTTTGAAGGTGGCTGGGGGTTGCCAGCACGAGGGGGAGCCGATGGCAATGGGCGGTGGCACTACAAGGCTAGCTGAGGCAGTGAGCCGAGAGAGGGAATCGAGTGGGGGAGAGGGAATGGAGGGGGGGGGGGAACGGGATTTTGATCTTAATTATATATATATATATATATAGGGGGGGAACGGGATTTTGATCTTAAATATATATATATATATATATATATATAATGGACACAATGTGTGCTACGGATCAGCCATGAACAGTGGCTGATCCGTAGCACAACTCTTTTATTTTTTTTGGGCATGCTTGTCTCTGCATGCCTTTTGAGTTTTGGGTTTTGAGTTTTGAGTTTTGCAGTATGCATAGGTATGGGCAAAACCTCAGTCAATTGTTTTTAGGAAAATAGTACCTCAAACCGCTCAATCTTATTGTTTATATATTTTATTTTTTTATTTAACGATTAAGAAATTAATTGTTAATGAAATTATATATTTTTTATTTATTTTTTCTTAATGATTAAGAATGTTAAAAAAATAATTGAAAGACAATCAAAAGACAAAAAAAAAATTATAACTAGCAATACACCCAACAGTAAACGCTAGCCGGCCCGCTAGCACCCTCGCTTTTTTATGTGTAGAGTATAGGACAACAATATAAAAAAGAGTTTTACGTATAGAACATAGACGCGATTTTGGTTTTGGACAAATGTAATTATGCAAGAGCTTCATTTTTCGGTGCTCGTGAGCTCGATTGGCCTTGCTTGATGATCTCGAGCATGGGCTTCTTTTCTTCCTTTCGATTATCCAAAGCAGTTTCGTTTGAAGATTGGCCTTAATCAATAGAGTTTTTCTACTTATCATCTCTACACCACACACTACATTTATTTTTATTTTTTATTTTTTATTTTTTTATTCTTCCTAAACTAATTGAGTTATTTTTTGAGTAATGCTACTCATCATCTCTTTTTTCATCATTTTATCATCATCCCATGATTTGACATTAGATGATTAGAAACTATTTTTTATATTTTACTTGTGAACTTATCATTTAAAGTTACATCATAGGATTATGAGAGAATGATGAGTATAATTTTTCTTATTTTTCTTATCATCCATACATTACATATTTAGTAAAAGACAAAGTTAAAAAATTATGTGTGGTGTATAGTGCGTAATGTAAGGATAATAAGTAAATTTTTTCTACTCAATATACCCGAACAAGAGTATACTTTCTTCTTACTCAATGAACCCGAGTGGGGTCTTGTGAAGGTAGGCCTTACTCAGTAATTCTAAACAAGAGCATTGGCCTTGCTCAGTGATACTTTATTCCTACTTGGTGATCCCGAGTAGGGTCTTATGACTCTTATGGATATAGGCCTTGCAAAAGCAAGGTATTATTTTCTTCCCATACTCAATTATCCAGAGTAATTTCTTGTGATTGTCTTGCTCAATAATCCCAAACAAAAGCATACTTTACTCCCGCTTAGTGATTCCAAGTAGAGTCTTGTGGAGATAGGTCTTGCTCAAAAATCTCGAGTAAGAGCATACTTTCTTCCTACTCAGTGATCCCGAGTAGGGTCTTGTGGAGATAGGCCTTGTTTGGAAATCACGAGCACAAGTATACTTTCTTTCTACTTGATGATCCCAAGCAGGGTCTCGTGGAGATAGGCCTTACTCAAGAATCCTAAGAAAAACATTGGTGTTGCTCGATGATCCTCAAGCAAGGGCTTATTTTCTTCCTTTGCTTGATTATCCAAATCGACTTCCTATGAAGATCAACATTGCTCTATAATCTCGAGCAAGAGCATACATTCTTCCTGCTCGATGTTCTCAAGCAAGGTCTTGTGAGATAGGCCTTGCTCGGTGATCCCGAGCAAGGACTTATTTTTTTCCTCTGCTCCTTTATCCCAAGTAGCCTCTTGTGAAGATCGGTCTTACTCAATAATCCCAAGCAAGAGTATACTTTCTTCTAACTCGACATCCCAAGCAAGGTTTTGTGAAGATATGCCTTATTCAGGAATCCTGAGCAAAGCATTGGCCTTGCTCAGTAATCCCGAGCAAGAGTATACTTTCTTCCTGCTCTGTGATCCCGAGTAGGGTCTTGAGAAAATAGGTCTTTCTCAAAAATCCCGAGCAAGAGCATACTTTCTTTTGTCTCGATGATCCCAAACAGGGTCTTGTGAAGACAAACTTGCTCTATAATCTAGAGGAAGAGCATACTTTCTTCCCGCTTAGTGATCCCAAGCAAGGTCTTGTGGAGATAAAAGCATTGCTCGGTAATCCCTAGCAAGAGCATACTTTCTTTTTGATTTTTTTTTCATGACTGTCAGAAGGCAGCAATAGGCAAGCTTTAGAGCATGGTAGGACGATCATAGTGTTCGTATGCTGGTTAATTATAGTGCTTGTTGTGCTGATCAGATAGTGAATGCCAACAGTATGGTCGAAGTTGAACGATCCCATCTTCTTAGGCAATAGTTTACGACGGTTTTGTAAGTGGGGAACCATTATCTATCCTTATCCCCAACAGTAGTGGCTTTGAAAATGACTTGAAATTTATCACTAGCGAGAAGTGCAATCCTATGCAACCACCGTAACAAATGACCAAAGATACGCGTGGAGATTTATTGGCCGATCCACTAGTTCTTGCCTGCGCTCAGATGGAAGAAATAATGGATTTTCTTACTGGGTAGGTGTGATTTCTCAAAACTGTCAATCCTTACCCATCTTCAGATGGAGGGAAGAAGGAAAAAGGCCTTTCTCTTTGAGATTGGATGTGATTGAGAGAAGATGCCTATTTGGCTTACATGTGACGAAAGCAAAAGTAAACAATGCGAGTGGTTAAATGCCCATAAAATCAAGAGAAATCCTGCAGACCGGTCGGGCTTATATTTTGCAAATAACAACACACCAATAATGTACTAACACGTAGGTTGTCTACCACAACAATCTTGTGATGCACTGCAAGGAACCTGATCAACCTGTATCCGCCTTCTTCCACACATCGAGAGAGAAAGAGAGAGAGAGATCGAGAGGCAGAGGCTTCGGGGATCTTAGCTTCTTATCGGAAATGGTTACTTTCAAGTTTCACCAGTACCAAGTCGTTGGTAGGGCTCTGCCAACTGAAGCTGATGAGCACCCAAAGATTTATCGCATGAAGCTCTAGGTCACGAACGAGGGTCGCACCAAGTGGAAGTTCTGGTATTTTTCTGAGGAAGTTGAAGAAGGTCAAGAAGAGCAATGGGCAAATGCTTGCTATCCATGAGATTTTTGAAAATAACCGTACCAAGATTAAGAACTATGGTATCTGGTTTTTTGGTCGTGAACTACTTCAATGATCTGTTTTTTATTGTTCGTGTTCTTGTATTACAAGTTTACAACCCATTCAATTTTTCTTTTTCTTTTTTTTTTTTTAAAAAAAAGCCTATATCCGTAGCCATCCCCTTCATCTTCCCATTTTCCCGAACAATTCTTCCCCTTCATCTTCCCCTTTTTCCCTTCGTCTTCCACACTACTATTTTTTCTTTAACTTTCTTTTGGTACTAAATTTTGCTTCAAATCATTCATCAAGTACCTTGCTCAGAGTCCCAACTTACACTAACATTCTTCCAATCACTTCATCTTTGAATCAGTACAAAGTAATGCTTGATCCAAACAACACAAAATCCAAATATTAAAATAATACAATAAACTACAAATACCCAGTAAAGACGGTAACACCAAGAAAAAAATGGTTCAATATCATTTATATTTGCAGAGATTCATCATTTCCAGTGCTCTATAGATTTTTATTTCACATGTTCTCGCTTTGTGGGCTATCCTTTCTTTATTTGAGATCTACGAGGCGTGAGCAAGGGACAAGGGCAAATTATGAGAACCATAAAGAAGAAAAAGTAGGATCCCACATTTTCTCACCATCCAAACAACAATATATTTTCTTACCATCCAAACAAAAATAAATTTTCTTAGCATCCAAATAGAAACGACATTTTCTCAGCATCCAAACGATGCATTTAAAGGTAACAAAATCATCCAAAAAATTATAAACATCAGGGCTGAGAAATCTGTGTGGGTGAGATGGTATTCGTGCAACGGGTTTCCTTTCTTCAACTTTCCTATTGTTGCCTTTGTCTATCCCATGTGAACGAGTGTAGATTAAATTTGGTGTAATTTTTGAGGGGGCAATATGTGAGTGGAGGACTGTTATTTGGGAAAAAGTAGACTGACTGCTTAGAAGCGGTTCTCTAAAATCAAAGATCCATCGAAACAAACGGTGGATGGCAAGGGCAAAGATGGAACAAAATCTTTCAATTTGATTTGAAGCAAAAAGTGATCGTAATACTACCACTAAAGCACTGGACCAAGCGAGACTACGCGACCACTCGACTGAATGTGAGATGACTACATACACGGCGCTTTGAGAGCAATTAGGAACAATAGATGGTCATGCCAAGGCCACCCGTGCAGGCGATGTAACAGATGACCAAAGACATGCGTTAAGATTTGCGATCTGTTGGTTCTTACCCGCTCTCAGATGGAAGAAAGATGGGCTTTCCTCACAGGGTTTAGGCATGATTTCTCAGTACCGTCAATCCTTAACCATCTAAGAAGAACGCTTAATTACCAAAATGGTAATCAAATAAGCTAAAGCTAGAACGCACATTGGAGGATATTTTCGTCCATTAATATGCAAAAAAAAAAAAAACGTACAAACTCTATTTATCTATAGAGAATAGAAATTAAGGTTCCTAAAAAAAATCTCACATCGTACTGCACTCTTTTAGATGATATAGAAAAATAAATAATAGTTTTAATACAACTCCAAATGTTTCGTCTGAGATTACGAAAATGCTTTTATGATTCTCTCTTCTTTCACGCAGAGCTCTCATGTTTAGTACTTTCCCGTGCAAAAATACAAAGGAGAAAATTAGAACCGAACAAGCAGGGCATCCATCCAATGTATGGGTGACAATATATGACACAGTCTATTAATTCTACATATATACGACACGATAATAACGGATTTGGTTTAATCTTTACGGGTTTGAATTAAAACAGGTTAACCCGTTAAGATACGGTTACTTAACAGGTTGATAAAACACAATTCTGTTTTTCCATTTCTTTTGGTGAGTGAGAGTCCCACCTTTTTTGAAGGGGCTAACCCCAGACTTGTACATAAACTCTCAGCCTAAGCCCCTAGTAGAAATTTTTATGGAATAAAAGAACTTGCGAAGAAGCTTTATTGGCGATTTCCAAGAAAACAACAAATAATATGCAGAATCCTTCCATTCTCACAAAAATGAAAGATTAAAAAACAAAAAGTTCACGTAATTTCTTGAAAAGTTCTGCACAAAAGAAAACGCCCATAAGAAGCAAATTACATCGAATGCAACCTTTATCTGTATGTGGGAGGAAAACTGTTTGAATGACGATTATCTGCTACCAAATAGAAACCATGCACACAAACGCGCACACGCATATAACGCGGGGGAAATAGTGATTAGGATTAATAATCATTCCAAAGCTTATGAATGATTTAAGTTCTCGAATAGATGATCTCATAGAGAGTGCTCACCTTTAACAACAAAAACATGAGTTTGTTTGTCCCCTTGCTAGAAACACAGATTGTCAATCTTCCTTTACAAACACCAGGCATTGCCAATTTACATGAGTTATTGAACATTTGACAAAATCCTGGTTCAGAATGCTTCTTTTCTTTGTCTTCATCTTTCTTTTGAGAAGGCTAGCCATCTACTTGGTTTTTAAGCAACCAATGAAGGAAGAAGATGCTGTCATGTTACACCTTGTCATCATGGAACCACCATCTGGTCTCCTTGGGAGATCGGCCATTTTTACAATTCTTTACATAGCGGTCATTATCTTCAGGGCGTTGCTGCAAGCAAGGTCATGACAACAAAAGATCAATATACAAAGAGTAGAGGGCATGTCTATCATTTACCAAGGCAATGGCTGTGCTCATTCTCTGATTTGAAAAATTTAGCAGAATCACATGAATACTCTCAAAAATCAGTAACAATCGCGGCATACTAAAAGTACAACCCAGTGACTTGAAAATGGAAGGATTCAGAAGATCCTAAAAGTTAGAAGCAAATAATGAGGGTCAAACCTTCACAGTCGAGCTTGATAGCATGGAGAGAATGCTGATACAGATAGAACTAACAGTCATGGCTGGGGACCATGAGTCATACAAAATATCTACAAAATTTCCACATTCAAGTAGTACATTAAATGTTAGTCTTGCTGCAAAGGTACTGTACATTTTATTTAAGGCAATCAAACTTGGATAAAGTTAATAAGACAAGGAGAATGACACCAAAGTACTAAAAAGCCATATAACCCAATTCACAAAACCTTCTGCAGGAAACATTTTTTAATATAATTTGATTCATTATTATTATAATTATTCAGTCTCGTTCAGACTGGTACAGGATCAGAAAGTTGGAAAACCAGGTTTGAACACACACACACTCGCTCTCTCATATTCCTTTTAACAAGCAAGTGGAATAATTTAGATACTATAAAAAAACGTTTCTTTGGGAGTATTAGTCATCACTATTGCCAAATAAAAGAAAAATGTAGTAAACAACAAACATCAATAGCCAAAAAGATATTAGGACTTTGATATCCACCTACAACAGCAACTTCAAGGTTCCCAGCATACAGTAGATATTAAAGATCAAAAGGGGGCATAAAGCTAAGAAATAATTAAACACAAATGCAAACCTAGCAATTCTGATCTGTACTTAACTCCAACAATGATTCTGGAAAACTGAAATAATCTGTGCTTACGTTAGTACTATGAATGCCATAACAGGAAGAAATATACCTACAGCTGACATAACATGCCTCAATGGCTTATTGTTACACTAAATCTGCCATAATATACCTATCTCCTGACTGAAAAGTGGCACTACAGCTGACATAATATACCCTGATCACTTACTGTTCCTTCATGCTAAGACATAATGACATTGCAGACACCTTAACATTATAAAGCCACTTAGCCCTACCCTGATTTATGCATGCCTTCATATATAAGTATAAAATTCAAAGCAATTGCAATCATTTCAAGCTTTATTCTTTCCCATTTATTCCCCACCTTTTGGCTGGCATATAGAGGCATATCCATATAATTCCAATTATACACCCAAGTTTTAAACCGTGTGTGTGTGACTGAGAGAGAGAGAGAGAGAAATAGATTGCAAAACAGTGAGAGTTGATGTTCATAAGTACAAATTCACCTCTACCGTTTGATATAAGTCATGAATAAGAAGGTAGAACTTCACACAGTTCACTTATTGTTACTTCATGCTAAGACATAATGACATTGCAGACACCTAAACCCAATTAGCTGTACCCTGATTTCCGCACACCTTCACATATAAGTACACAATGCAAAGCAATTGCAATAGTTTTAAGCTTCATTTTCTTGCCATTCATTCCCAACTTTTTGGCTGCATACAGAGGTCTCTACATATAAGTCCAATTATCCACCTAAGTCTTAAACTGAGTGTGTGTGTGTGTGTGTGAGAGAGAGAGAGAGAGAGAGAGAGAGAGAGAGAGAGAGAGAGTTGGTTAAACAGTGAGTGTTGAAGTTCAGAAGTACAAATACACCTCTGCCCGTTTGATACAAGTCATGAATAAGAAGGTAGAATTTCATACAGTTCACCTACGTTATGTATGGGACTTCGAATTATTAATTTCAAGGAAAGAAAGCAATTAAACTGCTCAAAGAAGGAAGCCAATGTCTCGAAAGTTCTTTCTTTCCTCCTGTATGTTCCAGGACCATGGATACGACATTTGTGCTAGACTTGTCTCAAAGGAAGTTTTTCTTATCTCATGTTCCAGACAGACTTAAGGCTCCATATATCTGGGGTTTACTACCCAAGAATGGGTCTTAAATGCCCCCGCTTGATGAGGTTTCACATCATAAAAGAACGCCATATATTAATTCAGTATCACTTCCAACATTTTCTAAGAAATTAATTGTGGTATTACTGTCTTGATTAATAAAGAAAATAACATAGATTTTAGTATCTAAAGACCAATAACATTGACCTTGTATTGGAAAAGATGTGAAAAAAATCTTCTAGAGTAAAAGAGATATCTTATAGACCAATAACAATTAACCTCGTATCGAAAAAGATGTGAAAGAATCTTCTAGAGTAAAAGAGATATCTTAATTCATTATCAATATTACAGATGGAATTGAAAACAACCATCACAGCCAGCTAAAGAGTGAATAGAACGAATGCAGAAGAAAAGACACAAAAGAACTCAAGCTGTGACTATTATAAATCATATACCACATACAAAGACCTCCAAGAAAGAGTGAGCCATAACAACTCAATTTGGGAAAGTAAACTACACATAATGAAGACATTTGTTATAAGACAATAAGATATTGTGCAAGGATGATATGCTAACGAGAGGGAGGGGGGAAGACAGTAATACGAGAGCAATAAAATTACCTAAACAAATATGGCCGTTGCTATATATATGAGGATGCAGTGGAGCAGGATGCAGGAATATAACCTGTTAAACCCGCCACAAGAATCAAAATAAAACGACAAAACATCATCACAAAAATAAAAAATCGGTAGAATTAAAAGGACTTTCAGCAAACCTGCGGGGCTTCCATTGGGTAATTCTCAGGAAAGTCGACCTGAAGTTGATAAATTTCATTTGCATACAGAGTTCCTGGAGCTCCATTGACTTCAATAACCCACCTTTTGGATCCAAAAGTCCCAATAACAACTAAATTTTAACAAACTAACTAAAGCATGCTAATATAGAAATTAAAAAAAAAAAAAAAAAAAAAAAAGAGAGAGAGAGAAAGAGAGACTGGAAGAAAAAGGAAAAAGGAATCTCCGTGAGAATAATTTAGAACTAGATGGAAAGACATAAAATTCAGATTATGAACCCTAAACTTTACTTTCCGTAATAATATTTTTTCCTTGGTTTTCACATCAGTCAAACAGAGGTCGAATTGTATTGATCAATGCATAAAAGCTTAACAGCAGATCAAAACGAAAAAAAACCTTTGGAGGTTGTCGGTGACTTTGTGTTTGAAACCGGCGGGAGGATTGACCTGCCACTCGACAAGCTCCTTCTGGAGGCGATTGCAAGCAATCTTACTCAAAGCCTAAACGCGTCCAGATAAAAAACATAATATTCAATCAGATTATCAAAAATAAAAAAGAAATAAACACAATCAGAAAAACACACCACCCACCCACCCATATAGACGTACAAAATTACTATTATTTGCCGTACTCTCTAAACACATATATTTATGAAGTGTATTTGGGAAGTGAGAAGATTAGGGCAAACCTTGCGAGAGGCGGCGGAGGAGCTGGTCATGGCTCAACTCTACAATGACGGAGAAATTAAGAGCGAGAGAGCGAGAGATGGTGGTGGAGTTTGACGAAATGGACAAAGAGTACCGGCGGCGACGGTTTATTTATCTTTTATTTATTTATTTATTTATTTATTATTTATTTATTCATTTGTATTTTGAGAACCCCTCCAACCGGACGAGGTGTCTTGGAGAATTTAGATTCCCATATAAGAGAGTAAGAGTTGGATACATAAATAGATTTATTTCATCTCATTTTATAATTATAATTTTTTTAATTTTTTATATAAAATATAACAAATAATTCAAAATTTTTAAATATTAAAACAATAATAATATTAAAATATAAAAATATTTCAACTTTCATATAAAATCATCTCATCTCATCTCATCTTATCTCACTATCTAAACAGAGCCTAATTTAGATAATAGAAGTGTTTCATCTCATGTCATTTTATCATTACAATTTTTTCAAATTTTGATACAAAATATAATATACAATTTCAATTCTTAAAATAATAATAATATTAAAAAATAATATTCTAACAATATCTTATTCAATTTTCATCCCAACTCATCTCAATTCGTTATCCAAACGGCACCTAACACTCGTCTAGCGCATGCGTTTACAGTACAATTCTTCTATATACAATCGCCTGTGCGGAACTGTTTGAAGTGTTAGTTGATATTTTATTTAAAAAGAGTGAGAGAGAAGTAGAAAATAATTAAAATATGTGGAAAAAATGGAGGGAAACCAAAAAGAAGAAAACGATTGCTCGAGTTGAACGAACCATAGACTCTCACTCTCTGAACCAAGACCAGTTTGTGGTCGCTACAGTGGACTGAACTAGTTGTTGCAGTCGTCGTTCGATATCTGAACCGTCGTAGATGTGGGTTGAACTTGATTTCCATATCTGAGTAGTAGCGGCTCTGCTTCTTCCACTGCCACGGTTCTTCTAGTATTTCTTTCTCTTCTTTTGGACTTGATTTTCTGTTGTTCTTCACACATTCTCTTCTTTGAAAGTTGTTCTTATCCTTATTCTGCTTGCACAACCACGACAATTGAAAAGGCGAAATGCGACGTCTTTTTGGCAAATATCAGTATTGTAAAACACTATTTTTATCTACAAAAAGTTTACTTACAATCGGTTTTTCAGACCACATCTAGTCATTTTCTTGTTCCCATTAGTTTCTACACATTTTCTTGTTGCTATGTGGGATGTGGTTGTTTGAAATTGTCACAATCCTAGTTTTGGAGCCACAAGGCAGTGAGGATCTTAAGGTTGTTATTTGAATTTTCTGTTATGTACCATCACTACAGAAAGTTAATTGCAACCTGAAATTACCTAGTTAATTGCATGTAGTGTTGATTATCATATATATGGTCAATATTGCCGCATGGTCCGCATGGACATAATTGCATGTAGTTATACAATATTGCTATTGACAAGTTGCATTTGTCTCCCTCTCAGCATGAAAAAAGAAAAAGAACATCCATCTACCCTAAGATCATCTAGCTTAAATCTCTCATCCGCGGTATGTTATTTTATTTAATATATCGATAACATTATATTCGAGATTAGTTTATATTTATTTTCAAAATACATCAATAATTTATCCAATAACATTTTAGGACATGCCGTCAACTTCTCCAAACATCACAATGCACGGTTACTATGGACTAATGCTTGCGTGGTCATTGGGTTTTTTGCCATATCCCGTTGCCAACCAATATCCAAGCTTCCTACAGGTGGTGATGTCATGTTATCTTCTTTTAATTTTAATAAGTTGGTTTTTTTCAATAGTTTAATTGTATTTTTTTTTTCTTTTTGCGAGAATACTAGTTACCCATTTTAACATGGCATGAAAGGCCAGTCGTCTCTCAACAATACATCCGTTACAAGTAGATTTATTGGTACGGAGGATAATAGACCCGATGTTGGGAAACTGAATCGTCATGTACATCTTATAGAGTTGAAGAAATCAATCCTGATATACTAGATGCACAGGAAACCGAGTATGGCAGTGCCGGAACATCTAAGAAAGTGCAAATGGATGGTGATGATGAGCCAAAGTCGGGGATAGAATTTAATTTCCTAAAAGATTTAATGAGTTATTATAAGGAATATGGTAAGAAATACGAGTTTTGGGTGATGACAAAAAAGAGTAAAAGGGGAGAGGATAAGACTGTTAGATATGTCACCATTGCCTGTGCCTGTGGTAGGAAGCCCGAAATAGGATTTTAAATGTTGCCAACCCACATCCGGCAGGATAGAATGAATGTAAGGCAAAGATTAATGCCTTAAAAGCTGCTAATGGAACGTTTCGGCTAACTACAGTTCACAATATCCACAATCACGGCCTCAATCCAAAAAAATCCCGCTTCTTTCGATGTAATAAAGAAGTGGGTGAATCCTTTAAAAGAGTCCTAGATACAAATAATTTGGCTGTCATTCGAATGAACAAGAGTTTTGTATCTCTTGTTGTTGGCGCGGGTGGTTTTGAGAACCTTCCTTTTTAAAAAATGATTGTCGTAACTACATCGACAAGGCACGACATCTACGATTGGGCACAAGTGGTGCTGGAGTGCTTCAAGACTACATTTTATGGATGCAATACAAAAAGTTGGGCTTCTTTGCACTAATTGACTTGGATGATGACAAGAGCTTAAAGAATGTATTTTGGGCAAACTCCCGTAATAGAGTAGCCTACCAATATTTTTGGGAATGTGATAACCTTCGACACCACATACTTGATGAACCAATATGGGATGTCCTTTGCACCATTTGTTGGTGTAAACCATCATGGACAGTCAATTTTGTTGGGAGCTAGCTTGATTTGCTCTGAGGATATTGAGACGTTCGTGTAGTTATTCCAAACCTAGTTGCAGTGTATGGATGGTATAGCGCCAAAAGCTGTTATCACTGACCAAGACAAAGTCATGAAAAATGCAATTGCAATTGTTTTCCCAGAAAGCTAACATAGATTTTGCCTGTGGCATATCTTGAAGAAAGTCTATGAAAAACTTGGTTGTTATGGTTCCTACAAAAGTGGAATGAAAACTGCACCGATGAAATGTGTGTATGACACCCAAACGCCAGAAGAGTTTGAAAAATATTAGGATCAGTTGATCAGCACGTACAACTTGCATGAGAATGTCTGGTTGCAGAGTTTATATACTGAGCGTGAGCATTGGGTACCGGCCTTCTTAAAATAGGTTTTTTTGGCTGGAATGAGTACAACGCAGTGGAGTGAGAGCATGAATGTATTTTTTTATGGTTATGTTCATGCTAAGACAAACTTGAAAGAATTTGTTAATCAGTATGAAAATGAAAATTGAAAATGAAAATTGCGCAAATTTTTACTTATTTAATATTACAATTCCCTGCATCTTTATATCTTCAATTGAAAAGAGATATCAAGATGTGTATACAAATGCTAAATTCAGGGAAGTTCAATACCAACTTACCGGCATTATCGACTTGGACCTAGTTTTACTTAAGGCGGATGCTACAATAAATCCTATCTGGTATAGGATGAAATTCGCATCAAAGATTTCACTAAACTGGTTACACATTTAGTGGATTTTAGTGAGGAAGATGCAGTCGCCAAATGTTCTTGTGGTTTATTTGAAATGAGGGGGATAATGTGTCAGCACATATTCGCCGTGTTCAAATGTGATGGGATTAAGATAATGCCAGATAGGTACATTTTGGATCGATGGAAGAAGGACATCAAAAGAATATACACGTTAATCCATAGCAGCTATGACGCAGGAGATCAGCGGGAAGATGCTAATAGATATTCAAGTCTATTGAATATCTGTTATAAAATGATTACTTATGCAGCAGGTTCGAAGAAGCATACTAAGGATGCAACGACTAAGTTGAATGCAATGATTGACCTGTATTCTGCCAACCAAGAACCCCCATTGATGACTCAAAAGTGTTTAAATGTTGATGGCACGACAAAGGACACAACTACAATTGGTAGTTCAACTCAAGTACTCAGTCCAAGTATTATGCAAGGGAAAGGCAGATCCCCATCTTTGAGGAGAGCATCTAGGATGGAGAGAGACCAGCGAAAAATTAAAAAAAAGACGAAGAAAGTACAAGGAAAGGGAAAACGTAAACAGGTGCAGATTTATAATATTACCTTCTTTATTTAAATTTTATAAATGTTATCTGACAAATTGTTTACTATTTTATTAGCGAGATGGAGAAGTTACACTAGTCATGGATACTTGTAGGAGGCTATTTGGCCCTTTCGATTTGGAAGTCTCCAATGTTGGACACGTGCAGGTAATATAATAAGTATATATTTAATTTATATTTGAGTTATGATTTATTACTAGGTTTTTTACGAGTATTTATCATCAGGCCATTCCAGAAAGCATACCAGCTGCTGGCATTAGTGGAACCCAGCCCCGAGAAATAGTAATTCAAAGTCAAGAAAGTGTAAGTGTATCCAAACTTATCAGTATTTTAATGACATTAGTCAACATCACATTAATATGAGTTAATATTTTTTACAGATGCAAATTGGGTTGGATGGATCACAATTGCTGCACGTTGAGTTTGATGGCTCACAACCATGGCAATTATATGATTATTGTGGGTATGTTTCAGTAATTAAAAAAAAAAATTGGAAAGGTCCTTCCAAGCAGTTTTGGAAATATTCACTTTTTCAAAAATATTTATATCACTTGCAACGACAGTCTAATTTGGCTTTGGCTTGATAGAAATTATAGAAACTAATGCTATCATTCTGAGAGTTAGAACCAGATTTGAGAAAAAAGTATTTCCGAAGTCTCGTACAGTTGGGAGTTACAAGCAATTTTGAGGATACCAATATGTATCAAAACTTTGAAGAATTATGGCTATGTATATGACCTATATTCTGATGTATATAGAATTATGGAAATTTTTGAAGCAAATGCGAATGCTTATGTTAAATGGTTTGATATATATAGTAGGTTGATTTGTTCGTTATTTTGGACCAAATGGGAATGACTATAAGTGTGTGTGCTTTGAGTGGCCAAATATAGCAGGTTGGAGTTTTGTGTAATTGAATGTGACTTTTTTTAGCAAATGAGACTGTTAGATATGTGAATGCTTATGTTGAATGGCTTGATATATATAGCAGGTTAATTTGTTCGTTATTTTGGACCAAATGGGAATGACTATAGGTATGTGTGCTTTGAGTGGCCAAATATAGCAGGTTGGAGTTTTGTGTAATTGAACGAGACTTTTTTCAGCAAATGAGACTGTTAAATATGGAAATGCTTATGTTGAATGGCTTGATATATATAATACGTTGATTTGTTCGTTATTTTGGATCAAATGGGAATGACTATAAGTGTGTGTGCTTTGAGTGGCTAAATATAGCAGGTTGGAGTTTTGTGTAATTGAATGAGACTTTTTTAAACAAATAAGACTGTTATATATGAGAATGCTTATGTTGAATGGCCATATATATATAGCAGATTGGAGTTTTGTGTAAGTGAATGAAATTTTTTTTTAGCAAATGAGACTTTTTTTAGCAGGTTAGAGCTTGAAGTGGTTCGCTCGAAGGTAGCTCGAGCTGACCTTCGAGCGAAGTTAACTTAGTGTTCTCCATGTTCAGCTCGATTTGAGAACATGGAGAACACTCATGCTCGAGCTTGAAAAGGTTTGCTCGAAGGTAGCTCGAGCTAACCTTCAAGCAAAGCTCTCTGACTTGGTGTTCTCCATGTTCAGCTCGATCCGAGAACATGGAGAACACTCACGCTCGATATTCGCTCAAGCTTGAAAAGGTTGCTCGAGCTGACCTTCGAGCAAAGCTCTCTAACTTGGTTTCTCCATGTTTAGCTCGATCTGAGAACATGAAGAACACTCACGCTCGATATTCGTTTGAGTTTGAAAAGGTTCGCTTGAAGGTAGCTTGAGCTGACCTTCGAGCAAAGCTCTTTGACTTGGTTTCTCCATGTTCAACAAGTTAAGGAGAACATGGAGAACACTCATGCTCGATATTAGCTCGAGCTTGAAAAGGTTCGCTTGAAGGTAGCTCGAGCTGACCTTCGAGCGAAGCTCTCTGACTTGGTTTCTCCATGTTTAGCAAGTTAAGGAGAACATGGAGAACACTCACGCTCGATATTAGCTCAAACTTGGCTTAAGCTTGAAAACGTTCACTCGAAGGTAGCTCGAGCTGACCTTTGAGCGATGTTCTCTGACTTGGTTTCTCCATGTTCAGCAAGTTAAGGAGACACTCACGCTTGATATTAGCTTGAACTTCGCTCGAGCTTGAAGTGGTTCGCTCGAAAGTAGCTCAGGCTGACCTTCGAGCGAACCTCTCTGACTTGTATTCTTCATGTTCAGCTGAATTTGAGAACATGAAGAACATTCATGTGCATGATTATCCTAGTAAGAAAAATATCTTTTTTATGGTTAAGATAACTATCTCCCTCCCTAATATGTGTTGTTTCTTTTCATTTATATTATGTGTTTTTTCTTGCTACTATCATAGATAACTTTACAATTACCATTATTATTAGATTTTTCAGAAGGGACAGGGGCTTGTGGAGGCTAGTTGAACAAAGAAGAAGTCTGCGTAAACATATGCTTTATCTGCCACTAACTTTGATTACTTGAAGAAATACAATAATTTGGAGCAAAATGAGCTCACTCTCACATGATAAAAAAGCTATTGCATAATACTATTGCAGTGATTAACCAAACTAGACATGAGAAAGACATGACATAATAAAGAAGAGTATTTGAGCAGCAAAAAACATGACATAATTTTTCATGAGGAATAACTTATAAATTTCTATTTTCTAGTCAATCAACGGTGATAATGATTTTGTAGGTCTGACTAACTTGAAGTTTTTCAATGGGTACTTACATAAAGATGGTAAAAATAAAAATAAAATACTTGACTTCAACGCAAGTACAATTTTCATCACCTGTACAATTTATTACTTGATACAATTATTCAAGAAAATCATGTGCCTCAGGAAATTCCATGTTTTTCCTTTATAACATATCTCACCCATCTGTATCCTATGATAGATTAATTAAAAAAAAAAAAAAATCAATGACCAGAATCTGGAGGGGGTTGCGCAGCGTGCCCAACGGTACTCACATTCCCATCATCATCCTCAAACCAGTCTGTTAGTAAAGTCTCCTCCATTTCATTCAAGCATCGTAGGACCATGTTTTGGAGCATATCAAATCGACCACCCATGATATCGAAACGATTTAGCAGACTAACATCAAGTATCCATGCGCTCAAGATGCGTATGTAAGTCATCTACACGAGCATCCACGCTATCAATGCGAGTATCTAGATGATCCTCAATGCGATGTAGATAGCTTTACAAATTATTGAGTTGAGTATCGATGTGCTCAAGACCAACAACGATGTGATCAAGACAACTATCAATGCGACTATCGATGTGATCAAGACGAGTCTGGATGCGGTTGAAACAATCAAGCAGTATTCCTGGCTGATTCGAATTTGGTGCAAGGGTGGATGGTCTTGAGCTAGATGGCTGAGAACCTGATGGCGTTGCACGGGATGGCTACGAACTGGGTGCAGGATCCTCATCATCAAAGGGAATCGACGAATGTGTGCACGACTGAGTTGAATGGTCTGACAACCAATTGGAGCCTTCAGAGGGATTCTAGGCTCTGTCTCTAGAATAGGAACAGAGTGAAACAAAGCAATGCGAGTGACAAGACTCGAAAAAGGCAATCTCAACCGAATTTTGTTGGACTGATGAGCCTCTAAAATGACCTTGCAAAGATGACTTATCATATCGATAGGAACGTCATCGATCAGTGCATAAAGTAAGGTGGCTCTGTCATGGCCTACATCATTGTGATGGTTGGTTGGGTAAATGTTAGAAAGGACGACCCTACTAAGAAAGAGATAGTCAGGGGAGAATTTATTGGTAGGAATGGGCGTCTGACCATCCCAAGCCTTCTCATATCCACACAAGCGGGTGTAGATAGCAGGGTTGCTAGGACCAGAGGTGCTAGCATACGAATATGGGGCCTTGGTAACACGAGGGGCATTAAGCAAATCAGCTAACATGTCCGGACTGACTCGAATTTGGATGTTCCAGAGAGTGACTTCAAATAAACCATCGGGTGAAATGGCATGAATGTTGGAATACAACTCCCAGACCAACTCCACAGACGGAGGGGGAGCAGTGGTTAATGATACCCATTGGCGAGACTAAAAGATATGTGGCAGTATAGTCTCTTGAAGCTCACCTAGATTGACCTCAAGTTCAATTATGGGAGTGCGCTTGGAAAAATTTTCAATATATAGTTGCTAAGCCCGAGCATTATGGAACATTGATTGAGCGGGAGCAGAAGGAGTTGGTCAGCGTCATACACGTCGCATGGTGTTTGTCTGTAGGCATAATAAAGCAAATTAGACATTGAGGTAAATTAAAAAGACAAATTAGAAATTAATGTCAATTTGTTAGGACAATAAAAGATAAGACGTAGCCTAAAATGACAAGTAGCAGACTGCATTGAGAAACTCATCTCTCACAACTCACTCTAGGAAAGGACCAGACATGGTTCATAAGGTATGTAATAAACAAATCCAATAATGATAGCAAACACAGTTTATCAATTGGGGAAATATTTGTATATGCATATATGTATATTGGAAAATAACTTATCCAGAAAATACAGAGGATGAGATAAAAATTCAAAAAAAGAACTTATTAACATTATGAACCCCGGAACTAGAAATGCAATTCATTCCTTAAGTATGTGCCTTGCAAGCGCCGGCAGAATAAGACACTTACTCCATTGAATGTTACAATCTACTCCATTGAATACATGTTTTAACAAGGATCCACATAAACTATGCTATCCCAAAATCCACGTAATCCACCAGTTCACTTCAGCCAAATAAGGCCCAAAGATCCACTGACCTAGGCGTGAACCCCCAAGAAGGACAAGTTGGTCGTGAAATCTAGAATCACATTTATCCTAAGTGGATTGTCCATGTAACAATGGACAAATTTCTAGATTGAGAGACACATTCTTGTGCTTGCACTCATAAGATTTAGCTATCTAATCAACCTGTTATCCCATGTTCATAATAAATGCCAATGGTTATTTCATATTCATAAAGACAAAAGCACGGGAGAAAAGGGGAATGCATGGAAGCTGAAGAAAGAATACACAAGCTGAGAAGGATATGTATGTGCATGCGTGGACACACTTAACTAGTGCAACACCAATGACCATTGCAGAGAACATGCTTAAAAGTAAAAATAGAAACAATAAGCACAAAAAGTGGAAAAAAAAAAAAAGAAAAGAGTTTGCTCTGTACAATGTTTTTCAATATAAACTGAACCCATTGAAAGCGGCTTGTTTATTTCTCAAATTAAAGTCTGATCGGTATCCAAATATAAATAATTTCCTTAAACCCAAATTTTATCTAAAGATACTTTAAAGTTGAATCATTATTAACTCTCAAGATAATTTAAAGTTAAGGGCATGGACTTATGGTTCTAAAGTGTAAGCTTCATATACTATAGGATATAAAAGTAACTCAGGATCTCTAGAGCTAAAATGAGATTGATGGCACAAAAAATCACTCTAAAAATGCTAATTTTGCAATAGATTATGGTTTTTCTAAAGCCACATTCCTTGCAAAACTCTGTCTCACTCTAACACAGTTCTAACCAATCAGTGAAAATAGTTCAGCTTTGTAGCCTGTGTACAAGGATAATGTACACATGCAAGAACATAAATTTCAGTCTCGAAAATTTACAATGACCTCAGAGTTTTTCAAACCAAAATACCCAAACTTCCCCAACCCGTCAAATTACTAATCCCTAATTTCTAACAATGTGCAAAATGGAAGAGGAATGAGTGAAGAGGATAAACTTACCATGAGTGGAGGAACACGGGATGGGCAGTACCGAGCTTGGGAATAATGGAATACGCTCGAGTGGTTTTAAGATGCAATAGGCAGCACTGCATTACGCGGGGGTGGGGGTTGAGGAAGACGAATAACGGTGGAACCTAATCGTCGTGCTTGAGGAAGACAAATGTCATTTTTGTGGGAAGGAATCGAATGGGCTAGAGGTCTAAAAGGGAAATGGGGGTTTCGGAAAAGGAAAGGGAGGAAAGAAATCGGTTTCGTTTTGCCACGTGGGCGCCGATGCCGCGGTGGTGACACAACGCGCTTGTGTATAGAGTTTTTCTTTACAGTAGGAGCAAAACACTTGAATTGACCTAATTTTGCCCATCGGTCTCCCTCCTTAAGAGCTCGTCGGTTTGTAAGTGTTCTCTCTCCTCTCAATTGATTTTTCTCTCTCCATAAGAGCCCGTCGGTCTGCAAATGTTTTTCGACAAATGTTCTGGAAATGGAAAATAGAAAAAATACAAGCAGAAACTGATTAAAAACACCAAAATGTCAAAAAGAAAGATGAAGTGTATGTCAACAACCTATGTTCCACTTCTAGCATCAATAGAATCTTCCATGTTGCAAGATAAATTTACCACGCTAATTGTTTTTAAAAATACAGTATATGATTGTGTTTGGTTGTTGAATGAAATTCAACTTATTTAAAATTAATTATTGATGTGACATCTATTTTTTTCCATAAAAAATTAAATTTATCTCAACTTGTTTCATTCATTTTAATTTAAAAAATTAAATTTATCTCAATTTAAAAAAATTAAATTCATCTCAATAAAATTCATAAAATACTATTATTTATAACTCAACTCAACTCAACTCATCTCATCTCGACATCATCTAAATAGATTATGTAATCTAAACAGATTTGAGGGAATCATGGGTCTGCAGTAAAAAGGAAGATGAAAAAAATTAACCTTTATCAGTTGTATCGAGTCTATGATATGAACAATATAAATAGTATTTAAATAGGATGTGTCACTCCCCAATTTGAGGGTGTAAAATTCACTTTCACACCAGTTCCGGTTTAAGTTTTTTTTTTTATAAGAAACTGATCTCATTAATCAACTCCAATCATAAACATGATAACCAGTATTACAAAGGAAAATAGACAGGATCATTGACTCATTTCCTTAGTAACCACATGAAGAATACAAGAGGGGCATATCTCGATATCATACATATCTTCAGTGCACTCGAATGCCGCTTGTGCAAGCCTGTGAGCTGCCATGTTAGCCTCTCGGTATACATGTGAAATTGACCAAACAGCCGTTGAGTTTAGAATAGTTTTAGCGTCTGATATGAGGCATCCACCTATGCTCTAGTTAGGACTATCTTGGTTCATTTGGTCCACTACCTGTTTTGAATCCCCCTCCAAACAGAAGTGCCTTACACCAATTTCCTTGCAAAAAATACATGCCAAAAGTAGCCCATATGCTTCAGCATCAAAAACCCTGCCCCTCGAAGGCCTGTTAGCATGAAGGGCACCTATCACAAGACCTTGATGATCTCTGATGAGTACCCCAATGCCAATCCTCCCTATCCTCGTTTGCACATCTGCATCCCAAATCACTTTTAGACTTCCTAATGCAGGCTTTGTCAATCTGTGAACCCTTGCCATATTCTCAGAGATAGCACCAACTTCCTTCTGGAGAGCCTCGTTATGCAGAGACAGTTCTGTCCTGGCCTGGGCAATGACTTCTTTAGGGTGTTTAAAAGCTTTTCCATGTAAGACATCATTTCTTCTCGCCCATATCATTCTCATTGTAACAGCAACCTCATTTAACTCCTCTGGCTCAAGCTTGCCAATCAGTTATGCCCAGATATTAAAGATCAAGTCATTGTGATAAGAAAACTTTTGCACTTTCTTTGGACCTTGACACCAAACATCTTGAGCACCACTGCATCCCCATAAAGCATGGCCAGAAGTCTCATGTTCCCTCTTACATATTAAACAGATACTATCCTTTACCACCTTTCTTCTTTTCAGATTAGCCATGGTGGGTAGGACTTCACTACAAGCCCTCCAAATAAATATTTTGGTAGCAGGAGATACCTTGAGTTTCCAAATGGACCTCCACACTTGGCAGTCCTTTGCTCTGCCTGAAGTTTCTCCTACTTGCTCTCTTTCCAATTCTTTGTCAAGATAGTAACAACTTTTAACTGTGTAGCTGCCATTAGGAGTAAAGTGCCAAGTAAGTTTGTCTTCTCTTCCTCCTAAGCTGATGGGAATTGCTTTTATGCCCTCTATTTCCTGATGAGTAAATAGTTCAGATAAGAGAGATTCCTGCCATATCTTCTATTGAGGATCAATGATGTCACTGACTTTATCACACCAGTAGTCAACATCTCGAGGAGTCAATATCTTTTGTGCAGGTAAAAAGGGTATCCATCTATCTTGCCAGATTTTAATCTTCTGTCCATTTCCATCGCGTCCTACCAGTTCTGGTTTAAGTTTGTTCCTTATATTTTATGTCTTTATCTTGCCAATGTAGGTTTCCTTCGTGCTGACAAGGCACCATCTAAACGGCGTTGTTAAACCAGAGTAGGCAAATCACGTCTGTAGTAGAACTCGAGTTTGGCTTGACTCCTTTATTAAATGAATGGTTTGCAAAATAAAAATGATGATTGATTATCAAGGAGTGGTTTGGATTGTAAGTTACTATGGGATAAAAAGTTAAAAGTTGAATAAAATATTATTTTTTAATATTATTTTTATTTTACAATTTAAAAAAGTTAAGTTGTTTATAATACTTTATTTGAAAATTTAGAAAAATTATAATGATTATATAAAATGAGTTAAGATTGACTCATTATCCAAACAATGCTAAATGAAACAATTCGTATAAAACTCGGATCGGCCTGTATGAGAGTATCCTCATTGGCTTGATCAAAGTTGAAGGATGACTAAAATTTAGATAATCTGTGCCAAAAATACTCCACATTGGATTGGGCATCTCTAAAACAATTTAGATTTCTGCTACAGTGGTTAGCCAAAGATGGAGAACTACAATTGATTCACCAAACATTAAAATATTAAATTCTCACTCCAACCACTTGTAGGTGTTTATGTAGGTGCAGATTTTTTATTGACATTGAAATGGGTATATTGCTAGATATTTGGTTAGTGAATAAGAAATTTAGATAGAATTTTAGATAAGTTTAATCTCAATTTTTGGTCATTAGCATTAAATTACTTTTGAAAATATGATTTTTTTAATATTAATTTAATTAGAATATAATTATTATTAATATTAAATTGGTAGAATTATAAAATGTGATACAAATAAATTAAATAAAAAATTATTAATTTAATAATATTTTATTATTATATAAAGAGTGAATGGCTAATCCAATGTGGGGATTGAATTTAAATAAAATGGACAAATGTAAAAAAGTGTGATATTAACTAAATTTTAAATATACATTTGCCCAAACCAATAATGATGCTCTTAGCTCATATAAACTTGCATAACTTCGCTCTTATTATTTATTTATAATATTAATATTTTAAATATTTGAAGAGGACAGAAAAATAATGTTCCAACTACTAAAAATATTACTTGAGTTTTTATGAATATAATTATCTATATACGTATTCATAAGCTTTATAAAATATTAGCAAAAGTTCAAATGTCTGTCAAAATTTGTAGATAAAATAATAAAATACAACATAAATAATCTATTTTATCTAAATGAAGCGACTCTTGAACAAATCCAAACTCGCTCAAATATTAAATGAGTTGTTCGTGACATATAAATTTCAACTCGATGAGAAATTTGAGCTTGACTCGTGTTCAAATAAAAATTAAACGAACAAGGCTTGATCACTCGCTACTCGTTTGAACTCTTAAGAGACCAATGTAGTGAAGAGATTCAAACTCAATCAATAAATAAGAGTAAATAACTTTCTGCCTCCTGACCCTTTTGAAGATCAAATGGTTATAAACTTTATAAGAACTGGACTGTTGTGCTTAAGCAAAGGACAAATCAAAGTCGGAAAGCAAGTATGGTATCAGTCCTGTAGATTTGAGAGGTGGGTGGAAACTCTCTGTTGAACCCTTTTGCTTTGTGCAAGATTGTTTTGTGTTGCATTTCTTTGTTATCCAGCTACCATGCAATAAGGAACTCGGATTTTTCTAAGTATTCTCTTTATCTTTTCGGCATCTTTTTTAAGGCATGTAATTCGAGGGCCATGCCACACTAAAGATAAGCATATTCCAGCCTTGATTAGTGGAGATGTTCCCAAGCATATCCATTGGAAAATCTTAAAGGTAAGAATATTTTGAAACAAGTTTCACAAGAATGCGAATCAAAATATCCTCGAGTTCTTGTTGAAGAGTCTCAAATATGAATTAGACAATCACATAAAGTAAGATCATATAGTATTTATTGAACATCAACAAATGCAACTTCACCTGACTATCTCTCTCCAACTTAAGACTTTAAAATTCCTCAAGAAATTAAGAGAATATTTTTCCCTATTGTCTCGTTTATTTTTATAATTTTTCTTAACTCATCTCATCTAATCATTACAATTTTCTCAAATTTTTACATAAAATAAAATAAACAATTCAACTTTTTCAAATTTTAAATTAAAAATAATATTACGAAAATATATCTAATAATTTTTTATCTAATTTTTTATTTTAATCTCAATTCATCTCATCTGCTAAAACAAACAAGTCGTAATGTGAATGCTTTGATGCAATATCATTCTTTTCTTTTCTTTTTATAAAAGAAAGACTATTAAAGAGAGAGGGGGAGGGGACCTGGCACTGGTAGCGTGCATAAGACAAATAGAAATAAGATTTTGGTGAAAAAAAAAAAGTTATTCCCCGAGTATTGCTTTTGCCAGTCAAAATTCGGATGCCTTTGAGCAGTGCATCTTTGCTTAAAGGCGTCCGGACAAGAAAAGTTTCACCAAAAACGTTTTTTGAGACAAAGATGACTGAACATGGACACGTGAAAGTAGGCACAATAAAACAAGACCACGCCCAAACACCTTTCATTGATTTTAACAGCAACATGAAGAGATTGACTTCTGCTGTTGTGTTTATGTAAAACCACTGTACCAACAGCCACCAAGGTCTATATGTTCTTTCTTAGAAGTCATATCATACGAGCATCAACAAATGGAAGAGAAATTTTAAAATGACTGAAGCCTTCATCTAAACATGAAAGTGACTGATTCTAGTCTAATTCATAGGTCATGCTTCTATTCATCGAGTATTCAGTACCTTTCAGGTACCCTAACACACACAGCCTATTGTCATGGAATGGAGTTTGCAATCTGTCAAGTGCCACAGTAGTGATCTGTATTACAACTTCTTTCTCCAGTCAGATGCTTGTTACTAAAGAGCATCTCAAACTTTTGTAAATTGTAGTTTACCCCCACGAAGTTAGACTTGCATCCTACTAGCCTGTAGCTCAGGCCTGTCCACTTGCTCCAACTTGAGACCAGACCATGTTGCTGGCTACCTCAGGGTGTGGTCGATTGAGCTTTCGACTGCGTTAGAAAAACATGAACATGCATCAGCTGAAAATTAACATAAATAGTAATAATCCTCTGAAGAATAAAATTTTAAAAAGCTTTCAATAAATATTAGATTTTAGCAGTTTTTGACTCTGGATATAAAATAACTCATCTGCACCTTGATATTGATTGATTTGTGACATGAGGTTTCTTAAAGGAATATTAAACAATGTTATCCCTCTTTACCCAGGAAAGCCGGTCCCTCATTTCAGGTAAAACTGGCTTAATTCACAAGGCTGTTGTTCATTCCCCAACTACCTTCTAAATTTCAGAAGCAAGCCATGCAATTACTCCTTTTTTTAATATGCAACTTTGAAATTGCTCTTCAGGAGCTAAAAATCGAAACAATAAAGTGTGATAATCTAGGATGAGGAAAAAAGCATCATAGATCAAGTCCCTACCTCAGCTGTAAGAAAGGGAGTGCGGAAGAACTTTATATGGGTTCAGTATCCCATTGGGGTCCATCAACTTCTTGATGGAAGCCATTAGTTGCACCTGTCCAAACAGATTCGTCTTTCATGCATCTCTATAAAGTGACTAGACATTCGCGTGTTAAAAGAAGATAATCATCTTAGATGTTTAGCTTTTCACAAAATGCTCACACTTTCGCGTGATTTGCTGTAGAAAATCTTATTAGCTTTCATCAGTCCCAAGCCATGCTCTGCACTAATACTCCCACGGTGCTTGGATGTCCATTCATAGACAAAGGGCTCAATTTGAGCTAAAATCTGCAACTTACTGACTATATCAATATTAAAACATGTATTACATAAGCAACCTTTTGAAGTATGCCGAAGGAAATTACCATATCGTCATACTGTGGGGTTGAAATATTAAGATGTAAATTTCCATCTCCAAGGTGACCATATCCAATTACTTTAGATGAATCACCTAAAAGTAAAATGACAATAAATATATTAAGAAACTGGGGTTTTAGGCCCCGTTTGGATTCAGAAAGTGTTTTATCTCATATCATCTAATCATTACAATTTTCACAAATTCCCACACAAAATATAATAAACAATTCAACTTTTTCAAATCTCAATTCAACTTTTTCAAATCCCAAAACAATAATAATATTAAAAAATAACATTCTAACAATATTTTTTTTTAACTTTCATCTTTCATCTAAAACTATCTCATATCATCTCTGAATCCAAACCAGCTCTAAGACTAATAATACATACCTGTTCTGTGACATGAAAGGTCATGATACCACCGACATAAACAATTTTTTATTCCAAAGAAATAGTAGAGCTTTTGCAGGAATATATGTTGACAAATTAGAAACTGGTCACACTCAACAAGTTAAGGGCACGTACAATGTATGTTTCCACTATTCAAATTAATATTTTGAAACTGGCCACTACTGCACGGGAAACCCTGAAGGTCGAAATCCACACCCTATCTTACTTACCCAATCACTGAAGGTGGGATACACATCTTGCCACCGAAACAAGAAAGAAAACAATATCTCAAAACTCACTTAGACATTAAAAAGTTGTCTTACCAAGCCTTATTCGCATTTCCTCGACAAGATTGTACATCTTTTCTACAGGTAATGACAAATCATATTTGTAAATAGCTCCTGCTTTCATGAGTGCCTCTGGTACACCCTACAATCATTAGGAAAAAAATTCCACTGAGCACGTCGTTATAACATCTTTAAAAGACAACTACGTTAGATGTGCTTCCAAAAGATATCTAGGACAGTGTGAACATAAGGTAATGTATCAAGAAACTCAATGAACATAAAAAAAGAATGTTCACCTCACGTATACGCCAAAATGATGAAGCTTGGTTTATGTCTTGTGCAAGAACACCATCGGAAATCAAACCACCTTCCATGGAGCGAAGTAGGAAAGCTTCAAGCTTTTCTCTGGATATGTTTAAATAAAAGTATAGGATCTTAGAAAGATGAAGATGCCATCACTTCCCCCAAAAAATGGGAACACGTGAACAATTTTGTGAAGACATTTAAGAATAAAATTACATTCTAAAAATATAACCACGCATAAATTAGATATCACAAGCCAAGGATGCCATTGGCATCCATAAAGCAACCAACTGAAAATCAGATCATATTGTAAAAAGTGTAGACAGCTGTTAAAACAAAAGTAATGGGGAAATTGTTAGTTTGAGAATCTGTAACTTGATTTAAGCATATGATGAGGTTTGTGTTGGAGAATTCCACGTCGGAATCCCTGCAACTTCATCTGAGGTGATTTTTCATGAAACTTGTGAAAAACAGAATCACTTCCACTTTCTCCTAAGGTCTGCAGTTAGAAACCACATTTCACACAAGCTTTCAGTAAGTTTTATGTAGAAAATGAGGAGTCACAACCAGAGTTGGAACAGCAATTACACTCTAGATGTGGTTTGTGAACATTTCTGGAATTTCACAATAATGTTTGGATTGCTTCAGTAATAGAATAAATTGACCCATTTCTCGTTCTTTTCCCGTGCACTCGCTTTATTTATCGATACGAGGGGGTAGCAACTGTTTATTAAAAATGCCGGACTCTGCTAAGTGGTTACACAATGCACAGAGTCTGATACCTGCCCAGTGCTGGAAGTTTGGAAGGAGAAATGCTAAAAGACCAGCCATCATATCAGCAAATCAATAGGGGCCAATTAGAACTAAAGTTCAAGACGACTTTCTTTTCTCTTGCCCTCATGGAGAGAGAGAGACAGAGAGAGAGAGAGAGAGAGAGAGATTTGTTACGAATAAAAGCACTTAATAATCAAATAGGCAAGGACCATACTTGTCATAAGATTCATCACTGCCAGTTGTCTCAATCAGAACATAGAAGTTGTGCACTGAGGGAGGTAATGGATTCCTAACACCTTCCAAATGATTCAGAACCTGTTACATAAAATACAATGAGTATGCCTCAAAGTATGCAATGATAAAACAGAAAATGCCACCCATTTTTTCTTCAAATATACAAGAAATTCTTCAGGACCATTTTCTTGACGTGAGAAGATTTCTTTTTTTTTTTTATCAGTAAATAATAATTTTATTGATGATAGAAAATAGGCATAGCCAAGTACATGGGGTGAATACAAGAGCAACACGTACTTAGTAGGCTAGGGATACAAAGAAGTCATGAATATTCATGCCATTGAAGTCTATTACAATCCATCAATGAAATAAAGTATTAAAGAAAAACATTCTAAGTTTGTTCATTGACCACTTGCTAATTAATGAAGAATTTATTAAAAGAATTTGTAAATTTACAATTGACAATTATAAAGCTGTTACCTCCGAATTTCACACATTACAATACTGCACATATGAATCAAGTTCTAACCTTGCCTACCAAAGTGAAAAATGATTTCATTGACTACAAGTAGAATAAATAAGAACACAAACAACCCCACAAAATTTGAAAACTCTAATTATAGACGGTCACATATACATCAAACATTCATAAAAGTACACACTGAAATTGACCATTAAAATTACATACGTAGAAACTATAGATAAGCGAAAAAAAATCTCATCAATTACACCAATTCCAGAATGAGTACCAGATCCAGTGACTGATTATCCAAAAATTCAAATGCAGATAGAACCTCCCCAAGTCTCCTCTTTGCTTCCAGTAGAAGTTTCTGACAAACAGTTAGGGAAAAAGGTCAAAATCTAGATTTTCCTAGCTAAACCTTGATCATTCAAGAAAACATAAACGAGAGAGATCAATATAACTACTAAACTACAGGAAATCCATTGGTGTAATGCGATACCCCATTCTGATAAGTGATAAGGGTAGGTGGTGTATGGGATCCCACATTTGCTTAGGAATGAGAAGTTCTTACTCTTTATAATGTTCCAATGAGACTCCAATTGTATCATTGACTAATCCTTTTAGAGTATAGGCCATGTGGCTTGGGCCTTCCATTGAGGCATTACATGTAAAGCTCTAGACCCAAAAATTGTTATAAGCAAAGATTTAAAGTGAACACTGAACACCTTTTTTTTTTTTTTTATCCTTTTTGGAGCAACTTGAGCATACCAGTAGGAGTTCTGGTATGCTGTGTCATAAAATTACCACTTTTCAGATTCAACATGATGTGAGAATGAATTCATTTTCTTTCTCTTTCTAATGGTGGAGGTAACAGTAAGGAGAAGTTCATAATTTCAGATTTATATAACCAGGATCTATTTGATTTAACCTTATGTAATAATCTTCTTGCCCTGGATGAATAAAAGGTTACTTTTCTTAATCTCAGGATTCTTTTCTTCTCCAGATTATAAGGTCACCACAGTCTAGTTTCAGTAGAACAGAGAGAGAATAAAATTGTAATATTGTGTGTGATGCATTTTGGCACATAATTGTGGGAAATACTGTTTACAGCATCAAACTTATGTTTCAAGTATTGTGCTGAAATAGTCATACCTGGCAGCTGGAATAGTCTTTACATGCAAGAAAAGCAAGATTCACTGAAGATAGTTTTGGAGGAGTAAGAATGGAAACCTTGGTTATAATTCCCAAGGATCCTTCACTTCCTACAATGATAATAGCAAACGTCCAAGCACTTGCATCATGCAATCAAAGCTATAGTTCTTTATATTAAAGGTATCAGTGCAGTTTAAAGTGTTTAATACATACCTATAAATAAATGCTTTAGATCATACCCTGTATTATCTTTCCTTAGAGTCCCAAGCATGTCAAGCACATCACCGTTTGCTAAAACAACTTCAATACCTGTAACATATGTGTAAAATATTTTTTTGATAGGTAATCATAGAAATTTTATTAATAGAAAATCCCAAGTATACAGGTAGTATACAAGAGAAGTAATCTAGTTAGGGTTTACAGACGAAAGAAGAACATTGAGACCGTTAACAAACAATGGTTCCTGCCCATAAAAGCAAAGACTTAAAAAAGAAAATTTTTAGTTCATCCATTGTTCTCTCACAATCTTCAAAACTTCTTGCATTTCTTTCCCTCCAGATACACCAACACGTACAGATAGGAACCATACGCCAAATAGCCGCCACCTGTGAGTTATCTTGAATGCCTCGCCAACTAGCAAGAAAGTCCACCAATCGAAAAGGCATGACCCATGACAAACCTACTCTCGTGAAAAAATAATCCCTCATTCCCCTGGCCACCTCGCAGTGTAGAAGCAAATGATCTACCGATTCCCCCTGTTTCTTACACATACAACACCAATCTAGCACAATTACCGTGCGTTTCCTCATGTTATCTGTAGTCAGGATCTTGTCCAAACAAAGAAAACCGTTTTTGAAGGAGATTTCGTCTGCCATATACTCTTCCACGGGAACATGGTCAATCCAGGATTCGTTAGAGCTTGGTAAAAGGATCTAACAGAGATGTTTCCTTTCTTAGTGTGATTCCAGTGCATCTTGTCCCCGGTGCCCCTTGGCGTACTTACTAAATACAATGTTGCAAAGAACTCTAAGATAATCTCCACCTCCCAATCTTAGGCTACTGAAATCAATATTCCATTGAGGGGGTCCATTTGAAAGGACCAAAAGATCGGCAATCGCAGCATCCTTCTCTCTTGCAAGCTCGAAAATAGCAAGAAATGTATCTTGTAGGCTATGATCACCACACCAATGATCATACCAAAATCTTACACGAGAACCATCACCCACGACAATATGTTCATGTCCTCTAAAGGTCTCCCAATGTCCCCTTATATATTTCCATGGCCCCACTCCATATGTTCCTCGTACCTCATTCGAACACCAACCTTCCCAAGCCTCTCCAAATTTTGAGTCTATAACCAACTTCCATAGAGCGCCCCTTTCGGTTTGGTACCTCCACAGCCATTTACCCAATAGAGCTTGATTAAATTTCGTCAAGTGTCGAAACCCCAGACCTCCCCCAGAAGTAGGGGTACAAACCATGGGCCAATTAACCCAATGAAACTTGAACTCATCCCCCAATCATATGTGTAAAATATGATTAAGAAAGATTTAATGCATTCATCCTATGTTTTAATTGATAACTAGCCACGTGCATATTAAATGAAAAAATATAGGATGAATTAATTGATAACTAGCCACTTGCATATTTAATGAAATATATATACATATATGGACCTTGAAGCATAAAATAGGACACTTTGTGTAAAAGTTTAACAGGCAATTAGCCTCACCAAGTACATTTCCATGAAGAGATCCATAACGGACAAGACGCAAACCACCAGCATTAGTTGAAACATTTCCACCAATCTGGCAGCTTCCTTTTGCACCCAAGTCCAGTGGCATAATAAATCTGAATGGAAGCATGAACTACTTAAATACGAAAAGAGCAAACATGCCAAATTCCCATTTTGTATAATGTAAATTGGCAAAGAGCCGAGACACAAACCAACAATTCAACAATGTGACACAATTATACATGCGGTACTGCTCTTAAAACTATGGTTCTATGAAATTTGAACCTTTTATTTATGTAACCGAAACAAATTACATATCTCATGAGGAAAGGTAACTGATGGTTTAACAGAAAATTACCCCTGGTTGTCCAGAAAAGAAATCAGGTTTTCCAAAATGCACCCTGCTTCACATACCAATATACCACTGACCTAAAAAAGGTGCAAAGGGCAATCTATCATTAATCACTCACACAAATTGAGTGAGAAAGAGGGCTTTCTCCCAACCCCCTCCAAAAAAAATCTAAATGACCCAAAAAATGCATCTAAAACTAAAATAATTACTGGGTCATTAAGAACTGGATAGTTAAATCAGTCAGCTTTTAAATCCCTAACTTTAGGATTTCCAAATTTCATTCAAGGAGAATAAGCTATAAGGAGAGCCAGTAAGACAAGGTCCAGCTGTTGGAGAGAAAGGTGAGCAATTATTGTGCTTACTGCTATATCTTAAGAACTGAACAATAGAGAAGAAACCACTTTAGAATTTAAAATAAGCCAAAATCAATTTAATAACACAACTCAATGAACACATAAGTAGGAGAAATCCCTTAAAACAAGAACACTGTAATGTTCTGAAATATCTACCTCGTCAAAAGATACGACGTTATTCATTGAACCCATATTAATAATCACCTGTACAAGTGTCGCAGAAAAAGCTATTCAGTCAGATAATGAATGGGAAAGAAGACGATATTCATGGAGCTAATAAAGGTAATAGGCATAACCCCAATCTCCACCAACTGACAGTGAAATTACAGGCATGTTTGGAGACTAAGAATTCTCAAAATTCTCAAAACTTATCGTAATTTCATTCTCAAACATAAAACTTACAAACTTCATAACAAAAATTATATTCAAAAATTATATTCAAACTATTTTTTAACTTTATAAAAATTTTATTCAACTTTTTCTCTCTCCATTCCCAAAACCCAATAAAGCATCTTCACTCAAACTATTTCACTACTAGTCACAAAATTATGATACTCCAAGCGTCCAACCCTGCCCAAGAAACCAATAATTGAAAACGATTACATTACTTCATCAAAAACAGGAACACTTCCACCAACAAGACCAGTATTTCCACCCTGGGGTACAACAGCCAAGCTTCTGGAATTACAGTATTTAAGAACCCGAGAGACCTGCAACAGGAAAATGAAATAATATAACAAACGAAATGGAAGAACCTCTTATTTTGATAATTTATACTCCAATAAATTTATCTCATATTGGAGTAAACACGCGAGGTTGTTTAAGTATGCGTAGTAATAATCAGCCATAACAAATGCGAGTGATTGATACATCTGCATCAAACTCATACGCTTTAACTTTTAGTGGATTAAGATGGTAAAAATCTCTGTGTTCAGGTCCCCGTCAACTTGAAAAAATGAATTGTTTGAGCCAATAGTTTAGACCAAAAAAGAGTTTTTTGCGACTCATTAAATTTGAATTGCTTTTTATTTTTTTTCACTTAAAAGTCGTTTTTCAAAAGCATTGAACAAAAACTTATTAAGCGATGCAAAGACAAAGAAAGAACCTCCTCAGTGCTCCTCGGTTGTAGTAGAAGCTTACTGGACCCGTTGTACTTCCGCATCCAGTCCGTGTTTGCAGAAAGAAGCCAGTCCTCATCCTGAATGACATTTTTCTCGCCTAAGACGCCCTTAAAATAGCTTATATCATCGGAATTCAGAGTCGAAAATGATGGGTTCCTCTGAATCGTTGCTGCCAATGAACCAAAGCGTCTATTCTGGATTCTGATCGTCTTTCCAAGGCCTGTCCCCACAGTAGGACCCCAAAAAGTTCCTCCGAATCTCCCCTTTTGATCCGCAATATATGGGCACCAATACCAAACGCCTGTTTTAAAACCCGGACAAAGATATAGCACTCGAAACAAAAATGGCGTCATATAATTCGATAAACGAAGGGAGAATTGTGAGAAAGAACGTTACCCGAGGCAGAGCGACGTAGTGGATGCTCTGCGGAAGTTGGATTCGATCGAGGACCAAAGAGGGACTTCGATGATGAGTAATGAAGGAGACGACGCACAGCTCTCAACCTCTCCATTGCCAATTCCTTTTGTTTCCAGGAGCAATTTCAGGCTATTGTATGACGAGGACCATACTGCACTTTTACTCGGACGTGCCATTCTTTAACTAACTACAAGTCGTTGAGTGTTCAGAACAGTGTTTCGATTATTGGAGCTGCTTGGCCTTCAGTAATAGTTTTTCGTACCCCTCGAATAATGTGAGATAAAAATCTCTTATTTTTTTTATTTTTATTTTTGTGATGAAAAAGCTCATTCCATTAATCAATCCAACTGAATACAGGAGGGAAGATCTCCCAATATTACAATATGATCATAATTGGATAAAGCATCTTTTGCTAACAAGTAAGCTAAAGAGTTGTCATTTCTCCTAACATGAGAAACCTCCCACTTTGTAAAATTTCCTAAGATCTGTTTTGCTTCATGAACATACATACTAGAGCTGTTGCAGCCTTCTTTGTCCCTTTTAAGGTTGTTGATGACTTGAAGGGAATCTCCTTCAATAATTCTGTGTAAACCCAAGCTCCAGACCAAATTGCACCGTTTTAAGAGCATCGAATGCCTCAGCTAGTAATGGATCAGGATAGAGGTGTTTCTTGGTTCTCAAGGTTGCTATGATTCTTCCTGAACTGTTCCTCACTACCACTCCCACACCAACTAAACCTCTAGCTTTGTCAATAGCACTATCCCAATTCAACTTAATCCAGTCTAATGGGGGAGCCTGCCAAGTCTCTGCTGAAGTGCAAATCATGTTGGCTCGAGCACCATGGTTTGAATTTTCCTCATCTAGCATGTCCAAGGTGGTTCTTGCCTCATGCATAATTACTTTCGGGTGAGCAAAAACACCTTTAAAGACTAAAGTGGTCCTTCTCCACCAGATCTTGCTGGCCACCACAGCAAATTCTTGAATAGTCTTGCTTTCCATGATCTGAAATAAAGCTTCGATGAGTTGAATCATAGACATATGTGGGAAATGACATTTCTGTAGGCTCTTTGAACATACACTCCACACATCCTTGACTGACTCACATCCCCATGTAGCATGATAAGCATCTTCCTTCTCCAAGTTGCAAATGGGACAAAGAGGGTGACTGACCACTCTCTTCTTGAAAAGGTTAGATTGGGTTGGAAGAGCCTCTTGACATGCCCTCCAAAGGAACATTTTTACCCTAGGCTGCACTTTAATCTGCCAAAGTTGTTGCCAAAGGCCTTTGAGGGAGGAATTGCTATATGCTTGATTAGAGGCTGGAAAACTTCTCTCTAATTCCCTATGGTATGCACTTCTAACTGTGAACTCACCATCTTTTGTACCTTGCCAAACCAGTCTATCTCTGCTATTGAGGAAGCTTATAGGGGTTTTGATAATGAGCTCTGCCTCTCTATGACTGAAAATCTGCTGCACCAGTGCATAATTCCACTGCTTAGAGGTAGTGTCGATGAGAGATGAGACTGTTGCATTATTGGTCAGAACATTCACAAAGCTTTGGGCCTTACTAGGATTAGAAGAGAGTATCCATTTGTCCTTCCATACCTGAGCTTGATGACCATTACCTATCCTCCAATAGGATCCTGCCTCTACTAGTGGTCTTGCAGCTAAGAAACTTCTCCAAACATAGGAGGGCTTGGAGCCTATTTTTGCCTCTTGAAAGTTGGTACTAGGAAAATACTTGGCTTTAAGCACCTGTGCAGCAAGGGAATCAGGGTGTTGTATCAACCTCCAGCATTGTTTGGCCAACAAAGCCTTGTTAAACGCTTCAAAATCCCTGAAACCCATTCCCCCTTCAGTTTTTGCCTTACCCAACCTTTTCCATGAAATCCAATGAATTATGTTTTCACTACTCTGCTGCCCCCACCAGAAGTTGTTAATGACCCTATTGATGTCATGAAGCAATGAATTAGGAAGTTTAAACACAGACATTGTGTAGGTTGGCAAAGCTTGGATGACAGATTTGATATAGATCTCCTTTCCTGCTTGTGACAGCATTTTAACTTTGTGATTGCTGACTTTAGCTCTAATGTTATCCAAAATTCCTTTGAATGTCTTGGTCTTATTCTTTCCAACCATTGATGGCAGTCCCAAGTATTTCTCATAAGACAATCCACTCCTTACCCCAGCAATAGAGAGAATGTGTTGCTGTGTGGCCCTTGCAGTGTTCTTACTGAAAATAATAGAGGTTTTCTCCAAGTTAAGCCTTTGACCCGATGCTGATTCATAAACTCTTAAAAATCCAAACAGTCTACCCCATTCAATGGCATTGGCTTTGCAAAAAAGGAGGCAATCATCAGCAAAGAATAAGTGTGAAATTCTGAGCTTGTTTTTTGCAATAGGCACACCATGGATCAGACCCTCACTTTCTGCTTTTCTAATCAAGCTGCTAAGTGCCTCAGCACATATGATAAAAATATAAGGTGAGATGGGATCTCCTTGCCTAATCCCTCTAGTTGGAAGGAAAACTTCTTGAGGGGATCCATTAACCAGGATAGCATATGAAACTGTTTCAATACAATTCATCACCAATTCTATCCATTTAGGGCAGAAACCCATCTTGGTTAATACAGCTCTGATGAAACTCCATTCTAGCCTATCATAGGCTTTGCTCATGTCTAATTTCAGAGCTATGTATCCCTCCTTACCTGTCAATTTAGTTTTCATGGTATGCAAAGCTTTAAAGGCAACTATCACATTATCAGATATGAGTCTATTAGGAACAAAAGTAGACTGTGAATTTGAAATGATAGAAGGCAGTACATTCTTGAGTCTGTTGGCCACTACTTTAGATATGAGCTTGTACATAACATTGCACAGAGATATGGGCCTGAATTCTGTTACTTTAGAGGGATTCTTTTTCTTGGGAATTAAGGCAATAAACGTGTCATTAATGTCAGATAGACTGCCATTCGAATTAAGTACCTTTAGTATGGCTGCACTGACTTGATTACCAATGAGGGGCCAGTGATTCTGATAAAAGGCTGCTGGGAAGCCATATGGACCAGGGGAGCTGAGGCCCTCCATATGAAACAAAGCTTCTTCTATTTCTTGATGGGTAAAGGGTCTTGAAAGAGCAGCATTTTGTGCCTCTGTTACGGATGGTTTCATTGCATTCAAATAGCCAGAAATGTTATTAGGAAAAGAGGTACTGAAAAGATCTTTGAAATAGTTTTGGAAAAGAGAACTTAATCCCTCTTTTGAGTGCACTTCCACCCCATCTTCATTCACCAGCTTCTTTATCGAGTTATTTTTCCTTCTAAGAGAGGCACATTGGTGGAAAAACTTGGTGTTCCTATCACCCTCTCTCAATCATCTTTGCTTTGCTCTCTGCTGCCATCTGAGGTTGTCTTCTTCTAATAGTCTGCTAATTTTCTTTTGAATATGCTTAACATGATCAGATAGGTGGCCTTTGTTGTCTTTTTGTAGTTCATTTAACAGGGCCAGTAGCTCAGCCATTTGTTGTTTGGAATTACCTTCTACTCTTCCATTCCATTGCATGAGTTTCTGTTTACACAGGTTAAGGCCCATATTAATATTCTGCAAGTTGTACTCATCTTCCTTGGTACCAGACCATGTATCCTCCACCAGCTTCTGATAATCCTCCCTTTGAAACCAGCTTGCTTCCAGTCTAAAAGGTCTTTTCCTGCTGGTTCCATCAACCTGGCTCTCCTCCCAAGTGACAAATAAGGGGCAATGATCTGAGCTTAATGCAGGAAGGGTATAAACCTTTGAAATTGGAAAAGAGTCAGCCCATTTAGAGTCACAAAGGGCTCTGTCGAGTCTTTCTTTTGTAAAAGCTCCTCCTTTTCTCCCATTAGTCCAGGTAAATTTATTGCCTATAGAACCCATATCACAAAGCTCACAATCTTCCAAAGCTGTTCTGAAGGCCTCAATCTGGGTGCTTGATCTCAAGGCCCCTCCCCATTTCTCTCTAAAATTAAGTACCTCATTAAAGTTCCCAACACACATTCATCCTTTTGACCTTTATGGTTTAATAGCTTGTAGTAGTAACCAACTGTCCTTCCTCTTATTGTTGATGGGGTGTCCATAGAACCCAGTCAACAACCATTTTTTCCCATCCTCCACCCCTTTCACCAAAAGAGAAATATGATGTTTGGTGAAGGTGTGCACCACTGCTTCAATCTCCTCTTTCCACAGAAAAGCAAGTCCACCACTCATACCTATACAGTCAATGATAAAACTGTTTTCAAATCCCAATCATTTTTTTTATGGCTTCAATCCTTTCTCTTCTACTCTTTGTTTCCATCAAGAAAACAAAAGATGGGAGCTTTTTAGTCACCATTTGGAAGTCTCGCTTGCTAGCAAGTGAGTTTTTCTCTCGTAAGAAGAGTGAGTCTTTTGGGTTAGCTTGTTCTGGTCTGAGAGAAAAGTGATCATGGAAGAAGAACTGTCTAAGCAATGGGAAAGACTAAGTCTTACAGAAAGGGAGAAGGAGGGTGTGGACCTTCAACTAAAAACAATAGGAACACCAGTGGAATCAAAACACCTTTGCTTATTGGTTATGATTGTCGGAAAAAACAGTTAACAGGGAAGCATTTAAGAGCACCATGTCAAAAATCTGGAAATGTGAGAGTTGGTTACAATTCACAGAAGTTGGAGCTAACAAGTTCCTCATTGAGTTCCATAGCAAGAAGGATATGGAGAGGGTGATCTTAGGTAGGCCATGGTCCTTTGACAGATGGCTACATTGTTTCCAAACTTTTAGTGACACTATGTCCATAAATGAAGTGCAGTTCAGGAAAGAGGACTTCTGGATACAAGTCTATAATTTGCCTTTTAATTGTATGAATCACGAAGTGGGTTATCAGATTGGAAGCAACCTTGGAAAATTCATTAAAGTACACGTAGATGAAAGAGGCATTGTATGGGGAAAGTTTTTGAGAATAAGAGTTGAGATTGATATCTCTAAAGCACTGCTGAGAGGCATGTTCATCACGGTGGAGGGGAAGAAATCCTGGGTGTATTTTAAGTATGAGAGGCTGCCCTCCCTTTGCTTCAAGTGTGGGATCATCAAACACTCTTTCTCCTTGTGTAATAATGGAAGGAATGGGGAGGGGCAGGACCAATATGGTTCCTGGCTAAGAGCTCCCAATGTTAGGGAGAGTGAGTTGCAGCAGAAAAGGTATGGGGAAGGCATTGCTCAGGAAGACCAGTCTGATTCTCGTCTATGGAGGAAGAAAGGTGAAGACAGGGAAGATACTGTTGCTGACAAAGAAGATGACAGGAAGAAGGATCAGAAGACAAAAAAGGACACTGACTTTCCCAAGACAAAAGTAAATGGCATTGGAAAGGGGTCTGAGCAAGGGGAGAGGTCAGAGTCAAAACTAAAGTTAGAAGGGGTAGGCAAGGGTAGTCTGAATGAGACAGCAAATGTACCTTTGTTTCCTGTTGAGGAGGCAAGTGACATGGCTGGAGTTCTGGGCACAGCCTTTAGTGTTGGGAATACAAATGATACAGAGAACAGACTTGACCCTGGACCAAACAACAAGATCCCAAAGGGAAATGAGAACTCGACTGATCTGGTTAACCAGATCCACTCTCTTGACCAGTTCATTTTAAACCAAGTTAATTTCCTTGAACAAGCCAAGAGAACTGCAAGTTGGAAGAGGAGGGCCCGAGACATATGCTTTGAGAATTTCTCTTTGGGGCTGGGAGGAAATTCAAGCAGACCTACTAGTAACAAAAGAGAAAGATCCCATAACTTGGCCATTGAGAGACTGATCCCTAGCAAGAAAATTAAAATTGAGGAGGATGGCACCAATGAATCATCTCAAGTTGTCATGGTGGAGGCTGTTGAACAGCCCCACCAAACCAAATGAGTTCTCTTACCTGATTGCTCTTAAAATCATATGTTTTTAAATGATACGTAGAATGTGGAGTTTCTGGTAATACGACTCTACACCAAAACTTCTATCACTTGAATCGATGATTGCTTTCGGAATTTTAAAAGAAATCAATTTTAGAAATGAAAATGCTATGCCCGAAATTTTCTTTCTTTTCAGAAATGTTTGATGAAAATTTATTTTATCTAAATTAAAAAATATCATTTCCTCCAATGATCGGAAAAGAGACCCTCCACTTCATGGATTTTGTACCACCCTAGTTAGTTTGTGATGCATTTAGAGGGAATCTCACCCTCCACGCACTGTATAAGAGACCTCTTTCTCTTTCACCATCATTTTTGTGGACGGAAATGGTCATTGAGTCTCAAACTATAAAAAAAAATTATTGATTTATAAAATGTGAACTTAATACTTGTAAAACTATTTTATTATACCGTAGATGTGACGTCTCAAATTGAAAAAGAGCAATGTTATTTATAAAATCTCTTTAAAAATCTTAACACTTCTCAATTGCTATTTATTATTCTTTATCATTCTCTTAATTAGAAAAAGAGTCGAGCAAGTAGCCTGCTCAATCTTACCACTCTTCACTTTTTTGTTTTTATTTTCTTCACATTTTTTTAATATTTTTAAATATTTTTAAAAAAATAAAAAAAATATTTTAATATACTTAAAATCACTTCCTTAATCACTAAGTGAAAAAAAAATAGCAAGCAGTCTAATTAAGAGGTAAGCTTGGGAGGGCAAAGTAGTTTTTTTCTTAAAAAATGTCAATCATTTATTATATATATCATCTGTAAGAAAGCACAGCAGAAAAATACCTCAAGCTTAGCTTATAAAATTGCTCCACAAGTTTTTCCAGATTGATAAATCTCCAACGTTTTCTCTTAGTAGTAAACTGTACTACGTAGTATAAAACTAGAGTAACACTTAACAAATCTACAGCCTAAATATTTTTCAAGAGAGAACAAAAAGAGAGAGTTTTTGGTGTATTTTTAGATCATCACAAAAACCAATTGAGGAGGACTATATATAGTCCTCCTCCACACGGCTAGCCTTAAAGGCCAGCCTTCAATTGCCATTTTGAATGGTAGTAACGCATGGTTTTAAGCCATGTGTTACAAGCAAATAACGCATGGCTTAAAGTAACGCATGGCGTTACACTGCGGTTTAAGGAGGGGGTCAGCCCCACGTGGACACCCTTCCATTTAACATCTCTCACTCGCACATAGTGGGCATGACCCCAGGACTGCATCTCTCTAATGTTCTCAATCTTGTTCATACATATAAATAGGTCGTGTGACCACCAAGCACATCTGTAGAAAGGTGGGAGTACATATACCAAATCTCTCTCAGAGAAGACCAGTATAGTAACATCCCTAGAGTGTCTAGTCATGTCCTAGACTCATTCGATTGCATCAAGATTAAGCATTTTCGAACCATCTTGAGTTAAAAACTCAGAACAATACTTGACTACCTCCAAATCATTTCAATGTGTTCACAACCTTTAACCGCTACCAAGATGTAGCGTCATTGTTTGAAGTCAGCAAACACTATCGAAGATACGATGTCGAAGAGTCTTCCCTTTGCAATCATATTACTCAATTTTGGTCGAACCGCTTTCCCAACAATGCCTCTTTAAACCGTATCAATCATGGCCATAAACAGCATACCAAAGTAGCAGACATCACAACCTCCATCTCGTGACATAGTTAAAAGTAAAGGACATTTAAAAAAAGAGACTCACACAGTGAGAAAGAGGGAAACATTTTACTCACTTCCTCATATGGTCATATAAGCACATATAGTATGAAACACATACTACAGTGGATTTCTCTTTCTTAAAGAGCATATGTCTATATCAACACTGTACAAATCTTAGTCTAGCCGCTCCTTAAGCATCTAACCCTAATTCCTCTATTTGCACGCCTCCAAGACGTCAAAGAGAAACTCGCATCTGGCTTACTACAGGCTACATGGATGGTGGGGTAACCCATGCATAGTCCTATCAATAGACCTCATCTTAGCTCTTACTAAGGCGACATAACTTTGTGTCAACCAACTTATCCCTTTGGACAAGTACCTAGGGACACAATGTCTCATTGCTACTCGCTACTTAAGCGCTAGAGGCAATCGCTCGTGTGAGTGAGCCGATCTAAGCCTGTTGACATATATTGTGTATGTGTATTATATAAAAAAACAATACGATAAAGACAAGAACTGAATCATATTGTATTAATATCACAAATGAAAGGTTACATTTTAATGTTATTTGAAACACAAATTACATTTACAGTCTACACAATCCTAGATTCCTAATATGAGCCTCAAAGACATCTCTTGCGATAGGCTTCATTAAGGGATCAGCAACCATGCGACTCGTAGAAAGGTGTTTCAGAACCACTTCATTTTGCGCTACCATGTCTTTGATGTAGTGATATATGATATCTATGTGTTTGGTTCTTCCATGATATTTTGAGTCCTTAGCATATGCGAGAGCTGCCATACTATCGTAGAATATCGTCACTGGATCTGAAGTATCCATGCCAATGTCTAAATACTTGAGGAACATTCGTAACCAAACAGCTTCTTGAACTGATGCAGAACAAGCTATATATTTTGCCTCCATAGTGGATAAAGTTATATAGGGTTGTTTCTTGCTGCTCCATGTAATGGCGTCTTTATTGAGCAGAAAGACATACCCAGTGGTTGATTTGAGCTCATCTAGGTCACTGTCCCAATCGGCATCACTATAACCTCTTAGCTGCAAATCTGAACCCTAATAGCACAACACATAGTCTGCAGTTCCCTTGAGATATCGCATAATCATTTTGACCGCTTTCCAGTGAGCCAGTCCGGGATTAGATTGGAATCTACTTACTAAGCCAACTGCATAGCATATGTCATGTCGAGTACACATCATTGCATACATCAGACGACCCACAGCATTAGCATAAGGGACACAGGCCATCTTTTCTTTTTATTTTTGAGTCTTAGGACACAACACTTTAGACAAGTTCTCGCTTCTTGCAACAGGGGAGTCAATGGGTTTACATTCATTCATTAGGAAGCGCTCGAGGACTTTCTTTATGTAAGTCTGTCGGGACAAACACAAAAGTCTCTTTGAGCGATCTCTATAGATTTTAACTCTCAAAATGTATTCTGCCTCACCCATATCCTTCATCTCAAAATTGAAGGATAACCACCACTCTTTTGTGGCGACTATCAATCCTTTATCATTTCCAGCTAGTAGTATGTCGTCAACATACAATGACAACATAATGAAACTCTTTTTGGACCTTTTGACATAGACACAATGGTCCTCTGTGATCATCGTAAACACATTCGAGAGAATGGCTCGATGGAATCTGAGGTACTATTGTCTAGATGATTACTTTAGGCCATATATAGATCGTTTGAGCTTGCACACTTTGCGCTCTTGACCTTTGACCACAAAACCCGTTGGTTGATCCATATAGATCTCCTCATCTAGTTCTCCATTGAGAAATGCTGTCTTAAAGTCCATTTGGTAGAGTTCCAAATTCATGTTTGCTACTATGGCAAGAATCAGGTGAATTGAGGCAAACCTCACCACTGGTGAAAAAGTTTCCCCATACTCTATACCCTCCTGTTGGGTATATCCTTTCGTCACTAAGCGAGCTTTGTACTTATCTATTAATTCATCCGACTTGCGTTTGACCTTAAGAACCCATTTGTTCACAATAGTCTTACGCCTTGTCGGTAGATCAACCAGATCCCAGACTTGGTTAGTCTTCATAGACTCAATCTCATCATTAAGAACTTTCATCCACTCATCTTTAGTAGAAGATGAGAGAGCCTCATGAATTGTCCTAGGCTCGTCATCATCATGCGAAGCTACCATAAAAGCTTTCCTTTCAATCTCAAAATGACGACGGGGATTACTTTCAAGTGTGCTTCTACGCGGCTGAGGTTGTTGTGATTGATTGACAAGTAGTATGCTCCCACTCGGATTCATATCATTTTTATAATTTGTATGAGCTTGAAAAATTTCTTCCTCATTCTCAACTAAATTCCTTGGAGCACTTTCCTCTTGTTCCACAATCTCATGAAGTTCTAAACTCCTATCAACCTCATCTCTACTGGGAAACTCATTTTCAATGAAATTCACATCTCGTGACTCAATCTCAGTCATACTTCCATCAGATTGTTCACCTATTAACACATACCATTTAGAGTGTTCTGAGTACCTGATAAAGATACACTTCTTCTCTCTAGGGCCTAACTTTCCATACTTATAAGAAAGATCGTGAACAAAACCCGTTAAACCCCATGACCGTAAGTTACTCAAATTGGATTTCTCGCCGGTCCATAGTTCATATGGGGTGGAAGTTACTGATTTGGAGGCCACTCGGTTAAGAATGTAAGTAGCAGTCAAAAGTGTATCCCCCAAAAAGAAATTGGTAGGTTTGCTTGCGCCATCATTGACCTAACCATCTCAAGCAATGTTCGATTTCTCCTTTCTGCCACGCCATTTTGCTGTGGCGTACTCGACATCGTCAACTGTCTTTTGATTCCTTTTTCATCACAGAGCCTTTTAAATTGCTCAGAGAGATATTCTCGTCCTCGGTCTGTTCTTAGAGTTTTTAAACTCTTGTCTAATTGATTCTTAACCATTCTTAGATATCTCCTAATGCATTCCGATGCTTCAGACTTATGGGAGATTAAGTAGACATGACCGTAATGTGAAAAATCATCTATAAATGTGATGAAGTAGACACCTCCATATCTTGCCCTCACACTTATTGGATTATAGATGTCTGAGTGGACTAATTGCAATGGAAAAGATGCCCTAGTTGCTTTTCTAAACTATTTTCTCTTAACTTTTCCCATTAGACAATATTCATATGTGGGCAAGATGACCTTAGCGAGATTGCCTATAAGGCCTTCTCTAGCTAACCTACCCATTCTATCTTGCCCTATATGGCCAAGCCTAGCATGCTATTTATATGAATCCAAATTATCAGATGTAGAAAGAAAAGCAATAGACTCATTTATATTTGAATAATCCAAATTCAATATCATAAAACCATCTTGAAGAAAAGCATTGCCATAAAACACATGGCCCAAATAAAAGGAAACATAATTGTTTTCAAATATAATTTGAAAATCAAGTCTTAATAGAGTGACTACAGAAAGTAAGTTTCGTTGGATCTCGGGAGCATATAGCACATTGTGGAGGAAAAGAGTGCGACCACCCCGCAAGTCCAGCTTGTAGGTACCAAGACCCAGTACCTCTACGCTACCTCCATTCCCCACCTTGATATCACGGCTCTCAGCTGGAATCCAGCGATATTCCATAAATCCGACTCTGTCTCGCACTATGTGTTTAGTCGCTCCTGAATCAACAGTCCACATAGGATAGAAGTGAGCAACCATCACATGGCTAGTTACAAAAACAATGCGAGAAAAGTCAGAGTGTACCTTCTTCGGCTCAGTGCAGTCACGAGCGAAGTGGCCATTCTTTCCACAGTTGAAGCACTCTAATTTTAATTTGTTCTTCCCGCATTTGCCCCTCTTGCTGCGCTGAGAAGTTCCTGACACCTTCTTAATTTGTCCAGCAGCTATCCCATTCTTGGACTTATTACGCTTAGGCCTTGATGCCTTACGCGAACCAGAATCAGCCACATAGGCCATATGATTGGGCTCAGTAGCCTCTAGGCGCTCAGTCTCCAATTTCAAGTGACGCGAGACATCATCAAAGTCTTTGATATTCTCGTTATGCTTCAGGTTCTGGCTCATATTCTCTTAAGAATTCGGCAGTAATCTTATCACTGCCTGGACTTGCTGTTCATCGGTCAGGTTGTTTCCTGCCTACTTAAGTTCACAGATCATGGTCAACATAACCCTAAGATGTTACTTCATCGTGCGGTCAGAGTGCATCTTATAGGAGTCAAATCTCATGGTTAACCCACGCAACCTAGTAGCTGAAGTTCCACCAAACTTCAACTTTAAAGCCTCCCACATGCTTTGGGCAGTGTCTTAGATCTCGAACTCACACATTAGATCATTGTGCATGCTACTTAATATTATTATGCGCGCGCACCGACTTTTCTTAGCCCATTAAGTATAGGCTAGTTGATCTATCTTGTGTTGTTCCGGAGTCCCTTCCACGGGCTCAGTAAGGGAGTGAGATAAGACCTCTAAGACCTCTTGCTCATCTAAGACATATTGGATTTTGCGATGCCAAATGTCATAATTTTTCCCATCCAATTTCTCTTCTTTGTTTAAATCGGCAACTATACTCTTGGATGTCATTTCACTACAATACGCAAAGAAGGGATATTACACACACACTTAAGAAATCTGCCGCGTCCATTCAAGCTAGAAAAAGAATAATTTAAACATGTCGCAAAATCTAAAAATTGCTAGGCTTCAGAATCATCTCTTGCGCCACAATATCCAATTATTAAATTTCTAACTTAATTACTGCACAAAATTTAAAAAAAATATGGGAGAATTAATCATCATAAATCTCAACTATACTCCACTATCTTAAGTAGTCATCTAGTCCTAGTCACATGTAAAGACATAACCTACTAAAATCGCAGTAACCTTTTGGGCTAATCTACAAGGACAACTACTTCAACCACAGCAACCTGTTGGGCTAGTCTACAAAGATGGTTCATATAAGACCATTACAGTCCATTTTTCTTGTTCCATCAGTGCATTTACAGTTCTTACTGGGGTTACTGTGGTCTTTTGGCTATACAGTGCATTTACAGTTCTTATTGGGGTCACTGTAATTTTTTCAGCCTATCATTTACACTGACAATTCTAACTAAGACTACTTAATGGGAACTTTTCTATTTTATCATTAAAGACTAATGTATAAACATTCATAGATGATAAAATAATCACATATCCACATGTTCAATTCACATATACATGTAATCACATTTAATCTAAACAATTAAATAAAAGATCACATGTAATATAGCATAATGGAATAAAAAAAAATAGAATGAATATAACCATATATTCACATGTAATCACATTTAATCTAAAACATTAAATAAAAGATCACATGTAATATAACAATATATCTAAGCATATATCAAATCATGCAAAAGAAAAAAAAAAAAAATTTAATACAAACGAAATAAATGTATAACAAATACATTTAAAAAACCCCACCTAAATCAAAGGTAAGTCGCAACCCAGTGGTGGGCACTGCCTTTGACCGGTGGTCCTGGGTTCATGTCCCAGAGGTGCCATTTTCATCCCCTTCTTTTTACTTTGTGTTTAAAAAAAAATGGGCTCAAACAAGGTTGGGCTTCTAAAAATGGCCTAGAATTTTTTTTTTAAACTTTTTTTTTAAAAACACAGAAGGGCCGAACCAGCCCAGTCCAGCTCAGATTTAATTTGGTTTTAAAAAACAAACACAAATGGGCCGTGAGGCCCAAGCCCATTGGCAAGATCAAATGACCTAAGGTCATCTTCTACCCCCTAGCCGTTACACAGCAGCGCCCAGCCGCCGCTAGGGTCTGCCACAAGCAGCCTCAACTTCTTCCTTCGTCGGAGAAACTCCTGCAAGCGGTAGGGTGGTGCGCGCTGCACCATGGTGGTGCGCGTTGCACCTCCTAGTGAGCGCTGTGCCAGGTACGCGCAACACCACTTGCAGTGCGCTGCCATGGGTTTTTTTTTTTTTTTTTTGAATCTAGATAAAAAAAAAAAGGATAAAAAAAAAGACATCAGACAAATCTCAAGCATATGCGAGAAAAAGCTATAAACTAGAAGCAATTATAAATGCTCTAATGCCATTGTAAGAAAGCATAGTGGAAAAATACCTCAAGCTTAGCTTATAAAATTGCTCGACAAGTTTTTCTAGATTGATAAATATCCAACGTTTTCTCTTAGTGGTGAAGTGTACTACGTAATATAAAACTAGAGTAAAACTTAACAAATTCACAACCTAAATATTTTTCAAGAGAGAACAAAAAGAGAGAGTTTTTGGTGTATTTTCAGATCATCACAAAAACTAATTATATAGTCCTCCTCCATACGACTGACCTTAAAGGCCAGCCTTCAATTGCCATTTTGAATGACAGTAAAGATAAACCATGCGTTACAAGCAAATAATGCATGGCTCATGCGTTACACTGTGGTTTAAGGAGGGGGTCAGCCCCCCGTGGGCGCCTCTCCATCTAACATCATTTAATTATTATTTTTTTTGTAAGAAGATAATAATTAAGAGAATGATGAATAAAATTTATCTTCTCAATTATAAATATGTCAATTTGTTTTTCTCAGCACAAATTTTAAATGTAGAAAGGTATGTCTCTGCATTTCGGGCTAATTAAGACGGCCTCGGGCCTAATCCTTGTTCGGGGCTCCAATACAAATACCAGGCAGGCCTGGCCCACTATCTGGCTGATTCCCTATCCAATGCCAAGTTTCTCCTCCTGCCTTGCGTAGGAACACAGGGAGTGTCTCTTCAATGGCGTCGACGCTCACCTCGTTATCCTCTGTTCTCGGCCAACCTCACTGCGGGCTCCGCCTCAAGAAGCTCCACAGTAGATGCCGATTAAGCCTCGGTTTTCTCTCCCCACTGAAGACCCAGGCTTCCGTCGGGAGCTGCTTCTACCACCGCGCGCCACTGCCACTCAAAACGACATTTCCTTTCGGCCCCTCTTCCAGAAGCTTCTCCCAAAAAAATATCTGTCTTCCTGAAGGCCCATTCCTCCAACACTTCATCGCTCAAGCTGCTCTTATTGCCTCCTCCGAAGCCCAGCCCGAGTAAGTTTTCCCACTTCGCGTATTGTAATCAAGTGTTTGACATATTCTTCAATTATTGAGCGTTGTTAAAGCTATTGATTCTAGATTTCTAGTGCTTTACAATGGGAATTGATTGTATTGTTACATAGTCACATGAATTATGTTTTGCCAAACATTTCTTTAGTGGCTGCTGTCTTGCTCTCAAATCATTAACAAATAAAATCCCAACCCTAAGTTGCAAAGTCTATCTTAATTAATACCAGAATGAATAATTTAATAACTAAGAGAGCAACGCAATGGCTGGGGCGCATAATATGGCCTAGAAAGCCACTGCTTCCACCTTTGCTGTGTCCCTGGCTTATTGGGCACAGCTTTAGAGTGGTTTGACGCAACTCAAAAAACGGTTCGATATAGGCAAACTCAGCCAATTAAAAAAACAGACGTGCTTTTAGTGCACTCTTTGAATCACTCATAGTACCGGTTCAATTGGTTGATTCAGACCAATTCTAGCAGATTTCACAACCTACTTTAGCCGATTCAAAATTGTGTTTCTTTTTTAGATTGTGCTTGAGAAATAAATTTTCTTTTTAATTCTCGTGTGAAAATACAACGCAGAGTTTACATTTTTATTCTAGTGTTCAGTAAGAAGAGTAGAAAGCTTAAAAGATAAAACATAGAGTTCTTTACTTTATTTAGTTACATAGAAAAAACTAGGATTGGGATGGGTATTTTTTATTAAATTTGACTGTCCGCAAAATACTACCATTGCCATGGCGTTATAAATTAAGAGTACTTATATTCGTCGTATACAATAATATTTGAGGTAAAAAAATAGGATACTTGAGGTCGAATCCATGAATTGCAGGCTTATTGAAACTATTTAGATTATGATATTTTCATTAAAGCTAGTCAATGAATTCAAATTTTAAACTCTTTTATACATAGTTTTGAATGCACAAAATGCATTATATGATTTTTTAAATATTTTTATTAACATTTAAATACCTGATTTAAACTTGTCATGAATCACCCAATGCAACAAATTGAATCGTCCGATTCATTGAATCAGTCCTTGCCCGATTCTGAGTTCGATATCAATTTTTCGAGCTTTGTCCAACTCAACTTTGATGCATCACCAATTTGGACTTCTTAGCAAATTTAGCGTGCAAAGCTTCCATTTTTCTCTCCCTAATTTGATTGTGTTGCTGCGTTTTTTCAGAATCTCTCCCTCAGCTCTTTCCCTCTTTGAGAGAACAATGGAGCAACTAGATTTTTTTCTATTGTAAAATGAATTTTCATGTACTTATCAAAATAAATAAATAAATTCTCTCCCAATTGCAAATTATGCGACTTGTATCTCATACCCCTATGTTTTCGTCTTGATTTATGTGTCTAGCCAATTACCAGCTTCTAAAGTCACTTTGAGTGGACGTATCTATCATGAGACTTATGGATGTCAAATGAATATCAATGATATGGAGATTGTCCTATCTATCATGAAGAATGCTGGATATAGTGAAGTGGTGGATGATCCTGAGAGTGCAGAGATAATTTTTATCAACACTTGTGCTATCAGGGACAATGCAGAACAAAGGGTGTGGCAGAGGCTCAATTACTTTTGGTTTCTCAAGAGAGAATGGAAGAGCAATGTCAAAATCGGAAGGTCGAATTCCCTGCACCCTCCAAAAGTTGTGGTCTTGGGATGCATGGCCGAGAGGTTAAAGGATAAGATACTTGATGCAGACAAAATGGTCGATGTGGTCTGTGGACCTGATGCTTACAGAGACTTACCACGCTTGTTGGAAGAGGTAGACTATGGTCAAAAGGGGATAAACACTCTTCTTTCACTTGAAGAGACCTATGCTGATATTAATCCAGTTCGAATCTCGAAAAATTCAGTTACTGCTTTTGTTTCTGTGATGAGAGGTTGCAATAATATGTGCTCCTTTTGCATTGTTCCTTTTACAAGAGGCAGGGAGCGGTCACGTCCTGTAGAGTCTATAGTGAAGGAGGTGGGGGAGCTTTGGAAAGAAGGTGTGAAAGAGGTAACGCTTCTTGGCCAGAATGTAAACAGCTATAATGATGCATGTGTGGACGAAAAAGAAGTTGAACCCGGGACTAATTGGAGACATAGTGAAGGCTTTTCCAGTATGTGCATGGTCAAAAAAATGGGTTTACGTTTTTCTGATCTATTGAATCGACTATCCTCAGAATTCCCTGAGATGCGGTTCAGATACACATCCCCACATCCTAAAGATTTCCCTGATGAGTTACTCTATCTAATGCGAGACAGACATAATATTTGCAAATGTATCCATTTACCTGCACAAACTGGGAATAGCAAAGTACTTGAAAGGATGCGTCGGGGATATACCCGAGAGGCATACTTAGATCTTGTGCAAAAGATACGGAGAATTATTCCAGATGTGGGAATAACCAGTGATTTCATATGTGGTAAGTCTTATCAGATTCTTGTATTTTCCTTACTTATGAAACTTGTTTTGTTGCAGTCTAGTGTTCAAAGAACATCAGCTAGTATACTGTTTGATTTGACCTTTTGTAAATGTGAATGATGTTTTAGAATTTTACTTGTAGAATACTTTTAGACCTCCCTTCTATTGTGTCCAATAAAATTCTTTAGGATAAAAATATAAAAGATTAAGTGATCTCAGCCATCTTGGAAGTGAAGCTTCTCGATGTGGATGTCTTTTTCTTACTGCAAAAGAATGTTAGAGATCAGATGACCAACCATGTGACAATTTTGATACTCTTCAAGCTAATGACACCAATTTATTGATCATCAGCCTACATGCTTGCAAATACCATGTTAATTCTTATTTTACATTTCAAATACCATGCCATCATTGCGCTTTTTGCACTCTTTCATTATTGATGTATTATTTGATCTCTCAGGGTGACATGAGGCAATCTCATCCCAGTCACATTATTTTATCCTGTAAATAGAAAATCGATACATTATTATTAAGTATTTATAATTATTTTATAATGACGTTGCTTTTATTTTTTAAACCATGCCTGGTTTGTATTGTTGTGATGCTTTATGAGTTATGAGAGAAATTATCTCGTCATCCTAATTTTTAACTCACTACTACTACTATTTTGTGATTTTGCTGTTTTCTGTGCATGAGAAATAGCATGATATAGATAACCTTGTAAAAAGTTATTTTGGTAATAGATGGTCTGTTCGCATGCCTCAGCCTGAAATTACAATTCACAATTCATCGCTATCTTTCGCTCTGTGAAAGCTTAGACGCTTGCTTAATACCCTCTTAAATTACTCCTTTTCTGCAGGGTTCTGTGGTGAAACAGAGGAGGAACATGCAGACACACTAAGCCTTATTAAGATTGTTGGTTATGATATGGCATACATGTTTGCGTATAGTATGAGGGAGAAAACCCATGCCCATAGAAACTACATTGATGATGTTCCTGAGGAAGTCAAGCAGAGGCGACTGACTGAACTTATTGATGCTTTCCGAGAGAGTACAGGTCAATGTTATGACTCTCAGATTGGGACTGTACAACTAGTGCTGGTTGAAGGACCGAATAAGAGAGCTCCTGATACGGAACTTATTGGAAAGAGTGATAGAGGTCATAGAGTTTCATTTATTAATCTTCCAGTACCATATTGTGATGATAATACTAACGGGAAACGAAACCCTGTAGTTGGTGACTATGTGGAAGTTCATATATTGAAATCTACGCGGGCAACGCTCTTTGGAGAGGCAATTGCTATAACTAAATTGAGTTCATTTTACAACAATATGGTTGAAGAAGCTGTTGCTTATGAAAGCAGAATTTGAAAATTGGCCAGTCTAAACGGGCAATTCTGTCTCCCCTTTCCCTTGAAAGCAATGTACAAGATCAACCTTGTTTAACATTGGTTGAGCAGCTTCATACTCGGTGAATAAGATCTCATTTGGTTGCAATGATGACCAAAGGAGCTTCAAACTGTAGACGATGACCTGCAACTTCCATATAGTGTAGAGGTTCAGCAATTTTTCAATTAGTATGTGCAGATTGAAAATGCAATTTACATTGACCAGACCTTTTTTTGATCCTAGTCAATCATTTTCTAACTACATGTGGATTCTGTAGTTTATATGTTTCAATGCAATTGCTTATGTGGATTCTTTTTTGTAGTTAAGCTGTTCAGTGTGAACTTGTTGCATCACGAGGAAGGGAACTTTGGTGTTCTGGTTGAAGAAACCATCAGCTACAGAAACCAAAGGAAATAAAAAGTGGAAACTATGATTTACATTTGAGTCATTCTTCATTTCATTTTGTTTTCTGGGTGGTAAACGACAAGGATGGATGCACATCCCCATGTCTTTTCTGAGCTAATTGCTTTATCCCAGTTCCTTCTTTTTTGACCCAACAGAGATGATAATTGGAATATCATTGGCATCGACGAAAATGTGTCACTGACTCGAGTTAGGCCTAGTAATGCGTTATCGTGATCAGCATCCAGGCCCATATTGCGTCAAACATAAGCATTTTCAGCACGTATAAAGTGGCCAGTGGACAGAGCGGGCCCTGCCCCTCTCACCGACCACATTCTTCACATGCAAAGAAGCGGACCACTTTCTTGGTGTACTTATGGCGGAGGAAATGGCAGCCACCCACTTGATAAAATGCCTAGGAAAATCACTTTAATGGAAAAAGTTGTTTGGTTCTAAAACATTAATGGCAGCCAACCACTTGACATAAAACCATATATTTGCCAGAGGAAAACTATCTAAAATGAAAGTTGTTTGGGTCAAAACATTTTTCTCAAAAGGTTGGCCGCCGGCCTGACAATCCCCCCCAACCCCCCAACGACCCCCCCCCCGCGGTCCGATCATTTGGCCACCTCACTGTCCTTAATTCCCACTAGCACTCACTCACAGTTCGTAATAATGCTAATCGTCTATTTTCTCAATCACCTATTTTTGGTTCTTAAATTCAGGATTTATCGATGGTGTTGAGGTATTAAGTTTCTACTGTATTGGGTCATATTCGGATTATAGTCGAGTGAAGTTATGTATGAATTGATTATAATCTGATCCATTTAACTGGCCAGTTTGGATTCCAAATCCATCTCAACTTATCTTATCTAATCATTACAATTTTATCAAATTTCAATACAAAATATAATAAACAATTCAATTTTTTTAAATTTTTAAATAATAATAATACTAAAAAATAATATTCTAATAATATTTTATTTAACTTTCAATTTTCATCTCAACTCAACTCAACTCAGTTCAACATCTATAGGAGTGGTTTGGATTCAAAACTCACTTTAACTCATCTTAACTCATCTATTCTCATCATTACAAGTTACAACTTTATCAAATTTTCACATAAAATATAATAAAAAATTTAATTTTTTTAAATCTTAAAATAATAATAATATTAAAAAATAATAATATAATATTTATTATACTATTTACAAATCATCTCAATTCATTTCTGAATCTAAATCACCAAATTTATTGAATCTCTCGATTCTAAGCTCCTAATTTTCGAGTCATATACATGAATCAATCATGATAGCAGACTCTTTCAATTAAACATTTCAAATTTCTTAATCTTAATGTGTTAAACAAACATAAATGTATAAATAAAATTAGTTATGACAATTTTTTAGGAAGATCTTATTATTTCTTTAATTTTCTGATTTAATGAGTTTGATTTCAAAATTAATAATGTTTTTTTAAAATTGTGCAAAAATTGCACAATATATATCATTGATCATTCCTGAGTAAAATAAATTTTTTTAAGTTAATTGAAGAAAGAGATATAAAAAGTGCAACCAATTATAATAATAAAGAATTATTTCTTTAAAAGAAATGAGGGCGTGGTGAAGAGAAAGGATGGGATTACTGTAGAGTGATGAAGACAAGACGATGGTTTGGTCAGCCCCAAGAACACAAAGCGGAGAAGCAAAAGAAGCTGACAATTTCGGCGCCATCTCTCAGCCCAATGGACTCTTCTTACATGCTCTCTGCACACTCATTTTAATAAGCACCAACCATTCCAAGAACTTAATTAGGTCTTATTCCATCACCATAAAAGCCGAGAAAATCTGAAAATTATCATCAAGAGAAACTCGTATTAAAACTCTTTAATCATCACTAAAAATGAATACAAAGAGTCTTAAAACTATTTGTCAAATATTCTTAACTTCTAGGAGTTATAATTTCTTGGCATCCCATGGCTTTCGTTGGGTGTCTATACCCACATTATTCCCATGCATATAACGTTCCGATGTAAGTGGAGAAATCGAATGAGTTGATTTGAGTTAAGTTGATAAAGTTTAAACAGTAAGTTGAGTTGAAATGAGATGATAAAGTCTGAAACTTAATCACGTAGAGTTTTTTTCTCTCTTAAGACAAAAATAGTTGATATTAAAATGAGATTACAGAGTTTAAAACTTAATCACGTAGAGTTTTTTTCTCTCCTAAGACAAAAGCATTTGATATTGAAATGAGATGGCAGAGTTTGAAACTTAATCACGTAGAGTTTTTTTCTCTCTTAAGACAAAAGCAGTTGATATTGAAATGAGATGACAGAGTTTGAAACTTAATCACGTAGAGTTTTTCTCTCTCTTAAGACAAAAGCAGTTGATATTGAAATGAGATGACAGAGTTTGAAACTTAATCACGTAGAGTTTTTTTCTCTCTTAAGACAAAAGTAGTTGATATTAAAATGAGATGACACAATTTGAAACTTAATCACGTAGAGGTTTTTTTCTCTCTTTAAGACAAAAATAGTTGATACGTGACACATTACTAGTTTCTTTGACTATTGATCAATAAAGAGAAAGAAGTTGCTTTATAGATTCTTGTATCTAAGATATTCAAGATCTAACAATTTACGCCCCCTCGCGGTCAATACGCTGGAGCCCATGCCTCGATACAATTCTATGTGCTTCTTGAATACCCGCAAGACTGTGATTAAGTTGACCCACCATTCCCGCCTATCTTAACCATTTTCTTACGAAAAGTTCGGCTTTGTTTATAAATTAAATCTATTTCAATTCATTTTAACTCATCATTATAATTTTTTTAAATTTTAATATAAAATATAATAAATAATTCAATTTTTTCAAATCTCAAAATAATAATAATATTAAAAAATAATATTCTAATAATATTTTATCAATTTAACTCAACTCAGTTTAACATCCAAACGCAGCATCAATGTACTTTCCTTATATGTGAAGATAAGTTAAATGATTAAACCATTGCCACCCATTTACCACCATCTCCGTTGAGACCATTTGGAGATTTCTACTTGACAAAACCACCAACCCTAGTTTTTTGTTCAATTTAGCCATTAGGGCAAAGAGCTGCATATATCTTCTTAGAGAAGTGAATAAGTTTCGTGATCCCACATTGCGGAATAGAACTTGGCACTTGATCCATATATCTTCAAAGACTCCCAACAAAAACTACTTTCGCTCTTGTACCATGTAACAATCTATTGGGTTAAGAGAACATGATCGAGACTTGAACCACTCAAGTCAGTTCCAATCTTCCCTCACCATATTTTTTACATTATTCATATCTCGGTAATGTTATATACAGTTTATGTGGACTCTTTTTGGAAAAAATTGGGGGCCATATTAATTTTTTTTTTTTTCATGCGAATCACAAATTTACCCTTTATCTAAAGGGTACTGCTACTCAACCTCATGTATTTGCTTCCACAAAGTTATCACTAGTGCAAATTGTATTTTTTTTTATATATTTTTTCAAATCTTTTTTAAGCATCCTTAATCATTGAGAAAAAAAAATTTACAATTTCATTAATATTCAATTCCTTAATCATTAAGAAAAAATTAAAATATCTAAACGGTAACTTTGAAGGAACAAAAATATAGAAGTATAATTTTCCATGTCTGATTAATGCTTCGGAGCGAATATAGGATTCCTAACCCCCACCTACCATATTTTGGGTTATTATGATAAAACCATGATTTACTTATTAAAAAATTAACACGAGGAAGTATTAGAATACCAAATTAAGATTTGATTTTTGGAGCCAACGTTGGAATTAAGAGATTAAAGGACACTGCAACTTGGACTAACGTACAAAAGCAACCGATCGAATTGTAACTAAATCAATTTCTCCTTTTTATTTTTACTTTTTGAGTTTTTTTTTTTAAATGGAAAACTAGTTATAAAAAGCATTCTTTATTCAAACAAAAATTAAAAAATAAATAAAAATTGATTCCATTAAAAAATATTAGTATATTTTGTCACTAAACTACAATAAAGAATCTGACAATAACTCTATTATTTTTTGGAGATCATATTCTATTAACAAAAAAATACACACACACACATATATATATGTAAATATATATTATCAAAAAATATTAATTATAATATTGTGTCTCGATTTAAACTTCATTTTTTTCAAATACGTACGTGAAAATTGTAATCAGAATCATAAAAGTAGATTAATTATGTACACCAATATATATATATATATATATATATATGTTCATTATTCCATATTGAGTCAGGCGGAAAAAGAACTGCCTGGCTGTAATACCAGGCTAAAACAAACGTGCATGAGGCCGGGTCAACAGGGAGGAGGCGTTTTGTGCCATGTAAAGTGAAAGGGACTCTTTTGATACCTATTTTACAAGGAATTAGAATATGGGAGCTGTGCAGATCAAAGTTGCAGATCAGGATCAGGTGAGGAATTGCATTAATGAAGTAAAATTAAAAAAAAATCCCACTATAAATAACTGATCAACACATTAATGGGTGAGTCTTTTTATTAAAAAAGATCGGTATTTTAGCCTTTTTTTTTCTTTTTTGTAACCATAATAATCATACGAAAGAAATGAGTCTGGGATGGATGAGTTTGGTTCTGCTGGCCAGAAACCTCGAAACAGTACCAGATAGATAACTGCATTATGCATAAAGCTGAGAGCTGGATAGATAGATAGATATAGATATAGATGAAGTGTGATTGATATCTCGTATGAGACTCATTCAACCATGCACAGTTGTGCCACATAATTCGCGTCAATTGACAGGGAAACCCGCGGTCTTCCAGGAACAGTGTTTGAAGGACCAACACGTAACATAAACAACGTATACATCCGAATAAGATCGAGGATGGACAACTTGGTGGGTCGGGTCTTGTTAGGATCGATATAGATATTCATTATTCATAAGTGTAGACAACTCCGGGGAAAGGAATTGCTATCTATGTAATTGAAGTCAAGACAAAACAATGCACAACCTTGGCGCAATAGTTTCACCCCAAGTATGGCCACCTCATTTATTGATTGTTGGAAAAGCTAAGCCCTAGATCTTCAGAATCTCTCTCTCTCTCTCTCTCTCTCTCTCTCTCTCTCTTCATGTATGTAATATGTATGGTATGTATATCCCCATCTCATTCAATTATCTGGCTCTTCAAAAGGACAAAGGAGTTTCTTCCCTGCCAATCCCTCCCTCTTCCTCTTCCTCTTTCTCTTGCTCCCAGGGCAGACAAAAAACGCACACATAGAGCAGTGAATAAATAAAAGCTGCTGCATGGGTTCTGCCGCTGAGAGAAGTTAACCCGTGTATCTCAAAAAAGAATTACAGGGTGTAGAAACTAGCTAGCGTTTCAGAAGTTTTTCAGTTAAAGAATGGAATGGCTTATTGGGTGTTGGGTTTTCATAGGTATACTTGTAGGATGGTACTGGATTAAGGAGAAGAAGAAAATAGAAACCAAGCATGGGCTTCCTAAAGGGAACTTAGGTTGGCCTTTCATAGGAGAAACTCTTGAGTTCATTGCTTCTGGCTACACCTCTCGACCCGTCAGCTTCATGGAGAAACGCAGATCTCTGTAAGCTTTTCTCTCATCTCTCATGATCATCATCACTTCTTATTCTTCTTCTATCCTACCCTTTGATCTTTTTCTTCTTAATGAATTTCAGAATTCGTTTTCATTTCTAAGTTCAAAGGGGCTGAATTCTGTTTTCTTTCTCCTGAGAACCCTTGGTCAAAATGCAGATATGTCTTTTCTAGCTAGCTAGCATGCTAAAGTTTCTTTCGTGATGGACGCCCTAGATTGGCAAATCACCTTCTGAAATTCTTCTCTCTATATATAGTAAACAGAGTAGTAAAAATTGATGAAAATACAATAATATTAAATTAGCATTTGTCTAGAAATTATTTGTCTTGTTCTTGTTGTCTTCGAAAAATCATTTCACATGTTACAAAAGGCTTGCAGTCTTAAGTATAGCATTGTCACATCCCATCTTTCATGCCTATACATGCTCTCTCTCTCTCTCTCTCTCTCTCTATATATATATATATACCTAAAAAAGGTTCCGTCTATGGAAGCCTTCATGACCATTCGTCTAGCAGAGATTCAGACGTCATATTTATATAGATATCCAACAATCACTATGCGTTCATCACCAAATGAAAGGCTTTATTAGTAACTTGTTCAAATTATCAATTAATCGTAACCAATTAATATTGATGATTGATTACTGTAAAAGGGCGTACTTTGGGTTAGTAATCCTCAAGTGTGGCTGATTTGGATGTTTAAATGAATGATCTAAAATAGCAGTTAACATTTTTTTGATAAATTATCTCCTAAATATGGAAGAAGAGACAAATAATACATGCAAAGTTAGTTTCCATAATTAAAGCTAAAACTCAATAGCAGTCACTTTGAAAAAATGGAAAATGTAGAAGATGAGACTATGTTCAAGACTCACAATCGATCGAAGTAGTCACTAAAATGATCAAGAAAAAACCATTCAGAAATGTCTTTATAAACCAAACATTGGATACGAGGCGTTGTCTGGGATGAAAGCACAAGAGGATTTTTTTCATTCATTCATGGCTGATGGTGACCATTGCAAAACAAGGTAATTTGAAAGGAGCAACTGCTCCCCCAAGAAGTTAAAAGGGTGAAAAGCCTGCTTTGCAGTAACTAGACCTTTAAGCACTGGAGCTCAGCTTATTTGCTTGTGCAGTCAGTAACCACAGCCTATTCTCCTTCTCCATACTCACAGATTCCAGCCTCCCAATGAATTGATCATTTCCTTTTCATGTATCAAGCCCTTTTTATCTTCCTTCAATCAATGAGAAAGTAACAAAAGCAGGAATGAAACAGGAACCCTTCTTCTGTCTCTCTCTTAACAGGTACGGGAAGGTGTTCAGAACAAACATCTTGGGAACGCCCATCATAGTTTCTACAGATCCGGAAGTCAATAAGGTTATCTTACAGAACCATGGGAGCACTTTTATCCCAGCATATCCCAAATCAATCACAGAGTTATTTGGAAAGAATTCCATTCTCCAAATCAATGGAACTCTTCAGAAGAGAGTACATGCACTGATCGGAGGTTTCCTGAGATCCCCACAACTCAAAGCCCGAATTACCAAAGAGATTGAACACTCTGTCAAATTCACCCTGTCTACTTGGAAGGACATGCACGAAATATACGTCCAAGATGAAACCAAAAAGGTTTCCTCCGGTCCAACGTCCCCCCCCCCCCCGAGTTTCCATTAGTCGGTCCTCTCTGTGATCTCTCTCTCTCTCTCTAATGAAGTTTTTGGCTTCCGAATGTTTCAGATTACGTTTGAAGTACTGGTTGAAGCATTGATGAGCATTCGTCCAGGTGAGGATATGAACTTTCTGAAAAGAGAATTTGAAGAATTCGTCAAAGGGTTGATTTGTATACCTATTAAGTTTCCTGGAACCAGACTGTACAAATCTCTGAAGGTAATTCAAGTACACACAAACACATGACACACGTACGGCCAAAGCTCTCTTTTCTTCTATGCATTAATTAACTTTCAGGGCTCAGTAGTGGGGGTTCCTGATAAAAAATAGTGGCCTGGTGCATGTAGGCTAAGGAGAGGATGATGAAGGTGGTGAGGGGGATCGTGGAAGAACGAAAAACAGCTCTGAGAAATACAGACGAGAAGCCTCCAATAATTGATTTTGTGGACGTGTTACTGCGGGATATCGAAGAATCAAGCGAGATGCAACGCCTACCGTTTGATTTCATCACAGGGAATATCATAGAATTGATGGTCCCCGGAGAGGAAACTATGCCGACGGCTATGACACTAGTTGTCAAATTTCTCAGTGATTGCCCCGTCGCACTAGAAAAGCTAATGGTACGTACGAAAATACTTGATTGTTTTCTTTTGACTTGGATTTTATATTAACGGTGGGGATTATCTCTGATTTCGTACATGGATGGGTCCCAAGATGTCCACGAAGATATAGTGTATAAAGTGTTTGACCTTTTGCTAAGGAAGTCGTTTTCATTAAGCACGAGCACAAAACACAGAACTGAGACAGAAAGGGTACGTGTCCACATGGGCTAAAAAGAATGGAGTGGACGTTTAGCAGCCGTATGATTTTGATTGAACGGTTGTCAGATTAGGACCACTTATTAACTTCGTGTCTGTGCTTGTTGCGACCACTAGCTGTCAATTTGCCAGGGTTCTTTTCTTTCTTTTTTAATTTTTTCTTTTCTTTTTTTACTGCTCTTAAAAAAATAAGAATTTATTATTAAAAAATTAATTTTTTTATATAAATTATATATATATATTTTATTTTTGTTAAAATAATGTGCTGCATTTATACATTCATTGTAAATATAATTTCTAATCTTATTATATCAAATATTTAGCTTTAATTCTTCGTTACCACAAACTTTTATAAAAAAAAAAAAAAAAAAAATCATATTTTATATTGTAAGAATGTAAAAAGTTATAATTGCTTACTTGTAAAAATAATTACTAAAAAATGGTTAAACATGAAAAGTTATTTGTTAAATGTTCACTCGTTTATCAATCTTTGTATATTTTTTCTTCATATAATCGTTTACCCTTTAACCAGAGAGAGAGTAGATCATTCTTGCCAAAAATGAGCATTAAAAGTAAGTTTTTTTGTTTAGACATGCTTACATTCAAGCTGGTAAAGTATCGTATATCAATTTTAGGGAGTTTTCAGTAAGTAAATGGTGAAAGAAATTCTCTTCTCTAAAGTTTGTTCAACTCAGTACATAATCTTCATGAGATAGATGGAATTTTGGAAAGTAGTGGTGACGACGTTTCAGAATTGTAAATATTGAAATGGTAAAATCTGAAAAGTTTCAAGAATCAGGACTAAGATTTAGAAACTCAAGCATTATCATAAAAACTTAAGATTTAACCGCGTTTGTTTTCGCAGATGAGATGAGTTGAGTTGAGATAAAAGTTGAAAGTTGAATAAAATATTGTTAGAATATATTTTTTTAATATTATTTTTGTTTTGGTATTTGAAAAAATTGAATTGTTTATTTTATTTTGTATGGAAATTTGAGAAAATTGTAATGATTAGATAAGATGAGATGAGATGAGAATGGTTGTGAAAACAAACAAGGTCTATATTGAATCCTCAAGAGTTCGACTTCTTAGAAAGAACAAATTAATACAAGCTCATGCAATCATGATAAACATCATGAAAATGAGCAAAAATGATTTGTTAGATACTCCATGCTAGTAAAATGATTGATGGCAGAAATGCTAAGAAGTTGATCTTGCTAGTTAGATTGCCATGCATTTGGTACTCCTGGTAAGTAATAAAAAATACACTTTGCAATCTCAACCTAAGAATTCTCCATTTCACATTCAAAATTACCTGCTAAAAAAAGAAAAAAAAAAAAAAAAAAAAGAAAAGAAATAGCACCCTTTCTGATTTTGACAGTTAATATGGATGAAAAATAGGTAACGTGTCACAACTTTGACCTCGGATCTTAACAAGTTGTGAAGATTACAACTATATATTTTGTAGTTCATTAGTTCGTTGTATCAATTTTAGTAACATTGGATGAAAAATGTAAAACATGGGTGCAAAGCTATTTTCATCTCTCAAAGATCTTGATAGTGTTCATTTCTCGGAAGACTTGGAAATTAAGGACATGTCCCAGATCAATATGTTCAGGGAAATTTGGAGTACCAAACCTGTCTCTCTTTATTTGGATGAAACTCATGTGCATTAGATGCCTATTTCCACATAGTTCTGAAATACACCTTACTGCATTTATACAAAAAGTTTATAAGGTACTATATATATATGGCTTCACTGCTTTAATTAACGTTGGTATATATGCAGGAGGAAAACATGGAACTGAAGAAACAGAAGACGGATTCCTTTGAAGACTATGCTTGGACTGACTACATGTCCATGCAATTTACTCAAAATGTGAGTCTCAGATGTTAAAAGAGGAATAAAAGTAGATATGTTTGGAAGTATAATGGGATTTTTGCTACTTATAGAACCAAAAATATATACTAATATATCAGAACCTGCTATTCTTATTCTTCACAAGGTCATCAGTGAAACTCTCAGACTGGCAAATATCATCAATGCGGTTTGGAGAAAAGCACTCAAGGATGTAGAAATCAAAGGTCAGTCAGTTTCTAGAGAATTGGCAATTTTTCCTTGGACTTCATTGTTCTTCAATTTTATATAGGACTGTAATGGTGGGATATTCAACAGGTTATTCTATACCACAAGGATGGTGCGTCGTGGCCTCTTTTAGTTCTGTTCACATGAATGAAAATAACTACGAAAACCCATATCGATTCGATCCATGGAGATGGGGGGTATGCATTATTTAATTTGGTACTTTCACTTGAAATCATGTTTATCAGTATAATCAGCACAAGTAATCTCTGCAGAGAGATCCTAAACAATATAGGGATTCTTTGTCTGCAGAAAATGGGACCTGCTGTTAATAACAATTTCTTTACACCATTCGGCGGTGGACAGAGGCTATGCCCTGGATTAGAACTTTCCAGGCTCGAGCTCTCCATATTTCTTCACCATCTTGTCACTAGTTACAGGTAAATGACCTTTCCCACTAAATCATGCAAGCAAAAGACAAAATATACGGCCTACAATATACATATAATTGCATGGACGCTATTTTTAGATGCCATTGTTTAATGGCACACAATGTTATATCTTTTATAATAAAACTCAATAGGTTTATACGGAAATTATACACAAGTAAACTTATAAACTAACATGTCTTAATATGGTACGTCAAATTGTAAAGTAAATCTAATGATCATTGTCTAAGTTTGCTTTTGTAAGATCTCTGTGCTGATCTAAAACTTCTATTTATGAAAATCAGTCAATAATCGATTGAGCTTGACGTTTTCCTTTTCCTTTTAACTGTGCAGATGGGTAGCACAACAAGATGAAATTGTCTACTTTCCAACGGTCAAGATGAAGAGAAAGCTCCCCATCAGAGTTACCCCAATAAGCACTTGATCTGTTGATCAACTAACTATAGTAAATATTTAGTTACAGCTATTGATTGCCACAAGATTAATGAAGATTATAGTTAACATATCGATCAAAGGAAGGAAGCTGCCGTGAAAGTGCATCGATCTCAACCTCAAAGGAGGATAAACATACATATAAGTACTAGACATTAGACAGACCCACGAGGAGGCCGCTCCATCAAATGGAACTCTATAATTGTGTTAGCTCTGGAGTCACTGTCTATGTTCATTGCAGGGGCAGGAGGGGGTACACTCTTTTGGGGCCAGTCTCCAGTCCCCAGTCCTTAAAGCTGAACCCCCTCCAGTGGGGAAGATTTATTGAAATCTAGCTTTAATTGTACAAAAATTTTCTGGTTGCTTCGATTAAACATTTGTGGCGGTTATGCACTCTAAATGGGGTCATGGTTTCCACTGCTTGCATGTGCTGGACACTATGAACTACGTTATGTTGGTGGAGCCCCAGTACAACTCCCGTACCCCCCACTCAACTTGTTTTGTTTGTTTTCCAAGCAATGTTGCTCTTCGCTCTGCATTTACATTCGTTGATATGACACATTTTGAATCATATTTTTAATACTTAAATGAATCGCTACTTAAAGTGCGTTACGTCAACATGCGATTGAAACGCAAAATAATTTAAGATGAAGGATAACATATTTCTTATATTTAAGAAACAAATCTGAAAATGCATGATCATTGAACTGCAACTACCATATAGTGCTCTTGTTCTTGCTTTATTTTATCATGAACAGTGTATTTTGGCAGCCATTTCAGTATTTGTGTAGGGGGTAATGGAGCAGTACACTTTGGAGAACAATTTTTGAAAGAGGAGAGAAAAGGAAGGAAGCAAAAAAACGGGGAAGAGTAAGAAAAATAAATATTTCATCAAATATTCTATTCACCAAAATGTTTGACAAGAATTAATAAATAAATGGAATATATAACATAATCGTATAAAAAATCAAAAACCTATAGGCCAAAAGTAAAATAACACAAATAATTGCATTAATGTGCATGGGATTCTTATGAAAAATAAAAACTAGAACATTTACCTTATTTTGTGGAGTTGATACCAAAGTCGGATGGGTGGGATGCCTAATGGCATTAGAAAGGCCCAGTACTATTTTTTGAACAAATTCTCGAGCAAAAATGTTCACTTCTGAATTTAGAAATCAAGGTAAACTTGCAATCTTCTATCCAGCAACAATTTGGAGAGGGAGTTGTGGACCTACAACTTTGGATAGATGAATCAAGTAGGGATGTCGGGCCCAAAACCCCCCGGGGTATACTTGGACCGGAACCTAGGTTCCAAATCTAGGCCGGAAACGGGACCGGGTTGATCCGGATCAGACCTGGGCAGGAACCCGGGTGGTTTCGAGTTTTTGAAACTCAGAAATCCGGGTTCCCGGTTGTACCCGAATTTTTTTTTTTTTTTTTTAAGTAAAAGCCTTTATTTTATTATTATTATTTTTTTTTCTAAGAAGCCAAGTTCATGAAACATTCATGAAACGCATAATATTTGTGTTCTAAAACTACTAAATATTTGTAGGCTATAATCTAGATAGGGGATTCATGAATAAGCTTTAATTTTACATTTAGCGAAAAAAGAAGGGCAAACAAGAGTTAGAGAATCTATATATAGTGACTATTTTGAAATCGATGGCGGCTTTTAATAAATCTTTGGAAATTGCAAGAAGGTTGGGTTTATTTCAATCTTTTTCGAATGAGTTAGAAGGGGGAAAAGTCTTGCTGGTTGCTAAAGAGGGTATTGCGATTTCTATTCTGTCATCTTCATCGCAATATATTTCTTTTATTGCTGATTTCGTGGCTTCCAAAGCTTTGTTTTCAGCAGTATATGCTAAATGTAGTTCTACTCTTAGAAGGGAGTTGTGGGAGTCCCTGTTAAGGATGGAAATTGTTGAAAAACCTTGTATGATTAGAAAGGATTTTAGTATTATTAAAAATGATTTAGAGAAGATGGGGGTGTTCCTATGTTGACCTACATCTAATTCAATATGATCTTCCTTTCTCTAGATCAAAATTCACGTGGCATTGTAGAAGGAGTATCAAAATTCACGTGGCATTGTAGAAGGGGTGGGCAATTTATTTGGGAAAAAATAGATAGAGCTTTTAGTTGGTTTCTTTTCCACATGCTGTTTTAATACACTTGGAAATAATACATTCAGATCATTGCCCTTTGTTGTTTGAAAATAAGGGGCTGAAGAGTTAGGTCCTTCTTCTTTTAAATTCCAAAAGATGTGTATTACTCATCTAAATCTTTTGGAATTTGTTGCTCATAATTGGAACCAGCCTTGTAATAAGATTGATTTAAAAAGGATGGTTTTAAAACTGAAAAGACTGAAAACTACTCTGAAGGATTGGAATGCCTCAACTTTTGGTGATATTTGTAAGAAGCTAGCTGAAATAAGAGATAATATTCAAGTGGCAGAGTTGACACTACAAACGTCTACTCTCGCCTTTACTCTTGATCTTACGTGAAGAAGTCTTAAGTAGGGGGCTGTCACAGTTGCTTCAGAAGTCTTCTTTCATTCCTTACAAGGTGCCAAGAGGTTGCTCTGCCATATCTCATATTTTATTTTCTGACGATTTGTTGATTTTTTCTAATGGATCCAAAATGAGTTTGGATTTATTAATGGAGTTCATCTCCAAATATGAGCAAATATCTATGCAGAGAATTAATCCACAAAAATGTATTTCTTATGCACAACTCTACATCTCGGGCCAGGAGGCAGATTGTGGCTAGAGCCACTAGTTTTAAGGAAGGTAATATTCCTATCACCTATTTGGGAGCACCTCTTTAATACTGAAGATCGAGTACTATAGACTTATTTGATCATATTCTTGCTAAAATTAGAAAAAAAGCTGCTGGTTGGAAAAGTAGATTGTTGTCTACTAGAGGGAAATTAACCATGATTAAGAATAAAAACATGCTTGAAATTTGGTAAGTTCAACCTCTCTTTGGGCATTTTATATAAGGCAAAAGTATTTTCCTAATGTTGTACCATTAGAATCAATTTAAGCAAAACCAGGACATTTTCATATTCGGAGATCTATGTGTATATCTGACATTCATACAATCTAAAAGTCAGTGGAATATTAGAAGTGGTAATATCAGTTTTGGCATGATAAGTAGATGGGTAATGGGTCCATTGCATCCTTGGGTTTTTTTGTCACTTTACCAAATATTGGATTAAATCATTTATTTCTGTAGCTGGTTGGCAGAGAGATAAGCTTGAAATTCTTCAAAATCCTGTATTGAGGCATCATGTTTTTAGTTTTCAAATAAATCTAAGAAGTGGTGGTGATGATTATAGATATTGGAAGCATACAAATGATGGTAAATTCACTACTTAGTCAGCATGGAGCATTCTTAGAACCCAACATTCTTGATTTTCTACTGCCAAATATATTTGGAGTAAGAGTCTTCCATTGAAATTTTCTGTTTTTGTATGGAAATTGTGGAATAATAGGGTAGCTTTGGACATAAATGTTAAAAAATGTGGCATAACCATGGCCTCTAAGTGTAGTTGTTGTTATAAGGCTGTAGAGTCTGATTTACATCTTTTTAATGATTGTGATCTTGCTATATATGTATGGCATCACTTCTCACAATTTTTGGTGCCTTAGATCTTTCAGCTTTGGGGTGGAGAGGTGAATTGCTAACTTGATGGTTAGTTTTCCATGGGAGAAATAAGATTCATATAATTGCTCAATTAGTTCCCTGTTTAATACTTTGGGAATTGTGGCTAGCAAGAAACTCAGCCAAATATGAACGTACAATCAAGCCTACTTCTTGCATTATTTGGAAAATTGTGAAATGGTTGCATGAATTAAATTTGATGATTAAACAATCAAGGGGCATAAAAAGGTTGGATGATATTTCTATTTTAAGTCTCTTGAGAATTCTATTGCTGAAGATTAAACTGAAAAAGTTTAGTTTAATTTCCTGGTTGAGTCCCCCTATAGGGAATCAGCAACAACAAGGCAATGACTTTCCTGTAGTGAAATAGAAGAAGGATCAATAGTATTTAGCCAGGTAATGCAAGGGAGGAAGGTAGAAAAATTGATCAAGGGTTTGACTGAGAGAAAAAGAAAGCAGTTGAGGTGATTAATGTTAGGGAGTAAATATTGGGGCTTTCATGTGGATTAATATTTGCGTGTGTCGATCGATGATCTGTAAAAAGGAGGGTTTAGAGATATGTGTTTGGAATTAAACTGATCACAACAAAAGATCATGAGTTATCATATATATATATGGGTGGAAATATTGATGGATCCATTGGTTTACCTGTTGAGGAAGATAGGGTTTTTGGTGGGGTCAGTGAATTTGCAATCTCCATCATGATCTTCTCATAAAACGATCATAAAGAGATTGATGATGAGGATGATGATATTATATATAATTATCTGATCAGTACTGCTTTATTTTGCTCCAAGTAATTCTCCAAAAAGATGAGAAAGAGAGAGAGAGGATAGCTTAAATTGTATGTGGATTTCGACAAATGAAGCTGCTTTTCAGTGATAGCTTCGGATCCTTTGTGCACGAAAATACAAACTCTTGATACTTCCCCCACATACAACAAAAGAATGATACATGAGTTTTGAAAATACCTAAGATAGCAGCAATGGTCTGCCTGACATCTAATGTACCCTAAACTGAATATGAAATTGTCAAACTTTTTGAACTACTGTCTAGGAGCTTGTTTCAGACCAAAAAAGATCTTCTTCAGTTTGTAAATTGAACTCTTCTTTCCTTGTACTGCGAACCCCTTAGGCTTGTCCATATAGATGTCTTCCTCTAAATTCCCATGAAGAAAAGTTGTTTTCACATCTAACTGCTCAAGATGCAAATATTCAGTAGCCACCATTGCCAATACTAACCTGACAGTAATGATCTTCACCATAGGAGAGAAGATCTCAAAGTAGTTAATGCCTTTTTTTGCTGAAAACCTTTCACAACAAGTGTTGCCTTGTACCTTTTACTGCCATTAGTAGTCTTCACTCGATATACCCACTTGTTGTGCAATGCCTTCTTTCCTGGGGGAAGTTTTGCCAACTCTCATGTCTAATTCCCTAACAAGGAATCCATCTCATCCTTCATGACTGACTCTCACTTGCTTGAATTTTCATCCTACATTGTCTCCTCATAGCTCTGCGGTTCCGCAACGTCTGTTAGCAAAATATAGTTCAAAGTGGGTGATAAATGCTATGGGAGTCGAATAGTTCGGGTAGACCTACAAACTGCAACTACGGGTGTGGATGACTCTGGATCTAACTACGAAATAATAGGAATAGGTGCACTAGGCCCATTCTCCCCGTCAATCATGTCTCTTCTCTGAATTGTAACCTCGGGTAGGTCATCCAGGCTCACGAACTCAGACGCATGAGGAGTCGCATCAGCTGTTGTACTGGACCTATCCTTGTACATAACTTTTTCATTGAAAATCGCGTTCCTACTCTTGATGATTTTTTGACTTTGCTCATCCTAGAATCGATGGACAAATGCCTCATCTCCATAGCCAATGAAATAATATCATTTTGATTTGGCCTCAAGCTTGCAATAAGCATCAAAATTAATGTGAACATAACACAACCAAAAGTTTTGAGATGAGAAAATTAAACCTCTTTTTCGCTTCAAGCCTCCTCAGGTAGTTTGCACTCTAATGGAACTGATGATTGATTAGGTAAACGACAGTGCTAACTGCATCTGCCCAGACTGTCGGTAGTAGCCCAACATATAGCCTCATGCTTCTAGCACGATCATTGATGGTTCTGTTCATCCACTCAACAACACCACTCTATTGTGGGGTTTTGGGACGGTTTTCTCCATTTTGAAACCGTGAGTTGCATAGTACTCATTGAACCCTCCATCAATGTATTCTCCACCATTATTAGACCTTAAGCATTTCAGCTTCAGGTCTGTCTTTATCTCAACTTGAGCTTTCCACTTTTTGAACACATCAAACATGTCAAATTTTAATTTACAAAAGTAAACTCTTATCTTCCTACTGTGGTCGTCGATGAACGTGATGTAGTATTGGAGCCTCCAAGAGACGGTACCGAGGAAGGCTCGGGGCTCCCACAAGTCTGTGTGTACAAGTTCCAGCTTTCTTTATCTTAGTGCTCTACCACTCTTCAAGAAACTGAAATTTTTCTGCTTCCCTAGTATATAGCTCTCACACATGCCTAGATCAACTGACTTTAGTTCCGATAGCTTGCTTTTTGACAGTAATTCTTTCATGCCATTCTAACTCATATAACCAAGCTTGCAATGCCGCAACTCTACGGTGCTCTCTACTGCGGTACTAGCAATAGTGTCACTCGAAGCTGATGTTATGTACATAGTACCAGTCCTTTTACCCCGAGCCAATACCATTGCTCCTCCTAGTACCCTTCTACGTATTATCGGAGAACACTACTGAATGACCACAATTATCGAGCTGTCCTACAGAGATGAGATTTTGCTTCAACTCAAGAATGTGTCTCACTTTCTGCAAGGTCCACACATTCATATTAGGGAGTACAATATTAACGTCTCCTATTCCCACCACATTCAGTGTCTCTCTATCAACCAAGTATACATTCTCGAAATCACCAGTAACGTAGTCTGCATGATCTCTCGGTGCAAAGAGATGTAAACGGAAGCCCCTGAATCCAATATCCAATCAATGACTAAACTGTGAACTGTAAGTAATAGTGCATCGTGTACTTTTTTAGTTGCCACGTTTGCACTGTCATTCTCCGTCTTCTTCGGATTTTTATAGTTCCTTTTTATATGACAAGTCTTGCCATAGTTCCAGCAAGTTGCTTGCTGTCCAGACCTTAGCTTACTCTTGCCCCTGTTCCTTAATTTTGATCTGTCTCTGTTTGAGTTCCTATCATGTGTTCTCCCTCGAGCATCAACATTCAGTGCGGAACTCGACCCCGAGATCTTGCTGGAATCCCTCCTGAGCACCCCCTCAAGCAGAATCGAATCAGGAATATCATCATATTTCAATTTCATTTTCTCGAAAAAATTACTAACATCCAATCTCATGGTTTTCTAACTATTTTGGCAATGATGCTAACAGTATCAATGCCCAAAACTCACCATCAAATTCAATTTCAATAGAAAATAATTGATTAATGATTGTATTCAACTCATTTAGATGTTGGGAAACAGACATACCTTCTGCCATCAAGATTGAATAACTTCCCCA